>NW_021938845.1:564311-565796 GCF_001715985.3 Manacus vitellinus
GAGAAGCTGTGGCTGCCCCTGGATCCCTGGAAGTGTCCAAGGCCAGGCTGGAGCAACCTGGGACAGTGGAAAGTGTCCCTGGGATTGGCACTGGGATGGGTTTTAAGGTCCCTTCCCACCCAAACCATTCCAGGATTCCAATGGAAAACAAATTGGATTTCAGCAACACCAACCCACGGGAAACCCCTGGAATTGCAGCAGCAGGAATGAGGAAGCTGGGGAGCCTTTTTCCTGGGAATGGGGTGAATTCCATGGGAATCCCCGACTTCCAACCCAAGGGGGGTGAATCATTCACCCTCTCCCTTCTCCAGCAAGGAATTCCAGATCCTGGAATCCCAGATCCTGGAATGCCACCAACACAACAGGGAGAGCTCCAGCAGAAGAACACACAGGAGGAGGAACAGTTATTCCCGTTTATCTCCAGGAATTCTTCAGGAAAGGGAACACTTATTGCCCAGACTGGAGCTCTGGGAAGAGCAGGAATGAGAGGAGACTCCAAGGCTCCTCCATCCCACATTCCCATCCAGGGAACACCAGGGAAAAGCCTGGAAGAACAGAAGGGACCAGCCCCACATTCCCAGGAAAAGCTGCAGGGATGTGTCCGGCAGGGAAGGACACAGGCTCTGATCCAAGTATTCCCTCGGCTCACATGGAATTTTTTTCCATAAGGCAAAAGTCCCACAGCCAAATCCCTGCTCCAAACACGCCAGGAATTCCTGGGTTGTCCGGGATCCAGGAATTCCCAGCCTGGAGACCCGTGATCCCTACGGAACCCGGAGAACAACCAACCTCCCGGCCCGCCCTCGGAGTCGGATCCCACGGCAATTCCAAGGAAATCCCAGGAAGCAGAAACGCTCCAGGGCTTCCAGCAAAGCGATTCCAGCTTGGGAAAACCCCGGGAAAAAGAGCAGCTGGAGTGAGAATTCCCACAATTCGGGCGACCCGGAATTTGTGCCCGGAATTCCCAGCAATCCCTTTGATCAGATTCCATGCAGGAAGCAGTTGGGATTCAAACACGCATCCAGCATTTTCTGGGAAGCCCACGACCCCCCTCACCTCGTTTTATCCCGGGAAAACGCCTCTAATCCCGCGTTTTCCCTGATTTCCAAGGAAATTGGGAATTAATGGATAAAGGACTCAGCCATTCCCAGGATTCCAGGGGCAATCCAGGGCTCATCCCACCTTGTCCCTGCAGGACACACATCCTTGGAATGAAACATTCCATGGCCAAACTGCCAGGGAAAAGGATTTTTCCGGAATCGGGATCCGAGGGACAAACCCGGCCCCCGACACGTCAAATTCCCAGGAAAAAACCCAAGCAAATCCCAAATTCCCAAGATTTTGGCCTTCCTGCCTGGTGTCTCCATCCCCCCGGGATGCCAACGGGACTCTGGGCCGAGGGAAGGCGGCGGAAAAAATCCAGGGAAAAGAGGAAAAGYGGGATGGGAGTTGGGTTGGAACGGGGACGTTCCAAAGGCACGGGAA
>NW_021938845.1:572314-585293 GCF_001715985.3 Manacus vitellinus
ACCTTGGTTAAAAATCCCAAGTGATTTGGGAATAAAAACCTTTCAGACCTTGGTTAAAACCTCAACTGATTTAGGAACAAACACCTTTCAATCCCAAGTGATTTGGGAACAAACACCTTCCAATCCCAAGTGATTTGGGAACAAACACTTTTCAATCCCAAATGATTTGGGAACAAACACCTTTCAATCCCTGGTTAAAAATCCCAGGTGATTTAGGAACAAACACCTTTCAATCCCAACTGATTTAGGAAAAAATCAGTTCCCATCTTGGGTAAAAATCCCAAACTGATTTAGGAACAAACACCTTTCAGACCCTGGTTAAAAATCCCAAGTGACTTGGGAACAAACCCCTTTCAATCCCAAATGATTTGGGAACAAACACCTTTCAATCCCAAATAATTTAGGAACAAACACCTTTCACACCCTGGTTAAAAATCCCAGGTGATTTAGGAAAAAAACCTTTCACACCTTGGTTAAAACCCCAAATGATTTGGGAACAAACACCTTCCAATCCCAAGTGATTTGGGAACAAACACCTTCCAATCCCAAGTGATTTGGGAACAAACACTTTTCAATCCCAAGTGATTTGGGAACAAACACCTTCCAATCCCAACTGATTTAGGAACAAATCAGTTCCCATCTTGGGTAAAAATCCCAAACTGATTTAGGAACAAACACCTTTCACAGCTTGGGTAAAAATCCCAAATGATTTAGGAACAAACACCTTTCAGACCCTGGTTAAAAATCCCAAGTGATTTGGGAACAAACCCCTTTCAATCCCTGGTTAAAATCCCCAATGATTTAGGAACAAACCCCTTTCAGACCTTGGTTAAAATTCCAAGTGCTTTGGGAACAAACACGTTTCAATCCCAAATAATTTGGGAACAAACCCCTTTCAGATCCTGGTTAAAAATCCCAAATGATTTGGGAACAAACCCCTTCCAATCCCAAATAATTCACGAACAAACCCCTTCCAATCCCAAGTGCTTTGGGAACCAGCCCCTCCCATCCCTTGGATCCCTGGATTGGATCCAGTTTTCCCTCTTCCCATCCCCACAACCCACAAACAATTCCTGGATCCCAGAAGCCGGACAAGGCAGGAATTCCCTGGCCATGGATGATCCCAACAATCCCAGGGCTCCCTGGCACCGCTGTTATCCCAATTATCCCAATTATCCTCCCTCTGGAATGGGGCTCCCTGGGTGGATCCCACCCCCAGATCCCACATCCCACTGTCCCACATTCCAGCCCGTTCCCACATCCTCCTGGAAAGCTGGAATTCCCAAATGTGGGAACGTGGAATCCCAGCCTGGATGTGACCCCTCGGAATTCCAGGGGACCTCCCCCAGTTTGAGGCTTTCCCAGACCCCCCCCTGATCCCAGATTTCTGTAGGGAATGGGAAGGAAGGAGCCTGGAAACACCTGAAGCTGTTCCAGGGGACAATATTGGGAATTCGGGAAAAAATCCCAATGGACCAGAGGGATCTGGGAAGGAGGAGAGGCCTGGAATGAGCAGGGAAGGGAAAATGAAGGTGGGAATCTGGGAATAATTGGGAAGGGGAAATAATGGTCAGAATTTGGGAATTATCAAGGAAGGGAAAATAAAGGCCAGAATCCCAAAATAATCAGGGAAGAGAAAATAAAGGCCAAAATCTGGGAATAAGCAGGGAAGGGAAACTAAAGGCCAGAATCCTGGAATAATTGGGAAGGGAAAATTAAAGCCAGAATCTGGGAATAACTGGGAAGGGAAAATGAAGGTCAGAATTTGGGAATTATCAGGGAAGGGAAAACAAAGGTCAGAATCCCAAAATAATCAGGGAAGAGGAACTAAAGGCCAAAATCTGGGAATAAGCAGGGAAGGGAAAATAAAGGCCAGAATCTGGGAATAACTGGGAAGAGAATTTAAAGGCCAGAATCCTGGAATTATCAGGGAAGGGAAAATAAAGGCCAAAATCTGGGAACAGTCAGGGAAGGGAAAATAAAGGTCAGAATCCTGGAATAATTGGGAAGGGAATTTAAAGGTCAGATTCTGGGAATTATCAGGGAAGGGGAAATTAAAGGTCAGAATCTGGGAATAATTGGGAAGGGAAAATAAAGTCTGGAATCCTGGAATTATCAGGGAAGAGAAACTTAAGGCCAGAATCTTGGAATAATTGGGAAGGGAAAATTAAGGCCAGAATCCTGGAATTATCAGGGAAGGGAAAATAAAGGCCAGAATCTGGGAATTATTAGGGAAAGGAAAAATAAAGGCCAGAATCCCAGAATTATGAGGGAAGGGAAAATAAAGGCCAGAATCTGGGAACAGTCAGGGAAGGGAAAATAGAGGCCAAAATCTTGGAATAACTGGGAAGGGAAAATAAAGGTCAGAATCCTGGAATATCAGGGAAGGGAAAATTAAGGGCAGAATCTGGGAATAACTGGGAAGGGAAAATAATGGTCAGAATTTGGGAATTATCAGGGAAGGGAAAACGAAGGTCAGAATCTGGGAATAAGCAAGGATTCCTCTTGGATCTCCAAGAATTCCTCGGGGGTTCCTCTGGAATTCCAGGGGGGATTCAGGCCTGTGATCCATGTCCTGTCACCCTCCAACTCCTCCCTGGAATTCTGCCTCCGTTCCCTTCTCCAGGAATTCCATGGACAAAAGGAGGTTCCAAAGGAAAGAGGGATTTTATCCAGGTGCAGCCGGATGTGGGATGTCCCAAAAAACCCCAGGGATGAGGCAGGAATTTGGCCCCAAAGCCTCAGCTCTGGCTCAGGGGCTAAATTTAGTCCAGGCCTGACTAATCCAGCGTTTGAGGGATGACCTAAAAACCCTGGGATGCAGCTTCCAGGACATTTGGGATGGGCTGGGGTGGGTTGGGCAGCTCCAGCCACTTCCTGGCATCGGGAATGTGCCCCTGGAAAAGTCCTGCTGTCTCCAGGAGCCCTGAACCTGGAATTGGGAATTCCCACCTCTGCTCCCGACCCAGCCCTCGGCTCCCAAAACTCAGGGAATATTCCCCAATTTCTCCCTCTTTCCAGGGAATTCCCTGCCTGAGATCCCGCGGGATCCCGGCCCCACCCAGGCGGCCTTTTCCCGGGATATCCAGCAGCAGATTCCCAGATGGTGTTTGATTCCCAATCCGGAATTCCCCCTTCCCAACCTTCATTCCTTGTGCCTTCCAAGCCCGGAGGAAAAGGGGGAGAGGGAATCACAGGGGGAATATCCCGGAATGTTCTCGTTCCACTGGAATTCAGGAACTCTGGAAGCTCTGGAAGGACAATTTCAGGGCTCCCACGTTCCCAGATTCCCAAAAAAACCCAAACTGTTGCGTTCTGTGGTTAATTATGGAATTAACTGACCATGGAATTTATCCTGTTGTGTCCCAGCAGACAAAAATCCCAAAAAACCCCCCGGAATTCCTCATTTATCGGCGCAGGGCTGGAAGTTTTGGCACAACAAGACACAAAAATTATGGAATCATGGAATGGTTTGGGCTGGAAAGGACCTTAAAGGTCCCCAATTCCAAGGATTCCAAGGGAATCTCCCACCGGAGCGGGTGTGCTGTGGCATTCCCAAACCATTCCCACACCATTCCCACACCATTCCCACTTATCCAACCTGCTCCAGAGGAAAATTCCCAGGGGACAAAGGCCCCAAATCCACTCCCACTTCTGGCCTTTATTCTCCCTTCCCTGATTATTCCAGGATTCTGGCCTTTATTTTCCCTTCCCTGATATTCCCAGATTCTGGCCTTAATTTTCCCTTCCCTGTTTATTCCAGGATTTTTGGCCTTTGTTTTCCTTCCCCAATTATTCCCCAAGCTGGGAGCCCCCGGACTCTCCCAAAGCACCTGGAATTCCCTTCCCAGACCCCCCAACCCCCCTTTCCCATGGGAATAAACCAGGACAACGGGCAAAGCTCGGCTTAACCCCGACTGGTTCCCAACACGGCGATGGAAAATCCTGGTTTTTCCTGGAAAGCTCCAGAGGGTCCCCCAGTGGCTCCACATCCCAACACAGGGAGCCAATCCCGGAATTCCGACCAAGGAGTCCAAACCTCCCCCCTGAGCCCCTAAAACTGGGTTTAGGAGCGGCCTAAAAGATGGATTCAGAAGGATTTTGCCCAAATAAAGCGGGTTTAAAACACTACTTTGATTTAGAACCAGTTTTAAAGCACCATTTTGGTGCAGGATCAGATTTAAAATATCATTTTGATGTAGGATCAGTTTTAAAATACCACTGCAATTTAGAATCAGTTCTAAAACACCATTTTGATTTAGAATCAGTTTTAAAATATCATTTTGGTGTAGGGTCAGTTTTAAAACACCACTTTGGTGTAGAACCAGGTTTAAAATATCATTTTGATGTAAAATCAGTTTTAAAACACCACTTTGGTGTAGATTCAGTTTAAAACACCATTTTGGTGTAGGATCAGTTTTAAAACACCAATTTAGAACCAGTTTTAAAACACCATTTTGATTTAGAACCAGTTTTAAAACACCATTTTGGTTTAGAATCAGTTTTAAAATATTTTTATGTAGAACCAGTTTTAAAACATCACTTTGGTGTAAAATCAGGTTTAAAACACCACTTTGATTTAGAACAGATTTAAAACACCACTTTGATTTAGAACCAGTTTTAAAACACCATTTTGGTGTAGGATCAGTTTTAAAACACCATTTTGATGTAGGATCAGTTTTAAAACACCCTTTTGATTTAGAACCAGTTTTCAAACACCATTTTGGTGTAGCATCAGTTTTAAAATATCATTTTGATGTAGAATCAGTTTAAAACATCATTTTGGTGTAGGATCAGTTTTAAAACACCACTTCGATTTAGGATCAGATTTAAAACACCATTTTCACTTAGAACCAGTTTTAAAGCACTATTTTGGTGTAGGATCAGATTTAAGACATCATTTTGATGTAGGATCAGTTTTAAAATATCATTTTGATGTAGGATCGGTTTTAAAACACCACTGTGGTGTAGGAGCAGTTCTAAAACACCATTTTGGTGTAAAATCAGTTTTAAAAGACCACTTTGGTGTAGGATCAGTTTTAAAACACCACTTCGATTTAGAACCAGTTTTAAAACACCATCTTGGTGTAGAACCAGTTTTAAAATATCATTTTGATGTAGAACCAGTTTTAAAACACCACTTTGGTGTAGAACCAGTTTTAAAACCATCATTTTGGTGTAGGATCAGTTTTAAAATACCACTTTGATTTAGAACCAGTTTTAAAACACCACTTTGATTTAGGATCAGTTTTAAACCCCCATTTTGGTTTAGGCTCAGCTTTAACCCCCCGTTTTGGTTTAGGCTCAGCTTTAACCACCCCTGTGACCAGGAGTAACCCCAACCCCCTTTCAGACCCCGCTGGTTCCCAGTCCCTGCCCAGCCCAGGCCCAAGTTCCCCCCCGTTTTCCCGCTGGGAAAGCTCCGCTGTCCCTGGGCCAGGCCCGGATCTGCCCCTGCCAGGCCAAAGCCAGGCCCAAGAGGCCCCCAAAACCTGCTCTGAGTTACTCACTGACCCACTAATCCAGGCTGGGGAGGTTAGTCTGGGACACAGGCTCAGGAGCACACACTGGTTTTTACCTTTCTGGGGGAAACACCTGGTTTGACCCCAAAAACTGGCTGGTTTTAGGCAAAATCTCAGATTTTAGGCCCAGTCTGAGTGGGTTTTCCCAGGGCAAACATCCCTAAGCTCAGCTTTCCAGGCCAGTCCTGGTTTAAGGGTGGCAGCAGGGACGTGGATGTGGATTTTCCCCTAAAAACTGGGACCCATTCCAAGGATTTCAAGGGTATCCAACAGCTCTGAACAGCCCAAGGAGGGGAAAACAAGAGGGGGAAAAGGGGGGAGGAAAAAAGAGGGGAAGGAAAGAAAGGAGGGAAAAAAAACAGGGGGAAAAGGAGAGGGAAAAAAGGAAGGAGGGGAAAAAGAAAGGGAAGAAAAGAAAGGAGGGAAAAGAAGAAAGGAGGGGGGGAAGAGGGGAAAAAATGAGGGGGGAGAAATGGGGGAAAAAAAGAAAGGAGTGAAAAAAGTGGGGGGAAAGACAGGAGGGAAAAAAGAAGGGGGGAAAGAAAGGAGGGAAAAGAAGAAAGGGGTAAAAAGAAAGGGAAGAAAAGAAATGAGGGAAGAAAAGAAAGGAGGGAAAAGAAGAAAGGAAGGGGAAAAAAAGGGGGAAAAAAGAAGAGGGGGAAAAAAGAAAGGAGGGAAAAGAAGAAAGGAGGGGGAAAAAACAAGGGAAAAAAGAAAGGAAGGAAAAAAGAAAGGGGAGGAAAAAGAAAAGGGGGAAGAAAAAGAAAGGAGGAAAAAAAGAAAGGAGGGAGAAGAAGAAAGGGAAGAAAAGAAAGGAGGGAGAAGAAGAAAGGAGGGGGAAAAGAAGGGGGGGAAAATGAGGGGAAAAAGAAAGGGGAGAAAAGAAAGGAGGGAAAAGAAGAAAGGGGGGAAAAGGAGAGAAAAAAGAAAGGAAGAGAAAAGAAAAGGAGGGAAAAGAAAAGGAAGAAAAGAAAGGGGGGGAAGAAAGGAGGAAAAAGAAGAAAGGAGGGGGAAAAGAAGGGGGAAAAATGAGGGAAAAAAAGAAAGGGGAGAAAAGAAGAAAGGAGGGAAAAGAAAGGGAAGAAAAGAAAGGAGGGAAGAAAAGAAAGGAGGGAAGAAAAGAAAGGAGGGAAGAAAAGAAAGGAGGGAAGAAAAGAAAGGGAGAAGAAGAAAGGAGGGGAGAAAAAGAAAGGAGGGGAGAAAAAGAAAGGAGGGGAGAAAAAGAAAGGAGGGGAGAAAAAGAAAGGAGGGGAGAAAAAGAAAGGAGGGGAAAAAAGAAATGGGGGGAGAAAGAAAGGGAAGGAAAGAAAGGAGGGAAAAGAAGAAAGGAGGGAGGAAAATGAGGAAATAAAAAATGAGGTAAAAAAAGAAAGGAGGGAAAAAAAGAAAGGAGGGGAGAAAAATAGGGACAAAATCCAAGTGCCCAAAGGAAGGGAACCTGTTCCCCTGGATTCCCCTGGATTCCCCTGGACTCCCCTGGATTCCCCTGGGATGTGGGGTCAGGCTCCCTCTGGAATGGTCAGGATGTCAGGGGAATCCTGCCGTGGGGAGGGCACACAAAGAGCCCGGCCCTGAGCTTGGCATTCCAGAACTCCATGGAGCACAAATCCATGGAGCCAGTGGGAAGGGGAGCAGGGAGAGCAGGAGAGCCACAGCTCCCCTGGGGGTTTGCACCCCAAATAATCCCGGGGGGAGCCAGGATTTAATCCCTGCTGCTGGAATAAAGGGCAGGAAGGGCAGGGAAACCCTGGCCCCTCTCCCTCGGCTCTGGGGTAAGGAGGTAGCAAAACAGGAGCTGTTTTCCTGGGAATCTGCTCCATCCCGTGGGATCTCTCCTGCCTGAACAACCTGTGTTTATCCCAGTTAGGCTGGGGTTAAAGCTCGGTTTAGGAAGGGAACACTCTGTTATCCTGGGATGGCTCCAGATGCACCTTCCCTTCCCAACAGCCCAATTCCTGCTGCTCTGACTCCAGGGCAGGGAAAAAACTCCAAGAAAAACTGGAAAAAAACCCAGTCAGGAGCCTGGATTTGCTCTCACTTCCCATGGGATACAGGGCAGGGATCCCTGTGGGATGAGGGGTTGCAGCCACCCCTGTCCTCAGCATTCCATGATGGAGCTCCAAGGGATGAGCTGATCCAGGTGAGCTCTCTGCATTCCCATCCCTTGGCACTGGGCAGGATTTAATCCCTGAGCTCCCAGAGTGTCTGCACTCCCTCTCCTGGGAATTCTGGCTGGGACAGGAATCTGGGATGCATCCAAAGGAGGAATTATGGGATGCTCTGAGGGAGCAGAGCTGCTGCTCCCCACCAGAGGAAGGGCAGGAGCAGGGCAGGGATCACTTCCCAACAGCCCAATTCCTGCTGCTCTGACTCCAGGGGAGGGAAAAAACTCCAAAGAAAACAGGGAAAAAAGCCAGTCAGGAGCCTGGATTTGCTCTCACTTCCCATGGGATACAGGGCAGGGATCCCTTTGCAGCATTCCATGGAGGCAGCAAAGCTGGAGCAACAAGGAATGAGCTCATCCAAGTGTTCCCATCCCTTGGCACCGGGCAGGATTTAATCCCTGAGCTCTTAGAGTGTCTGCACTCCCTTTCCCAGGAATCCCAGCTGGGACAGGAATCTGGGATGCATCCAAAGGAGGAATTAGTGGATGTTGTGAGGGAGCAGAGCTGCTGCTCCCCACCAGAGCAGGGATCACATCCTCCCATTTCCTGGGAATCCCAAGGGCCCAACGACCTCCTGAGATTTAAACCAACACAACCCCCAAAACACCCAAACCCCACAAAGAACATCCTTCCCTGGCAATAACCAG
Organism: Manacus vitellinus; assembly: GCF_001715985.3. Lineage (NCBI taxonomy): Eukaryota > Metazoa > Chordata > Aves > Passeriformes > Pipridae > Manacus > Manacus vitellinus. The sequence continues at coordinate 580,649 of NW_021938845.1, forward strand.
GGCTGGAATTCCCCAAAAAACATCCCTTTTCCCTGGCAAACGAACATCTCCTGCCTCAACCCCAGCTCTCCAGCCCTGCCAGGCTCTGGCAGGATCGGGAGCGCTCCGAGCTCAGGAACATTGGGAATGTGGGAGTCACTTCCCAAAGGCTCCCTGGGATCGAAAGGGAGTCGTGGTGACTCTTCCAAACAATCCCCTGCCACGGATCCAGGCCCAGCTTCCCTGGAAAATCCCACAGGAACACCCCCAGGGGAGCAGGGAACGCCGTTATCCCGAAATCCCGCGCTCGGTTTTTTTGGGGGGTGGATTTTGGAAACTGCCACGACAAAGAGACGGCTCCTAAAACCTGTTAAACCTGATGCCACTTTAGAACCGGTACCAGGAACATAATCCCACTGCTCAGAATTCCCAAATCCATTCCAGAATCAATTCCCAAATCAATTCCCGAATCAATTCCCAAATCAATTCCAGAATCAATTCCCAAATCAATTCCCAAATCACCGCTCCGAAGCCGGGAATGAGGCGAGGAAAGATTTAACCCCCCCCCCCAAAGCAGAGCAGCACAAAGAGCTGATTTTTCCCTGTTTTCCTTATTTTCAGCAGGGCCAGGATGTCCAGCTACAACAGGAACACTCCGGGCATTCCCGACCCCAGCCAGAATTCCCAATTTTATCCCCGTGACCCCGGCAATTCCATGATGGAGCAGGTGCTTCCCGGCATTCCAGGTCTGCTCCATGATGGAGCAGGTGCTTCCCGGCATTCCAGGTCTGCTCCATGATGGAGCAGGTGCTTCCTGGGATTCCAGCTCTGCTCCATGATGGAGCAGGTGCTTCCCGGGATTCCAGCTCTGCTCCATGATGGAGCAGGTGCTTCCCAGGATTCCAGGTCTGCTCCATGATGGAGCAGGTGCTTCCCAGCATTCCAGGTCTGCTCCATGATGGAGCAGGTGCTTCCCAGGATTCCAGGTCTGCTCCACGAGCCTGAGCTTGAATATCCACACCAGGATCCAACAGACAAGGTGACAACAGGAGAGAGAAAACTCGGAATTCTGGATGATTTTCTGGGATAAAACCCGTCCAGCCACCGCCAAAGACACGGAATTCCACTGCAGGAGCAGCAGGGATACCCTTGGAAGTTTTTTTAGGCAACAGAGCTGATTTTTGGGTCTGGTTTCCTCGGGTTGGGAAGAGATTTGGGGGTTTAAAGTTCTCCCGACAACAGGAGCCACGTTTCCCTGGATTTAGGGATCGTTTCCCTGGATTTAGGGGTCGAGCCCTGAGCTGGGCCAGCATTCCTGATGGCTCTGGGAACACAGGGGGGGCTCTCCCAGTGCTGGAAGGGGGTCTTTGCCACATCCTGGGGTGTTTGGAAGCACCTCCACCCGGTTCCCCCTGGAACGGCGCCGTGGAGCGGGAGCGATCCCGAAATCCCAAAATCCCACGCTGTGACCCCCGGCAAAGCTTCCCAGCAAAGCCCGAGTTTTATAAAAACCAACCCCAAGCAAGCCCTGCCCAAACAAACCCTCCCAGTGCCAGGGACAGCGGGGGCCACCACGTGATTCCCAATTCCCGTGGCTCAACTGGCCCTGGGAAGGGTGGTGTGAGCCTGGAAAAGGGATTTATCCCAAAGGGAAACTCTGCCCTCCCCTCGGCAAACACGGAGCGGGGGGGAGGGGGGGAGGGCAGCGATTACAAAACCAAACCCCGCAGCTTTGGACCTTTATTCTCCTTGACTTTAGGCCCGAGCCTAAAATTAGCCGAGGTGTGCTCCGGGCACTGGGCAGCGCTCGGAATTCCTTTCGGGAACAAAACGGGGGGCGACAACTTCCCTCTCCCGGTTACAAACAGAGCGCGGGGAGCACGGAATTCCAGAGGGAAGGAGGGCAAAGGAACCCGGCAGAGAAGGGGAAGGGAGCGGGGATGGGAGCGGGAACAAGGAGCTGTGCGGGACGCGGGGAAAGGGTCTGGGGGAGGGTTTTGGGGGGTTCGGGGAAGGGTTCGGGGTGTTCCAAAGGCCCCGGCCGGGGCAGCCCCGGGAGCCGCCGCTCGCTCCGCCCCGGGTTTGGTTTCCGGGTAGTAACAGAGCAGCCAATCGGCGGAGTTGGGAGCGCTGCTCCGGGGCCTCTGCCCTGCCAAACACCGCTCCCAGGCCGCCCCTCGGGCCTAGACCGGCCAAGGGAACCCCCATCCCGGCTCTCCGGGAAGCCCGGACAGGCCTGGGATGAGCCGCGGCGCTTCCCGCGGGGATAACGGGAGCCCGCCGGGAAGGGGGTTTGGGGGGCACGGAACGTTCCCGGCGTCATTCCCGGCGTCATTCCCGCATTCCTGCCCTCCATCCCCTGCTCTGGGGGGACGCGGCTCACCCGGGAATATCACCCGGGAAGGCTCCCCCTTTTCCCAGGATCAGGGCACGGACAATGAGGGGCTCCGGATTAGTAAAGCCCGGCTCAACAAACCCCGGCTCGACAAACCTCCCCGCTCTGCCCACCCCCTTCTCCAGGGAACAGGGACCTCTCCCCTTCCCCGCTCACAAAGAGGGAGCCACAAAAGGACACAACCGGGGACGTGTGGGGATTGGAAATGGGAACGGGGAGGAGAAGGAGCTCGCCGGGCTCCCCGAGCTGTCAGAGCTGGGGAAGGGCAGAGCGTTATTCCCGCTGGGAAAAAGGTGGCCCCCCTTGGCAGGCCGTAAATCCATCCATCCATCCCGTTATCCCCCCCCCCTTCCCGCTGGAGAAGGGATGAAAAGAGGGAAAAAACGTCGTGAAAACGGCAGGAAAAAAAAGAAAAAGGGGAAGGGGGGGGAAAAATCCTCGTAACAAAAAGCTCGGCGGGGAACGACCCACAAAAAAAAAACCCCCGGCAAAGCCGGGAGGAGCCGCCTCGGGGACATTCCTTCGGATCAATCCCTTCCCCAGGGGTCAAAGGGAGCCCGATTCCAGCTTCCAGGGAGGGAGATTCCCGAGGGGAAGCGGCGGAGCCGGGGCCTGGAAGAGCTGCGGGCGAGTCAGGCAGGCAAACAAAAAAAAGGTTGGGAAGGGAGGGAGGGAGGGAGGAGTGGAGAGGAGTCATCTGACACATCCAACTTCCTAAGTTTGTTGTCCGCAGGAGCCCGGCTGCTCCAACACTCACCCCTCGGAAAACAGGGAATGCTGCGCCTTGGGTTTTTTTTGGGGAGGGGTGGGAAGGATCCTTTTGTCAACAGAAAGGGGGGTTGGAAGAGCAGAGCCCCGCGAGGAACCGCGGGGTATCCAGGGATTTCTACCGGGAAAACACCCAGCGGAGGCACCGGGGGGGAAAAAACGAACCTGCTCTTTGTCTCCCAAAAATGCTGCGATCGCCGGAACAAAAAAAACCCACAAAAAAACAAAAAGGGGAAAAAAAATAAACAGAGAGAGGGGGGAGGGGAAAGGGAAGCTCGGGGAGCAGGTCGGGGCTCGGCCCCCCCTCTCCGGGCAGGGGATCCCGAGGGAAGGTTGGTTTGGTCCCGGGACACAGCTGGAATCGCCGGGAATCGCCGGACCCTCCTCCCGGCGCGGTTTAAACATCGATCCCCGAGCGGCGTTCGGCGGAGCCTGACCCGTGTAACTTTAAACCCCCGGATAAAAATAGCCCCGATTCGAGCGGCGGCACCACCAGGAGTCATTTCCTATTTGCTTCAAAACAGGCCGAAAAAACCACCCGAGAGCAGCTTTCTGCTGTGTTTTTTTTTGGGGGGGGGGAAAGGAGGCGGGGAGGGAGAAACGTCACACTCAAGTTTCCTTCGATAAGCCACAAACAGGAGCTGCTGCTCCTCCCTCCCTCCTTCCCCCCCCCTTCCCAAAAAAACACCACCGAATCCAAGGAAGTTTGTTTATATCTCTCTCTCTCTCTCTCCCTGGGAACTAAACCAGCCCCGTTTCCCCCCACGGCACCACCAAAACCCCAAATCCTGCCCGGGGAGAGGTCGGGAATATCCTCCCCCCTCTCCCCCAAAAAATAAAAAACAACCCCCATTTCATCCCCTCTTGTCATTCCCAAGCCCTTTTTCCCCCGGCTCACGCCGCCACCTTGTAAACAACAAAAAAACCCCAACTATTAATAAAACAAACCCTAGCACCGAATTCCCGGTGATATTTTTTCAACGCCACCCACTCCCCAGACGGGAGAGAGAGAGAGAAAGAGAGAAAGAGAGAGAAAAAAAAGGGATTCACCGCCCCGGGGGTGAAAAGGGCCTGGGGAGGGAAAAACAAGGAGGAGGAAAAAAAAAATAAATAATCAACAGATAAGAGAAAAAGGGTTTGAAAAATGGGAATAATAAAAGGCCGAGCGAAGCTGGAGGTTACATAAACCCCCGGGGGGAGAGACGCGGGCCGGGGGAGCGATGCCCCTTCGCCCACCGCGGGAGGGGGAGAGACCCCCCCAAAATAGGGCCCCGAGCAGGGGCTGCGGGAGAGGAGCGGGGTAAAGAATTAATTAATGCTCGTTTTCCCCCCCCTCTCTGCCCAAAGCCCTTCCCCGGGCCGCGGCCGCTGGCCGGGCCCCCCGAGCCCTGCCCGGGGCGAGCAACGGGACCCCCGGGGGGGCATCGCCCAGGGGGGAATTCGGGGACACCCCCCCTGTCAGGGCAGGGGGAGAGGGGTGAAACCCCAAAATCCGGGAGCGGG
>NW_021938845.1:589365-590410 GCF_001715985.3 Manacus vitellinus
CCCACTTTCCCATCCCCACCAGGGTCAGGGCCGAGGGTTTCCCAAAATTCCCCACAGCTCCCCATTCCCATTGGTTTCTTGCAATTCCACAGCTCCCCCTTTTCCCTGCATCTCCCACATTCCCTCTGGATCCTGACACCCCAATTCCATTTTCCCTATCCCTGCCACAATCAGGGAACCATCCCACAAATCCTGGGATACTCCCACATCAGGGCCAATGTTTTCCTGCTTTTCCCTATGGATTCTGACTCCCCCTTTATCCCCCCCATTCCCCACTTTCCTTGTCCCTCCAGGACCAGGGAACCACCCCCCCAAATCCTGGGATACACCCATGCCAGGCCCAATGTTTTCCCGCTTTTCCCTGTGTTTCCCCCCATTCCCTACGGATTCTGACACCCTTTATCCCCCCCCATTCCCCACTTTTCCCGTCCCCATCAGGGAACCCCCCCCGAATTCCCGGGATAACAACCCCCCCCGAGCCAGGGCGGGGTGTCCCGTGTCACCCCCCCCATTAAATCCAAGCCTTCCCGGCGGATTCCAAGGCGGGAATGTGGCAGGTGGAGGAGTCACCATCCCGGATTTCCGGCACAGCATTCCCGGGGCCTGCCGAGGCCACTAATGGGAGTCTCTCCACACCCCACATTCCTGACTCCGGCATCATCCCAGAAATTCATCCCGGCGCTTCCTGCCCCGGCAGGGGAGGAGACACAGCCAAGGAATCCCAAAAATTCCTCCGTTTCCTGCCCCAGCATTCCCTGAATCCTGCTGGACCTGGGTGGGGGGAACACAAATCCACCCCCCCTCCCACGGATGGGAATTCCCTGGGGGAATCTGGGAGGGTTCTATTTGAGGAAAAGTTGGGATGGAGGATCCCCCGTTTCCCCTGACTGGCTCCAAGGAACTGGGAGAACAGCAGGGGAAAAATCAGGATTTTCCCTTTGATTTCTTGGAATCCTGGCATTCCACGGGCGAAACACCGCAGGTTTTGCAACGGGAATTTCAGGATAACAGGGGCTCCAACAGCATCCTGGTATTTTTTTTTTTT
>NW_021938845.1:590617-592692 GCF_001715985.3 Manacus vitellinus
GGGAGAGGGGGGGAACGAGGGGGTGTCGGAATCCACGGATGGGGAACGTGGGGAATAAGGGGAGCCACTGGGAATTGCAGGGAACCGCTGGAAATGGGGGATCCACGTGGATCCAGAGTTCTGGGAAGCTCCAGGAGCTGTGGAAGCTCAGGGGGGATGACCAGGGAAAAGCAGGAAGGGCTGTTGGGAACACAGGGATCTGTTTGGAACACAGGGATCTGTTGGGAACACAGGGATCTGTTGGGAACACAGGGATCTGTTGGGAACACAGGGATCTGTAGGTCCAGGAAGCTGGAAAAGGGGCTCCTCCATGGCCAGCCCAGGCACTTCCCAGCCCATCCTCACCCCTCTGGATTGGGAATATCCCCCCTCTTCATCCCAAATCCCAGCCCAGCAGGGTGAGGAAGCCCCTTGGGATTTAGGATCCCCTTGGGAAAGGAAAGATTCCCACCCAAACTCCAGCTCTGCTGCTTCCCAGGGGATTCCTGCCTGGCTGTATCCCAGGATGGCTGTATCCCAGCCTGGCTGTATCCCAGGTGGGCAGCTGCATTCCCAAGTTTTGGGGCTCAGGGAGAGCAGGGATGATGACCAAGGCACCTGCAGCATTCCCAGGAACTCCCAGAAAAGTTCCTCCCATGGAATGAGGCGGGATGAGACCCGGATGAAATCCCAGAGCTGGGGCTGAGGAATCCCAGGAAGGGGCAATCCCAGGAAGGGGCTCCTGCTCCAAAAAACAGGGAATGATGTGTCCCTGTGGATGGGACAGAGCTGGGGTGAGGAGATCCAGCTGTGCCCGAGTTTTCCATGGAATCTCAGCCCTTCCCAAAGGCCCTTTCCCGACATCCCCGAGGATGGAGATGATGGATCAGGGTCTCCTTTCTTGGTTTCTTTTCCCTTTTCCATGAGATCCCCAAGCCATGGGAAGGCCTAACCCTCCTCTTCCCGAGGTTTTGGCTGCATCCCACCCTCCAATCCCAGGGATTTATCATCCCAAAGGGGCCCCCCGGCCCAATGTGCTTGGGGCAGCTGATTCCAGGCCCAGGGGCCGGGAAAAGGCAGGGAAAACAATGGAATGAGGAGCAGGAAACAGGGAGGGACAGAGGGACAGCGATCCCACAAAACCCAGGGAATACAGGGCTCACATTCCATGCCCTGGAGCTCATCCCACAACCCCCCCAGGGAAAAAAGACCACCACGGGAGGAGGGAGGGAAAATCCAATGCCAAAAAGTGAAATGTTTATTCCCACCTGGAGTCACTTCCAGCGGGAAGGGCCGGACCCCGCGGACGCCCCGCAGGGAACGGCGGCTCCTCCTCATCCCAACGGCACATCCCGGTCCCGGGGGGGCTCCCGGAGCCTCCGGAGCCGTGGGATAACAGCAGCAACTGGGGAAGGCAGGTGGGGACGGGGGAATCCCGGGATAGCTCCCTCGGGATCCCCTTCCCGAGGCACGGAGCTGGGAAGAGGGTCTCTCTCTCCGCCACGGAGCCCCTGGGGGTTCCAGAGGCTCAGGAATCCAGGAGGAATCCAGGAGGAGTCCAGGAGGAATCCAGGAGGAATCCAGGAGGAGTTCAGGAGGAATCCAGGAGGAGTTCAGGAGGAGTTCATGCTCTCCCACTGGCGGAAAATGCGGAACACCTTGCAGGACTTCTCCGAGAGGCTCTGGAAAAACGGGAGCAAACGAGAGCCGGAGTCAAGGAAGGGGAGGTGAGGGGAAAGGGCAGGAAAAGATCCATCCCAAATATCCCAACCCAAATATCCGGTTTGGATACCAACGGACACCGATTTGTTCCTTTCCTTCATTATCCCAATTTCCCAACTGGATGGAGGGGGAAAGACCCCAAGGGGACGACAAGGAAGAAGCAGGAAAAAGCTTCCAAGGAGGAGGAACTGCCGGGAACAGGGAGAGGAGGAAGAGGATCCCAGGAGCAGGAAGGGGCTCCAGGAAGCAGGAAAGGACTCCAGGGAGCAGGAAGAGGCTCCAGGAAGGAGGAAGGGGTTCTAGGAAGCAGGAAGGGGCTCCAGGAAGCAGGAAGGGGCTCCAGGAAGTGGGAAGGGGCTCCAGGAAGGAGAAAG
>NW_021938845.1:597895-599011 GCF_001715985.3 Manacus vitellinus
ATCCCAAATTCTGCCCACAGGGATCCAGCCCTCGAGCAGCTCCACAACATTACCATGGATGAATCCTGGGAAGGGGCTGCCAGAGGGGGAACTGAGACTCTGGAGGGAGTTTGGTCCCTGTCTCCCAGCTGGGATTGACTTCCTAAAGGAAGCTCATCCATCCCAAATTCTGCCCAGAGAGACCCAGCTGCACACACGACAGTGTCATGAATAAATCCTAGGAAGGGGCTGGGAACTGAGACCCTGGAGACACACATTGGGTCCTTGTCTTCCACCTGGGATTAACTTCCCAAATTCAGCCCCTCCATCCCAAACTGTGCCCCCAGGGCTTTGGGAATGCCAGGCTCACCACCGGCTCCGTGTCGGGCACGGCCTCGCCCCTCCGGGTGCCCAGCAGGGTGTCCAGCACCATTTTCCAGCCCGGCTCCGCCTTCCCGGCCTTCTCCCCGTGGGATGCAGCATCCTCCAGGGAATCCTGCCCCTCCCTGGCGCTCACCCACGGACACCAGTCTCGGTGCTGGGAGCTGGGGTGGAAGAAGCTCCTCGTGGAAGCGTCCTGGGAACGAGAGAGGAAGGAATGCAAGGGGGGGTGAAATCCCAAACCCCTGGATTGGGAACGGCATTCCCGGCATTCCCGGCATTCCCAGTGCTCACCGAGCCGCCGGAGGAGCAGAGCCGTGCCCGCTTGGCCCTGCGGATGGGGCTGGATGGCACTTCCATGGTGTCCCCCTGGCCCATGCTCCGCGTCACCGGGCGGCTCCGGAGGGACGGGCTGGACACCTCCAGCTCCCCCCGGTCCATGGAGCCGGGAGAATCCCAACCCCGGGATACGGGGCGGGACAGGGATGGGGAGGGGCTCTTCTCCTGCTGCAAGAGGGGAAAAACAGGGAATTAGGGAGATGTTCTGGACACCTCCAGGTCCCCACAGTCCATGGAGTTGGGAGAATCCTAACTCCCAGGGTGGGACATGGATGGGGATGGGCTCTTCCTGTGCTGCCAGGGGGGAAAACAGGGAATTAGGGAGCAGCCTGAAGGGGGTGGGGAAAATAGGGAATTAGGGAGATCCTCTGGACACCTCCAGCTCCCCCCAATTCATGGATTTGGGAGAATCCCAAC
>NW_021938845.1:602705-604965 GCF_001715985.3 Manacus vitellinus
GTAGGGGAAAATAAGGAGAACGGGAAAATCAGGGAAGCAGGAACGTAGGGAAAACTGAAAAAGAAGGAAAATAGGAGAAGAGTGAAATAAGGGAATCAGGAGAATAGTGAGAAAGAGGGAAAGCAGGAAAAGAGGGGGAAAAGGGAAAATAGGACAATGGTGGGATAAGGGAAGCAGGAGCAGAGGGAAAAGAGGGAAAATAGGGAAATAAGAGGGAATGGAGAAAAAGAGGGAAAATGAGGGGAAAGAGGGAAAACAGTGAAATAAGGGAAGTGGGAACAGAGGGAAAAAGAGGGGAAAAGAGGGAAAATAGAGGGAAAAGTTAAATAGGGGAAGCAGGAGTGTAGTGAAAAATAGGGAAAATGGGGAAATAAGGGAAGCAGGAATGTAGCAAAAAATAGGGAAAACAAGAAAATAGTGAACCAAGGGAAGCAGGAGCAGAGGGGAAAAGAGGGAAAAAGAGGGGAATAGAGGGAAAACAGGAAAGAGTGAAATAAGGGAATCAGGAGCAGAGGGAAAAAGAGGGAAAATAGGGAAAATAGTGAGAATATGGAAATAATGAAATAAGGGAAGCAGGAGCAGAGGGAAAAAAGGGGAAAATAGGGAAATAGTGGAATAAGGGAAGTAGAAGCGTAGTGAAAAATAGGGAAAAATAGCTAAAAATAGCAAGAAAGGAAATAATTGAAATAAGGGAAGCAGGAGCAGAGGGGAAAAGAGGGGAAAAGCGAGAAAGTAGGGAAAAAAGAGTGAAAATAGGGAAAAAGAGTGAAATAAGGGAAGCAGGAGCACAGGGAAAAATAGGGAAAATAATGGGGAAAATAGTGGAATAAGGGGAGCAAGAGGAGGGTGAAAAAGAGGGAAAAGGAGGGAGAACAGTGGAAAATGGAGAAATGAGGGAAGCAGGAGCAGAGGGAAAAATAGGGGGAAAGAGGGAAAATAGTGAAAAATAGTGAAAAAGAGGGAAAAGAGTGGAAAAGAGGGAAAGGAGTGGAAAAGAGGGAAAAGAGTGAAAAAGAGGGAAAAGAGTGAAAAAGAGGGAAAAGAGTGAAAAAGAGGGAAAAAGAGGGGAAAAAGAGGGAAAAAGAGGGAAAAAGAGGGAAAAAGAGGGAAAAAGAGGGAAAAAGAGGGAAAAANAGGGAAAAAGAGGGAAAAAGAGGGAAAAAGAGGGAAAAAGAGGGAAAACAGTGAAAAAGAGGGAAAATAGGGAAATAGTGGAAATAGGAAAATAAGGGAAGCAGGAGAAGAGGGGAAAAATAAGGGGAAAGAGGGAAAATAGTGGGAAAATAGGGAAAAAGAGGGAAAACAGTGAAAAAGAGGGAAAATAGGGAAATAAGGGAAGCAGGAGTGTAGTGAAAAACAGGGAAAAGGGGAAAATAAGGGAAGCAGGAATGTAGCAAAAATAGGGAAAACAAGGACAGAGCAGGAAACAGGAACAGAGTGAAAAAAAAGGGAAGCAAGAGTGGAGCGAAAAAAGAGGGAAAACGGGAAAAGGGTGAAAGGAGGGAGCGAAGAATTCCCGGGAGGAGCATCCCAGATTCCCAGATTCCCGCGGCCCCGCCCACCTGCAATTCCAGCCGCAGAGCGCCAGGATGGAGGCGGGAACGGCGTGTCCCTGCGGGCTTTCCATGGAAAACTTCCCGGGGGGCTTCTCCCCTTCCCGGCCGCATTCCAGCTCGTCCTGGATGAGCTCCAGGAGCCGGCGGATCCGCTCCTCCGACAGCGACTGCGGAGCACGCGCGGGGAATTCCAGGGATTCGCTCCCAGGGAGCGCAGGGAAAGCCCCTTCCCAATCCCTGGAAACGCAGCTTCCAACGGCCCTTTCCCAATCCCTTTCCCAGTCCCTGGAAGTGCGGCTTCCAACGCCCCCCGTGCTGCTTAACCGGGAAAAGGGACGGATTCCTCCCGCCCTGTGTCCCTCTGGATCCACATTCCAGGATTTCTGTTCTGGTTAACAGGGAACAGACTCCCCATTCCATGATTTCTGTTCTGGTTAACAGGGAACAGACTCCCCATTCCATGATTTTTACACTGGCTAACAGGGAACAGACTCCCCATTCCATGATTTCTGCTCTGGGATTATCAGGGAAAAGGATCAGCTTCCTCCTGCCTTGTGTCCCTCTGGATCCACATTCCATGATTTCTGCTCTGGTTATCAGGGAACAGACTCCTCATTCCATGATTTTTACACTGGCTAACAGGGAACAGACTCCCCATTCCATGATTTCTGCTCTGGGATTATCAGGGAAAAGGAACAGCTTCC
>NW_021938845.1:605220-606115 GCF_001715985.3 Manacus vitellinus
CCCTGTGGGATCCCAAATCCCCTGTGAGATCCCAAACCCCATTTCCCAAATCCCATTTCCCAAATCCCCTGTGGGATCCCAAACCCAATTTCCCAAGTCCCGTTTCCCAAATCCCATTTCCCAAATCCCCTGTGGGATCCCAAACCCCCTGTGGGATCCCAAACCCCATTTCCCAAATCCCCCGTGAGATCTCAAACCCCATTTCCCAAACCCCATTTCCCAAATTCCATTTCCCAAATCCCCTGTGAGATTCCCAAACCCCATTTCCCAAACCCCACTTCCCAAATACCTTGTGGGATCCTGAACCCCATTTCCCAAATCCCGTTTCCCAAACCCCACTTCCCAAATACCCTGTGGGATCCCGAACCCCCTGTGGGATCCCAAACCCTATTTCCCAAATCCCCTGTGAGATCCCAAATCCCATTTCCCAAATCCCCTGTGAGATCCCAAACCCCATTTCCCAAATCCCCTGTGAGATTCCCAAATCCCATTTCCCAAATCCCCTGTGGGATCCCAAACCCCACTTCCCAAATCCCGTTTCCCAAACCCCACTTCCCAAATCCCCTGTGGGATCCCGAACCCCACTTCCCAAACCCCATTTCCCAAATCCCCTGTGGGATCCCAAACCCCCTGTGGGATCCCAAACCCTATTTCCCAAATACCCTGTGAGATCCCAAACCCCATTTCCCAAACCCCATTTCCCAAATCCCATTTCCCAAATCCCATTTCCCAAATCCCTGTGGGATCCCAAACCCCATTTCCCAAATCCCATTTCCCAAATCCCATTTCCCAAATCACCTGTGAGATCCCAAACCCCATTTCCCAAATCCCATTTCCCAAATCCCATTTCCCAAATCCCTGTGGGATCCCAAACCCCATTTCCCAAATCCCATTT
>NW_021938845.1:606301-609025 GCF_001715985.3 Manacus vitellinus
TGTGGGATCCCCACTTCCCAAACCCCTCTTCCCAAATCCCCTGTGAGATTCCCAAACCCCATTTCCCAAATCCCCTGTGAGATCCCAAACCCCATTTCCCAAACCCCGTTTCCCAAATCCCGTTTCCCAAATCCCGTTTCCCAAATCCCCTGAGAGGTCCCAAACCCCATTTCCCAAAGGAGTCCATGGGATCCCAAATCCCGTTTCCCAAACCCCATTTCCCAACTGAGCCACTCCCGCCTCCTTTATTCCCACATTCCCATAAACCCCCCGTTGGAATCAGCCTACGGGAACATCCCAGGGGAATCCCGAGGCCCCCTCCCACCCGGAGCCCCCAATTCCCGGCATTCCCGGGACTCTGCGGGATTTGGGAACGCACCATATTCCCGAGCTCCTCGGGCCGGAGCGAGGGGAGCTGCAGCTCCAGGCGGGAAAGGCTCTGGAAGCGCTCCAGGAATTCCTGGAGAAGCACTCGGGGCTCGTCCAGCGGGAGCAGGGCAAAGCGCTCTGGGGAAGAGGGAAAAGGTGGGAATGCCGAGCGGGAATGTCGGGAATGCCGGGAATGCCGGGAATGCCGATTGCCGACCCTGCTCGTCCCGCTGGGAAAGGGGGAGGAGCCCGGCCGGGAAAAGAGGGAATGAGCTGGAGGAGGGGGAAGGATGTTGGGATGGGGGGAAGGAATTCCTGGCTGGGAGGGATGGGGAGAAATGGGGTTTGGGATCCCACAGGGGATTTGGGAAATGGGGGTTGGGAAATGGGGTTTGGGATCCCATGGGCTCCCTTGGGAAACGGGGTTTGGGATCTCACAGGGGATTTGGGAAATGGGATTTGGGAAATGGGGTTTGGGATACCACAGGGAATTTGGGATCCCATGGGCTCCCTTGGGAAATGGGGTTTGGGATCTCACAGGGGATTTGGGAAATGGGATTTGGGATCTCACAGGGAATTTGGGATCCCAGGGGCTTCCTTGGGAAATGGGGGTTGGGATCTCACAGGGATTTGGGAAATGGGGTTTGGGATCCCACAGGGGATTTGGGATCCCATGGGCTCCCTTGGGAAATGGGGGTTGGGATCCCACAGGGATTTGGGAAATGGGGTTTGGGAAATGGGATTTGGGAAACAGGGTTTGGGAAATGGGGTTTGGGATCCCACAGTCTGCCTTGGAAAATGGGATTTGGGATCTCACAGGGAATTTGGGAAATGGGGTTTGGGATCCCACAGGAGATTTGAGAAGTGGGATTTGGGATCTCACAGGGGGTTTGGGAAACAGGATTTGGGATCCCACAGCCTCCCTTGGGAAATGGGATTTGGGATCCCACAGGGGATTTGGGAAATGGGGTTTGGGATCCCACAGGGAATTTGGGAAATGGGGTTTGGGAAATGGGGTTTGGGAAATGGGGTTTGGGAAATGGGGTTTGGGATCCCATAGGGATTTGGGAAATGGGATTTGGGATCTCACAGGGGATTTGGGAAATGGGGTTTGGGAATTTGGGGTTTGGGATCCCATGGGCTCCCTTGGGAAATGGGATTTGGGATCTCCCAGGGGGTTTGGGAAATGGGATTTGGGATCCCACAGGGGATTTGGGAAACGGGATTTGGGAAACGGGATTTGGGATCCCACAGGCTCCCTTGGGAAATGGGGTTTGGGATGGAATTCCCAGGGAAGCTGGGGTTTCCCGGGAAGTGCTGGATGGGGCTTGGAGCCCCCCGGGATAGCGGGAAGTGTCCCTGCCCTGGGGTGGGAATGGGATGGAGCTGAGCCCCCTTCCCACCAAAGCATTCCATGATCCAGGGGAAAATTAGGGAATAATGGTGGGAAAATTAGGGAATAATGATGGGAAAAGTAGAAACTAATGGGTAAAAAATAGGGAACAATGGTGGGAAAAATAGGGAATAATGGTGGGATAATGAGTAAAAGATAGGGAATGATGGTGGGAAAAACAGGGAATGGTGGGAAAATAGGGAATAGTGGTGGATAAACAGGGAATAAGGGTGGGCTAAAATAGGGAATAATGGTGGGATAATGAGTAAAAGATAGGCAATGATGGTGGGAAAAACAGGGAATGGTGGGGAAATAGGGAATAATGGTGGATAAATAGGGAATAAGGGTGGATAAGTGGGGAATAAAGGTGGATAAGTGGGGAATAATGGTGGGAATAATAGGGAATGGTGGGAAAATAGGGAATAAAGGTGGATAAGTAGGGAATAAAGGTGGGTAAATAGGGAATAAATGTGAGTAAATAGGGAATAAGGGTGGATAACTTGGGAATAAAGGTGGATAACTCAGGAATACGGGTGGCTAAGCAGGGAATAAGGGTGGATAAGTAGGGAATAAGGGTGGATAACTCGGGAATACGGATGGATAAGTTGGGAATACAGGTGGTCAAGCAGGGAATAAAGATGGATAACTGGGAATACGGGTGGCTAAGCAGGGATAAATCAGGAATAAGGGTGGATAACTCCGGAATACGGGTGGCTAAACGGGAATACGGGCGGATAACTCGGGAATACGGGTGGACAAGCAGGGAATAAAGATGGATAAGTCGGGAATACGGGTGGCTAAGCAGGGAATAAGGGTGGATAACTGGGAATCCGGGTGGCTGGGCACCCACCTGGGCAGGGGCTGTCAGGCCAGAAGCAGAACCTCTCGTGGGCGGCGCTCAGGGCTCTCCTCAGCTCGGCACAGCGCTCCCGGTCTGCGGGAAACACGGATGGTCCCTGCCC
>NW_021938845.1:616245-618498 GCF_001715985.3 Manacus vitellinus
AAAAATAGGGAATAGTGGGGGGAAAAATAGGGAATGGTGGGAAAATGGGGAATAATGGTGGGAAAAATGGTGGAAAAATTAGAGAATAATGGTGGGGGAAAATGGGGAATGAGGGTGGGAAAAATGGTGGGAAAAATAGGGAATAAGGGTGGGAAAAATGGGGAATAATGGTTAAAAAAATACAGAATAAGGGTGGAAAAATAGGGAATAATCGTGGAATAAAACACAGAATAACGGTGGGAAAATTAAGGAATGGTGGGAAAATAGGGAATAATGGTGGGATAAAATAGAGAATAACGGTGGGAAAGTAGGGAATAATGGTGGGGAAAAGGGAATGCTGGGAAAATAGGGAATATGATGGGAAAAATAAGATCCCAGAAATCCTGGAGCTGTTCCAGGTGGGTTTGGGTTGGATTTTAGGGAAAGGTCTTTCCCCCAGAAAACAGGAACAGCTCCCCAGGGAATGGTCACGACCCCAAGAGCTCCAGGAATGTTTGGGAACACTCCCAGGGATTTTGGGATATCCCAGGAGGGGCCAGGGGCAGGGTTTGATCCCTGTGGGAACGAGGAGATTCCAGGATCCCAAAGGGGGAGCATCCCAAAGGATATGGTGAAGGTTTCCACCCTGCTGAAATAGGCTTCCCTGCTGGCAGATTCCAAGGAATTCTCCTCCATCTGGGAAGAGCCGTTGGCCGATTCCGACAGGTCGGACGTGTCCTTCCTGAAGGGAAAAAACAGGGAAAATCCCGGGAAAAAACTCCTTAATAAAAGGGATTCACCACCCAAGGAATTCCCAACCCTTGAATCCCAACAGGGATCTTCTCCAGAGCTCCCAATTCCTGAGTTTCCGTTAATTAATTACGGGACCAATTAAGAGGCACGAATCCGAGGGGGGGTTGGACATTCCCGGGCGGAATTTGATGGGAAAAGGAGGGAAAACAGGGATTTGTTCTCCCAGCTCGGTGAGGGCAGGTTGAGGAACATCCCCTGGAGTCAGGGAGGGATCCCAAACATCCCCTGGAGTCAGGGAGGGATCCCAAACATCCCCTGGAGTCAGGGAGGGATCCCAAACACCCCCTGGAGTCAGGGAGGGATCCCAAACACCCCCTGGAGTCAGGGAGGGATCCCAAACATCCCAAACCCAGGGCTGGAATGTGGGGCCCAGGCTGGAATTCCAAGGGCTGCCCTTGGGCCTCTCCCGACCCATTTCCCAGGGGGAAAAATCCAGGGATAGTTGGGAAAAGGGGGAATGAGACACCCCCCCCAGTGCCCCCCAGTATTCCCAGTGCTCCCAGAGCCCACCAGTTCCTCCCAGTGCTTCCCAGTGCACACCAGTACCACCTCCCAGTGTCTCCCAGTGCCTCCCAGCATTCCCAAGTGCTCCCAGTGCCTCCCAGTCTACCCAGTCCCTCCCAGTGTTCCCCAGTTGACCCCAGCGCCTCCCAGTCACTCCCCGAGGACTCCCCAGTGCTCCCAGAGCCCACCAGTTCCTCCCAGTGCCTCCCAGTGCACACCAGTACCACCTCCCAGTGTCTCCCAGTGCCTCCCAGCATTCCCAAGTGCTCCCAGTGCCTCCCAGTCTACCCAGTGCCCCCCAGTGTTCCCCAGTTCACCCCAGCATTCCCCAGTTGCTCCCAGAGCACACCAGTGTCTCCCTCGTGCCCTCCAGTGCTCCCAGTACACACCAGTCTGTCCAGTGTCCCCCAGTACTGCCTCAGTGTCCCCCAGTGTCCCCCAGTTCCTCCCAGTGCCCACCAGTGCACCCCAGTATTCCCCAGTGCTCCCCAGTGCCTCCCAGTGTCCCCCAGTGCTCCCAGTCTGCCCAGTTCCTCCCAGAATCCCCAGTGTCTCCCTCGTGCCTCCCAGTGCTCCCAGTACACACCAGTCTGCCCAGTGTCCCCCAGTGCACCCCAGTACTGCCTCAGTGTCCCCCAGTACCTCCCAGTACACACCAGTACTACCTCCCAGTGTCTCCCAGTGCCTCCCAGTCTGCCCAGTTCCCCCCAGTGTTCCCCAGTGTTTCCCAGTTCACCCCACTGTCCCCCAGTGCTCCCAGTGCACACCAGTGTCTCCCTCGTGCCTCCCAGTGCTCCCAGTACACACCAGTACTGCCTCAGTGTCCCCCAGTGTTTCCCAGTGTCCCCCAGTGCCTCCCAGTGCCTCCCAGTTCACACCAGTACCACCTCCCAGTGTCTCCCAGTGCCTCCCAATATTTCCCAGTGCTCCCAGTGCCTCCCAATATTCCCCAGTTCC
>NW_021938845.1:624855-626423 GCF_001715985.3 Manacus vitellinus
TCTTACTTCCCAATTCTCCAGAAATTCCAGACAATCCAGGTTTATTTTCTCCCCTCCCAGTTCTCTGTCATTCCCAAGTTTCCAGGTTTATTTTCTCACCTCCCAATCCTCTGCAATTCCAGAATTTACAGGTTTGTTTTCCTACCTTCCAATTCCCATCCAGACATTTCAGGTTTATTTTCTCACCTCCAAGTTCTCTGGAATTCCAGACTTTTCAGATTTATTTTCTTACTTCCCAAAAATTCCAGACTTTCCAGGCTTATTTTCTCACCTCCCAGTTTTCTTCCAGACTTTCCATGTTTGTTTTCTTCCCAATTCCCATCCAGACTTCCCAGGTTTATTTTCTCACTTCCCAATCCTCTGCAATTCCAAATTTTCCAGGTTTATTTTCCTGCCTTCCAATTCCCATCCAGACTTCCCAGGTTTATATTCTCACCTCCCAATTCTCCAGAAATTCCAGACATTCCAGGTTTATTTTCTCCCCTCCCACTTCTCTGGCATTCCCAACTTTCCAGGTTTATTTTCTCCCCTCCCAATTCTCCAGAAATTCCACACTTCCCAGCTTTATTTTCTCACCTCACAGTTCCCTGGAATTCCAGATTTTCCAGGTTTATTTTCCTGCCTTCCAATTCCCATCCAGACTTCCCAGGTTTATATTCTCACCTCCCAGTTCTCCAGAACTTCCAGACATTCCAGGTTTATTTTCTCCCCTCCCACTTCTCTGGCATTCCCAACTTTCCAGGTTTATTTTCTCCCCACCCAATTCTCTGGAATTCCAGACTTTTCAAGTTTCTTTTCTTACTTCCCAAATCTCCAGAAATTCCAGACTTCCCAGGTTTATTTTCTCACCTCCCAATTCTCTGGAATTCCAGATGTTCCAGGTTTATTTTCTTACTTCCCAATATTCTTACAGATGTTCCAGGTTGGTTTTCTCCCCTCCCACTTCTCTGCACTTCCAGAATTTCCAGGTTTATTTTCTCACCTCCAAGTTCTCTGCAATTCCAGACTTCCCAGGTTTATTTTCTTACTTCCCAATTCTCCAGAAATTCCAGACTTTCCAGGTTTATTTTCTCACCTCCCAGTTTTCTTCCGGACTTTCCATGTTTGTTTTCTTCCCAATTCCCATCCACACTTCCCAGGTTTATTTTCTCCCCTCCCAGTTCTCTGGAATTCCAGACATTCCAGGTTTATTTTCTCACCTCCCAATTTTCTTCCAGACTTTCCAGCTTTGTTTTCTTCCCAATTCCCATCCAGACTTCCCAGGTTTATTTTTTCCCCTCCCACTTCTCTGGAATTCCAGATGTTCCAGGTTTATTTTCTCCCCTCCCACTTCTCTGGCATTCCAGATGTTCCAGGTTTATTTTCTCCCCTCCCAGTTCTCTGGCATTCCCAACTTTCCAGATTCCTTCCCTTTTAACTGAGGCCCTGGAATATCCACAGATTTTCCCCTTCATTCCTTCCCTCTCTTCCCCTTCCAACCATTCCTTATTAGTTTTCCAAGTTCATTATCCAGGCTGGAAAATCCATCTCTTCCCCTCTTCCTGCAGGAAAAATCCTTCCTGCCTCAG
>NW_021938845.1:626658-633000 GCF_001715985.3 Manacus vitellinus
CCCTTCATTCCTTCCCTCTCTTCCCCTTCCAACCATTCCTTATTAGTTTTCCAAGTTCATTATCCAGGCTGGAAAATCCATCTCTTCCCCTCTTCCTGCAGGAAAAATCCTTCCTGCCTCAGGTTTTCCTCTCCTTTCCTTTTGTTCCCAGCTCTGACAGGAATATTTGGGATCCTTATCAGATGATTCCCAGGCTCCTGCTCCCTTAGAAATTCCATAGAAAATCAGTGGGAGAATTGAAGGTCCTTGGATTGATCCAACCAGGATATTTTCCCGGGATTGAGTCACCCTTTTTCCCTGTTCCAGCTGAAATCCAGGGTTTGGATTCTCCTCCCTGCTTTTATTCCCCTTGGATTTTAGGGAAGATTCCCTTTGGGAATCCCAGGTGGATTCCCAGCTCCCTCCCCCTGGAAAAGCCTTGATCCAGGAGCAGGTTTTTCCTTGTTCTGTCATTCCTGGGTCACTTTAAGGTGGAAAAGTCTCCTTGAAATCCAAGGAATAAAGGAGGAGACACGGAAAGGTTTGGGCAGGAGGGAAAGAATTCCAGACTTTTCCTCTCCATTCCTCTCAGGGAACTTTAAATACAAACATTTGGGAATTGTTTTCCAAGGGAGAATGAAACCAAGGGGAATTTCTCTCGGGAAGAGCTTTTGTGGGAGGATTTCCAGGTGTTCCAGGGAATGAGATTCCACAAGGAATGAAATTCTCCCTTGCCCTGCTCGGATCCTCCCAGAGCCATTTCCCTCTGCTTCCCTATCCCTAAACACCAATTCCTTGGAAAGCCCTCCCAGCAGGTGCATCCCAGACCCTTGGACACATCCCCAGCCTTTTAAATGTTTCCCTGGAGCTGTATTCCCTGTTTCCCTGGAAATGTATTCCCTGTTTCCCTGTATTCCCTGTTTCCCTGGAGCTGTATTCCCTGTTCCCTGAGTTGTATTCCCTGTTCCCTGGAGCTTTATTCCCTGTTTCCCTGTATTCCCTGTTTCCCTGGAGTTGTGATCCCTGTTCCCCTGGAGCTGTATTCCCTGTTCCCTGGAGCTTTATTCCCTGTTCCCCTGTATTCCCTATTCCCTGGAGTTGTGATCCCTGTTCCCCTGAGCTGTATTCCCTGTTTCCCTGTATTCCCTGTTTGCCTGGAGCTGTATTCCCTGGAGCTGCATTCCCTATTCCCAGAGCCACATTCCCTGTTCCCAGAGCCATATTCCCTATTCCCAGCTCCTCATTCCCTATTCCCAGCGCCTCATTCCCTGTTTCCCTGTGTTCCCTGTTCCCCTGGAGCTGCATTCCCTATTCCCAGAGCCACATTCCCTATTCCCAGAACCACATTCCATATTCCCAGCTCCTCATTCCCTGTTCCTGGAGCCGCATTTCCTGTTCCCAGAGCCATATTCCCTGTTTGCCTGTATTCCCTGTTCCCTTGGAGCTGCATTCCCTGTTCCCACCCTCATTCCCTGTTCCCATCCCTCATTCCCTGTTCCCATCCCTCATTCCCTGTTCCCATCCCTCATTCCTCATTCCCATCCCTCATTCCCTGTTCCCAGAGCTGTATCCCTATTCCCATCCCTCATTCCCCATTCCCATCCCTCATTCCCCATTCCCAACTCCTCATTCCCCGTTCCCATCCCTCATTCTCCATTCCCATCCCTCATTCCCCGTTCCCATCCCTCATTCCCTGTTCCCAGAGCTGTATCCCCATTCCCATCCCTCATTCCCTGTTCCCATCCCTCATTCCCTGTTCCCAGAGCCATATTTCCCATTCCCAGGCCATCGCTGTCCCCCTGCCCGGAGCGGCCATCGCTGCGTTGCCGACAGCTCCAACCTGTACGTGTTCGGGGGGTACAACCCCGACTGTTCCCTGTTCCCACCCCTCATTCCTCATTCCCATCCCTCATTCCCCATTCCCAGGCCATCGCTGTCCCCCCGCCCGGAGCGGCCATCGCTGCGTTGCCGACAGCTCCAACCTGTACGTGTTCGGGGGGTACAACCCCGACTGTTCCCTGTTCCCATCCCTCATTCCTCATTCCCATCCCTCATTCCCCATTCCCAGGCCATCGCTGTCCCCCCGCCCGGAGCGGCCATCGCTGCGTCGCCGACAGCTCCAACCTGTACGTGTTCGGGGGGTACAACCCCGACTACGACGAGTCGGGCGGCCCCGACAACGAGGATTATCCCCTGTTCCGGGAGCTCTGGAGGTACAACTTCGCCACTGACACCTGGCACCAGCTGGGCACCGAGGGCTACATGCCCAGGGAGCTGGCATCCATGTCCCGTACGTACCGGGCGGGGTGGCAGGGGATGGGATGGGATGGGATGGGAATGTGGGGGGTTGGCCGGGGGTGTCACTGGAGGGGTGTTCCAAGCAGAGATCCCAGAGCATCCATGTCATGGGTGTGTGGGAACACAATCCCTGCTCCTGGAGCTGTTCTCATCCTGGTTGTTTTAATGCAGTCAAGATCTGGGAATTCTGGATGATGTTTTGCCAACAGACCCCGAGTTTGGATTGGGATTGGGAGAGGAAAACTGGGAAAGCAGGAGGGGTTTTCCAGGGGTTTCACTGGATGGTTGCTCCAAGCAGAGATCCCAGAGCATCCGTGTCATGGGAGTGTGGGAACACAGTCCCTGCTCCTGAAGTTCCTTTCATCCTGGGTGTTTTAATGCAGGCAAGATCTGGGAATTCTGGATGATGTTTTGCCAGCAGGCCCCGAGTTTGGGTTGGGATTGGGAGAGGGGAAATGGGAAAGCAGGAGGTGTTTTCCAGGGGTTTCACTGGATGGTTGTTCCAAGGAGACACCTCAGAGCATCCATGTCATGGATGTGTGGGAACACAGTCCCTGCTCATGAAGTTCCTTGAATCCTAAGTGTTTTAATCCAGGCAAAATCTGGGAATTCTGGATAATATTTTGCCAACCCAAGTTTGGGTTGGGATTGTGAGAGGGGAACTGGGAAAGCAGGAGGGGTTTTCCAGGGGTTTCACTGGAAACTTCCAGCACACACCTCAGAGCATCCGTGTCATGGGTGTGTGGGAGCACAATCCCTGCTCCTGGAGCTGTTCTCATCCTGGAGAGTTTAATCCACACAAGAACTGGGAATTCTGGATGTGTTTCCAGCTGTTTTGGAAGTGAACCCGAGTTTGGGTTGGGATTGGGAGAGGGGGACTGGGAAAGCAGGAGGAGTTTTCCAGGGGTTTCACTGGATGGTTGCTCCAAGCAGAGATCCCAGAGCATCCCTGTCATGGGGGT
The DNA here is from genome assembly GCF_001715985.3 of Manacus vitellinus. NCBI lineage: Eukaryota > Metazoa > Chordata > Aves > Passeriformes > Pipridae > Manacus > Manacus vitellinus. Next base: position 629,898 of record NW_021938845.1, read on the forward strand.
GTGGGAACACAGTCCCTGCTCCTGGAGCTGTTCTCATCCTGGAGAGTTTAATCCAGGCAAGATCTGGGAATTCTGGATGATGTTTTGCCAGCAGACCCCAAGTTTGGGTTGGGACTGGGAGAGGAAAACTGGGAAAGGAGGAGGGGTTTTCCAAGGGTGTCACTGGATGGTTGTTCCAAGCAGAGATCCCAAAGCATCCATGTCATGGGTGTGTGGGAACACAGTCCCTCCTCCTGGAGCTGGGATTTAATCCAGGCAAGATCTGGGAATTCTGGATGATGTTTTGCCAGCAGATCCTGAGTTTGGGTTGGGATTGGGAGAGGGAGACTGGGAAAGCAGGAGGGGTTTTCCAGGGATTTCACTGCAGGGTTGTTCCAAACAGGCATCCCAAAACATCCGTGTCATGGGGGTGTGGGAACTCTATCCCTGCTACTGGAGCTGTTCTCATCCTGGAGAGTTTAATCCACACAAGGACTGGGAATTCTGGATGATGTTTCCAGCTGTTCCACAAATAGACCCCAAGTTTGGGTTGGGACTGGGAGAGGAAAACTGGGAAAGCAGGAGGTGTTTTCCAGGGGTGTCACTGGATGGTTGCTCCAAGCAGAGATCCCAGAGCATCCATGTCATGGATCTGTGGGAGCACAATCCCTACTCCTGGAGCTGTTCTCATCCTGGAGAGTTTAATGCAGGCAAGATCTGGGAATTCTGGATGATGTTTTGCCAGCAGATCCTGAGTTTGGGTTGGGACTGGGAGAGGGAAACTGGGAAAGCAGGAGGGGTTTTCCAAGGGTGTCACTGCAGGGGTGTTCCAAGCAGAGATCCCAAAGCATCCATGTCATGGATGTGTGGGAACACAGTCCCTCCTCCTGGAGCTGGGATTTAATCCAGGCAAGATCTGGGAATTCTGGATGATGTTTTGCCAGCAGGCCCCAGGTTTGGGTTGGGATTGGGAGAGGGGAAATGGGAAAGCAGGAGGTGTTTTCTAGGGATTTCACTGGAAACTTCCAGCAGACACCTCAGAGCATCCGTGTCATGGGTGTGTGGGAGCACAATCCCTGCTCCTGGAGCTGTTCTCATCCTGGAGAGTGTAATCCACACAAGAACTGGGAATTGTGGAGGTGTTTCCAGCTGCTCTCCAAGCAGAGCCTGGATTCTCCCTCCTTTGGAGCCCTCAGTGCAGTGTTTGAGCACTCCCTGCTCTCCACGCCTTGGGATCACGGAATGCTTGGCCAGGGACCAATGGCAGGGACACCCTCCCCCTCCACCATCCCAGAACCACCCCAGACCCGGCTGTTTTTCCCAGTTCATCCCAAGAAATGTCCCTCTCTCCCAGTGGTCCTGCACGGGAACAACCTGCTGGTGTTCGGGGGCACCGGGATCCCCTTCGGGGAGAGCAACGGCAACGACGTCCACGTCTGCAACGTCAAGTACAAGAGGTGGGCCCTGCTCAGCTGCAGGGGCAAGAAACCCAACAGGATCTATGGACAGGTGGGAAAGAATTCCCTGGGAGCCACAATTCCCTGCCCTGGGAGTTGTTCCCCCCCCCCACCCTCCTTGGAAGGAAAATTCCCCCCTCCGGGAATAAATGCGGGGAAATCCCGCGCGAGGGAAGCGAGCGGTTCCCGGAGGTTTCCCGGGAAAAGGGAGGGTGGTGGGGGGGTCAGGAGGGTGGGAATGTGGYTGCTGAACACCTGGAGAGGTGGGGTGGGAAAGGGGGGAGGATTTAAGGGGTTGTTCTGGGACCTCAGAACCTTCAAAGCCCAAAATTGGGAGTGAAAAGGGGTCGAAACTCCGAATTCTTAATGAAAAAAAGAGGGTTGGAGGGTTTGGGGTCAAAACTGGGAGTGAAAACGGTGGGGTCAGACCCCAAACAGCGGGGTTAGGGTTTATTTTCCAACCCCAAACTCCAAATGAAAACAGGGGATTGAGGTTTTATTTCCAAACCCCAAACTCCAAATGCAAACAGTGGATTTAGGTTTAGTTTCCAAACCCAAAACTCTAAATGAAAACAGGGGTTTGAGGTTTTATTTTCAAACCCCAAACTCCAAATGCAAACAGTGGGTTTAGGTTTTATTTCCAAACCCCAAACTCTAAACAATAACAATGGGTTTAGGTTTTATTTCCAACCCCAAAACTCCAAATGAGAACAGGGGATTTAGGTTGTATTTCCAAACCCAAAACTCCAAACAATGACAGTGGGTTTAGGTTTTATTTCCAAACTCCAAATTTCCAACCCTGAAACTCCAAATGCAAACAGTGGATTTAGGTTTTATTTTCCAACCCCAAAACTCCAAATATAAACAGTAGATTTAGGTTTAGTTTCCAAACCCCAAACTCCAAATCCAAACAGTGGATTGAGGTTTTATTTCATACCCCAAAACTCTAAATACAAACAGTGAATTTAGGTTTTATTTTCAAACCCAAAACTCCAAATAATGACAGTGGGTTTGGGTTTTATTTCCAACCCCAAACTCCAAATGCAAACAGTGGGTTTAGGTTTTATTTCCAAACTCCAAATTTCCAAACTCCAAATACAAACAGTAGATTTAGGTTTAGTTTCCAAACCCCAAACTCCAAATGCAAACAGTGAATTTAGGTTTTATTTTCAAACCCCAAACTCTAAATAATAACAATGGGTTTAGGTTTTATTTCCAACCCCAAAACTCCAAATGAGAACAGGGAATTTAGGTTTTATTTTCCAACCCCAAAACTCCAAATACAAAGAGTAGATTTAGGTTTAGTTTCCAAACCAAAACTCCAAATGCAAACAGTGGATTTAGGTTTTATTTTCCAAACCCCAAACTCCAAATAATAACAGTGGATTTAGGTTTTATTTTCAAACCCAAAACTCCAAATGCAAACAGTGCATTTAAGTTTTATTTTCCAAACCCCAAACTCTAAAACAGGGGTTTGTGGATCAAATCCCAAAACTTTGAATGAAAACAGGGGTTTGTACATTTTATTTTCATATTCCAAACTCTAAATGCAAACAGTGGGTTTAGGTTTTATTTCAAACCCCAAAACTCCAAGTAATGACAAGAACAAGAACTTTTAGGGCTTATTTTTATCAGAAAAACAACTTTTAGGTCTGATTTTTATTAGA
>NW_021938845.1:636852-639184 GCF_001715985.3 Manacus vitellinus
AGAACAAGAATTTTTAGGTCTTATTTTTGTTAGAACAAGAACTTTTAGGGCTTATTTTTATCAGAACAAGAATTTTAAGGTCTCATTTTTATTAGTACAAGAACTTTTAGGTCTTTTTTTATCAGGAGAACAACTTTTAGGTCTTATTTTTCTTAGAAAAACAACTTTTAGGTCTTTTTTTTTATCAGAACAAGAACTTTTAGGGCTTATTGTTATTAGAACAGGAACTTTTAGGTCTCAATTTTGTCAGAACAACTTTTAGGGCTTATTTTTATCAGAATAACAAATTTTAGGTCTCAGTTTTATCAGAACAAGAATTTTAGGGCTTATTTTTATCAGAACAAGAACTTTTAGGGCTTATTTTTGTTAGAACAAGAACTTTTAGGTTTTATTTTTATCAGAGTAACAACTTTTAGGGCTTATTTTTGTTAGAACAAGAACTTTTAGGGCTTATTTTTATCAGAACAAGAACTTTTAGGGCTTATTTTTATCAGAACAAGATTTTTTAGGTCTGATTTTTATTAGAACAACAACTTTTAGGGCTTATTCTTATTAGAATAAGAACTTTTAGGACTTATTTCTATTAGAACAAGAACTTTTTGGTCTTATTTTTATCAGAATAACAACTTTTAGGTCTCATTTTTATTAGAGCAACAACTTTTAGGGCTTATTTTTATTAGAAAAACAACTTTTGGGTCTTATTTTTGTTAGAACAAGAATTTTAGGGCTTATTTTCATCAGAACAAGAACTTTTAGGTCTTATTTTTATTAGAACAAGAACTTTTAGGTCTCATTTTTATTAGAACAAGAATTTTAGGGCTTATTTTTATCAGAACAAGAACTTTTAGGTCTTATTTTTATCAGAATAACAACTTTTAGGTCTGATTTTTATTAGATCACAAACTTTTAGGTCTCATTTTTATTAGAACAAGAATTTTTAGGTCTTATTTTTNATTTTTATTAGAACAAGAACTTTTAGGGCTTATTTTTATCAGAAAAACAACTTTTAGGTCTGATTTTATTAGAACACAAACTTTTAGGGCTTATTTTTATTAGAACAAGAACTTTTAGGTCTTATTTTTATTAGAAAAGCAACTTTTAGGTGTTATTTTTATCAGAATAACGACTTTTAGGTGTTATTTTTATTAGAACAAGAATTTTTAGGGCTTATTTTTATTAGAAAAACAACTTTTGGGTCTTATTTTTGTTAGAACAACAATTTTAGGGCTTATTTTCATCAGAACAAGAACTTTTAGGTCTTATTTTTATCAGAATAACAACTTCTAGGTCTCATTTTTATTAGAACAAGAACTTTTAGGTCTCATTTTTATCAGAACAAGAACTTTTAGGGCCTATTTTTATTTGGAAAACAACTTTTAAGTCTTATTTTTATCAGAATAACAACTTTTAGGTCTTATTTTTATCAGAACAAGAATTTTAGGGCTTATTTTTATCAGAGCAACAACTTTTAGGGCTTATTTTTATTAGAAAAACAACTTTTGGGTCTTATTTTTGTTAGAACACAAACTTTTAGGTCTCATTTTTATCAGAACAAGAACTTTTAGGTCTCATTTTTATCAGAACATGAACTTTTAGGTCTTATTTTTATTAGAAAACAACTTTTAGGGCTTATTTTTATCAGAATAATAACTTTTAGGTCTTATTTGTGTTAGAACAAGAACTTTTAGGTCTCAATTTTATCAGAATAACAAGTTTTAGGTCTTATTTTTATCAGAACAAGAACTTTTAGGTCTCATTTTTATTAGAACAATAACTTTTAGGTCTTATTAGAACAACTTTTAGGTCCCATTTTTATCAGACAAACAACTTTTAGGTGTTATTTTTATCAGCACAAGAACTTTCAGGTCCCGTTTTTATCAGCCCCAGAACCTCTGGGGCTCCCTGGCTGCCCGTGCTGTCCGGGCATTCCCTCCCCCCGCGGTGTCCCCTCTCCCTGCGCTCCCCCAGGGGATGTTTTAGCAGGGCCAAGGCCCCTTCCCCTGTCCCCGGGGTGGGGAAGGGCAGGAATTCCCCGTTTCCCGGCCCCAGAGGTGCCCCTGTGCCCGCTCTCCCCAGGCCATGGCCATCATCAACGGCTGCCTCTACGTGTTCGGCGGCACCACCGGCTACATCTACAGCACCGACCTGCACCGGCTCGACCTCAACACCCGGGAGTGGGTCCAGCTGAAACCCAACAACATGTCCTGTGACATGCCCGAGGAGAGGTGGGCATGGGAAACCCCCAGCAGGGGTTTTGGGATTGTTGGCAGGCTGTGAGGGAGGAGCTGGTGAGGGTTTGGGAGTGCAGGAAGGGCTTTGCCGGGACGCTGAT
>NW_021938845.1:642620-643882 GCF_001715985.3 Manacus vitellinus
GTGCTGGAAGGCAGGAGGGCTCTGCAGAGGGCCCTGGCCAGGCTGGATCCATGGGCTGGTTGCAAGGGGCTGAGGTTCCCCAAGGCCAAGGGCCGGGTCCTGCCCTTGGGCCACAAGAAGCCCCTGCAGTTTGGGTTGGAAGGACCTTGGAGATCCGTCTCATTCCACCTTGGACCTTCTCATCCACCTGTGAGATCCATCCCCTTCTAATCCCTGCCTGCACAGGGACACCTCCCACTATCCCAGCTTGCTCCAGCCTGGCCTTGGACACTTCCAGGGCTCATCTTAGGGAGAAAAAGGGCTGGAATGTTGCTGGATGTGGATCCCAGATTGTTCCAGCCTGGCCTTGGACACTTCCAGGACTCATTTAAGTGAGGAAAAAGGCTGGAATGTTGCTGGATGTGGATCCCACGTTGCTCCAACCTGACCTTGGACACTTCCAGGGATCATTTTAGTGAGGAAAAGGGCTGGAATATTGTTGGATGTGGATCCCAAGTTGTTGCAGCCTGGCCTTGGACAATTCCAGGGCTGATTTTAGTGAGGAAAAGGTCTGGAATTTTGATGGATGTGGATCCCAGATTGTTCCAGCCTGACCTTGGACACTTCCAGGGCTCATTTTAGTGAGGCAAAGGGCTGGAATGTTGCTGGATGTGGATCCTACATTGCTCCAACCTGACCTTGGACACTTCCAGGGATCATCTCAGTGAGGAAAAGGGTTGGAATATTGTTGGATGTGGATCCCAAGTTGCTCCAGCCTGGCCTTGGACAATTCCAGGGCTCATCTTAGTTATGAAAAGGGCTGGAATGTTGCTGGATGTGGATCCCAGGTTGCTCCAGCCTGGCCTTGGACAATTCCAAGGATCACCTTAGCAAGGAAAATGGCTGGAATGTTGCTGGATGTGGATCCTACATTGCTCCAGCCTGGCCTTGGACACTTCCAGGGCTCATTTTAGTGAGGAAAAGGCTGGAATGTTGTTGCCTCTGGAGTCCTGGTGCTCCATAAATCCCTGGGTGTAACTCCCACGGTGCTCCCAGAAAACCAGGGAAACTCCCCCCTCTCCCAAGGGACAGCCAGGCTCGGAATTCCTCCCGGAATCCCTGGCCTTGGAGGGTTTTCCAGAGGTTTTTCCCATCCTTTCCCCCCAGGTACAGACACGAGATGGCCCACGACGGGCAGAGGATTTACATCCTGGGAGGGGGAACCTCCTGGACAGCCTATTCCTTGGACAAGGTGAGGCAATTCCAGCTGGGAATTCCCTGGC
>NW_021938845.1:647425-647881 GCF_001715985.3 Manacus vitellinus
TTCCAATCCTGTCCCTTATTTTCATTTCAATTTACAGAATCTGATTTAATTTCATTAAATTCCACTCCTGTCAGTTATTTTCATTTCAATTCATGCAATCTGATTTTAATTTAATTTAAATTAAATTAAATTAATTTCCATTCACATCACTAATTATTTCACAGAATCTCATTTTATTTCATCAATTCCATTCACATCATTTATTTTCATTTCAATTCATGTAATTTGATTTTATTTCATAAAATTCCATTCCTGTCCCTTATTTTCATTTCAATTCACAGAATCTGATTTTAATTTCATTAAATTCCACTCCTGTCCCTTATTTTCATTTCAATTCACCAAATCTGAATTTTTTTTCATTAAATTCCATTCCTGTCCTTTATTTTCATTTCAATTCACAGAATCTCATTTTATTTCATCAATTCCATTCACATCATTTATTTTCATTTCAATTCA
>NW_021938845.1:648791-650128 GCF_001715985.3 Manacus vitellinus
GAATCTGAATTTATTTCATTAAATTCCACTCCTGTCAGTTGTTTTCATTTCAATTCATGCAATCTGATTTTAATTTAATTTAAATTAAATTAAATTAAATTCCATTCACATCACTAATTATTTCACAGAATCTCATTTTATTTCATCAATTCCATTCACATCATTTATTTTCATTTCAATTCATGTAATTTGATTTTATTTCATTAAATTCCATTCCTGTCTCTTATTTCAATTCACAGAATCTGATTTTATTTCATTAAATTCTCTTCATGTCACTTATTTTCTTTTCACAGAATTTGATTTTAATTTCATTAAATTCCATTCACATAATTTATTGTCATTTCAATTCATGTAATCTGAATTTAATTCATTAAATTCCATTCCTGTCCCTTATTTCAATTCACAAAATTGGAATTTATTTCATTAAATTCCATTCCTGTCATTATTTTCATTTCAATTCACAGAATCTGATTTTAATTTCATTAAATTTTCATTTCAGTTCACAGAATCTGATTTTAATTTCATTAAATTCCATTCCTGTCAATTATTTTCATTTCAATTCGTGTAATCTTATTTTAATTTAATTTAAATTCAATTTAATTTAATTTTAATTTAATTTAATTTAAATTCCATTCACATCACTAGTTGTCATTTTACAGAATCTGGTTTATTTCATTAAATTCTGTTCCTGTCCCTTATTTTCATTTCAATTCATGTCATCTTATTTTAATTTAATTGAAATTAAATTAATTTAAATTCCATTCACATCACTAATTGTCGTTTCACAGAATGTGAATTTATTTCATTAAATTCCATTCACATCATTTATTTTCATTTCAGTTCACAGAATCTGATTTTAATTTCATTAAATTCCACTCACATCACTAATTGTCATTTCACAGAATCTCATTTAATTTCATTAAATTCCATTCACATCATTTATTTTCATTTCAATTCATGTAATTTGATTTTATTTCATTAAATTCCATTCCTGTCCCTTATTTCAATTCATGTAATCTGATTTTATTTCATTAAATTCCATACACATCATTTATTTTCATTTCAATTCACAGAATCTGATTTTAATTTCATTAAATTTTCATTTCAGTTCATGGAATCTGATTTTATTTCATTAAATTCCCTTCCTGTCCCTTATTTTCATTTCAATTTACAAAATCTGATTTAATTTCATTAAATTCCATTCACATCATTTATTTTCATTTCAATTCATGTAATCTTATTTTAATTTAATTTAATTTAAATTAAATTAAATTTCATTTAATTTTAATTTCATTTAAATTCCATTCACATCACCAATTGTCATTTTACAGAATCTG
>NW_021938845.1:653113-655928 GCF_001715985.3 Manacus vitellinus
AAAACCCTGGATTTGCCCCAGGACCTCCCGTGGCCCCCAAATCCCGGCTCAGACTGGGCTCTGCTCCCAGAAAAACTTGGAATCCGCAGCTTTTTGCTCTCCCCTATTTTTCCAAGTATTCCCAAATAATCCCGAGCCGGCAGGGTGGGATTTGTCCCATTCCAGGTTATTTGGGGAGCCATAATCCCGGTTTTTCCCGGAGCTGAGCCGGGCTTAGGGGGTGGGTTTTAGTCCTGCTTAGTTCCTGACTCCCCAAAGGGATTTTTTGGGATGGGGGACGAGCTCCTGGATGCTCCCTGTCATTCCAGATCCACGCCTACAACCTGGAAACCAACACCTGGGAGGAGATTCCCACCAAACCCCACGAGAAAGTCGGTGAGTCCGGGAATTTCCTGGGAAAAACGGGAGCTGGGGAGTCCTGGAGGAGGCAGGTTTTCCTAAAACAGTGTTAAATGAAATGTGGGATCGACGGGAATGGTGAATCCATGGCGGGATAAATCAGGCTGGGATTTAATCCCAGTTTTGGAGTCGTGGCTGGGCTTTGGCAGCCAGGATTAAAACCATGGGAAGGGATTTAAAGCCAGGAGGGGATCCCTGGATCCCTGATCCTGGCCCTGCTCCCAAAAAATTCCAGCTCTGCCTCTGAGTGCTGCCCTGGCCTTTCCCTGGATCCCTGATCCTGCTCCCAAAAAATTCCAGCTCTACCTCTGAGTGCTGCCCTGGCCTTTCCCTGGATCCCTGATCCTGGTCCTGCTCCCAAAAAATTCCAGCTCTACCTCTGAGTGCTGCCCTGGCCTTTCCCTGGATCCCTGACCCTGGATCCCTGATCCTGGAGTCTTGATCCTGGCCCTGCTCCCAAAAAATTCCAGCTCTCCTTCTGAGGCACCGAGTGCTGCCCTGGCCTTTTCTTGGATCCCTGATCCTGCTCCCAAAAAATTCCAGCTCTACCTCTGAGTGCTGCCCTGGCCTTTCCCTGGATCCCTGATCCTGGCCCTGCTCCCAAAAAATTCCAGCTCTCCCTCTGAGTGCTGCCCTGGCCTTTCCTTGGGTCTCTGATCCTGGTTCCCTGATCCTGGCCCTGCTCCCAAAAATTCCAGCTCTGCCTCTGAGTGCTGCCCTGGCCTTTCCCTGGATCCCTGATCCTGCTCCCAAAAATTCCAGCTCTGCCTCTGAGTGCTGCCCTGGCCTTTTCCTGGATCCCTGATCCTGGTCCTGCTCCCAAAAAATTCCAGCTCTCCCTCTGAGGCACCAAGTGCTGCCCTGGCCTTTTCTTGGATCCCTGATCCTGGCCCTGCTCCCAAAAATTTCCAGCTCTGCCTCTGAGTGCTGCCCTGGCCTTTCCCTGGATCCCTGATCCTGCTCCCAAAAAATTCCATCTCTCCCTCTGAGTGCTGCCCTGGCCTTTCCCTGGATCCCTGACCCTGGATCCCTGATCCTGGAGTCTTGATCCTGGCCCTGCTCCCAAAAAATTCCGGCTCTCCTTCTGAGGCACCGAGTCTGCCCTGACCTTTCCTTGGATCCCTGATCCTGACCCTGCTCCCAGAAAACCCCAGCTCTCCCTTTGAGTGCTGCCTTGGCCTTTCCTTGGATCCCTGATCCTGCTCCCAAAAATTCCAGCTCTGCCTCTGAGTGCTACCCTGGCCTTTCCCTGGATCCCTGATCCTGGCCCTGCTCCCAAAAAATTCCAGCTCTCCCTCTCAGTGCTGCCCTGGCCTTTCCTTGGATCCCTGTTCCTGCTCCCCAAAAATTCCAGCTCTCCCTCTTGTGTGCTGCCATGGCCTTTCCCTGGATCCCTGATCCTGCTCCCAAAAAATTCCAGCTCTCCCTCTGAGTGCTGCCCTGGCCCTGATCCTGGATCCTTGATCCTGTTCCCAAAAAATTCCAGTTCTCCCTCTAAGTGCTGCCCTGGCCTTTCCCTGGATCCCTGATCCTGGATCCCTGATCCTGGCCCTGCTCCCAAAAATTCCAGCTCTACCTCTGAGTGCTGCCCTGGCCTTTCCCTGGATCCTCAGAGCTGCTTTTCCAAGCCCTGGGTGGGAGCTGGGACAACATTCCAGCCCCTTTCTCCCTTCCCTGGAGAGGAACTTTTACACCTGTGGCTGCAGGAAAGCACAAAATCCCTGGAAAAAAAATCCCACCCAGGAGCCCGGGCTGAAGCGCTGGGGCAGAATTCCCGCTTCCCTGGGGACTTCAAACAGACTGGAATTGCTTTTATTGATTCCTTTTTTCATTTATTTCTTCATTCCCAGGTTTTCCAGCTGCCAGAAGGTGCCACAGCTGCGTCCAGATAAAAAATGGTGAGATTTGGCCTCTGGAAAACCACTGGATCTGGGATAACCAGGCACTGGGGAGCTGGGAAAGCTGCAGGGAATGTGTGGCTTTCCTGGAAGGGGTTTTTTCCCTAATTCCCAGGCTTTGAGCAGTCCCAACGTTGATCCTTCTTTTTTCCAAGCTCCTCAGGCTGAGGACTGAATTCCCTGTGTTCCAGGAGGGAATTCCCAGGAGGGAAATGATCCCAGTGCCCTGCAGGCAGCGGGAATTCGCTGCCTCGGGGTCGAGAACTTGGGAAAAGCTGGGAATGAGGAGGGATCAGGAGCTGGGGCTGCTCCCTGGGGGTTTGAAATCCAGGCTGGGAGAGCTGGGAATGTTCCCCGGGAGAGCTGGGAATGTTCCCCTGGAGAAGGGAAGGCTCCAGGAAAATCTTGGAGCCCCTTGCAGGGCCTAAAGGGGCTCCAGGAGAGCTGGAGAGGGACTGGGGACAAGGGATGGAGGGACAGGACACAGGGAATGGCTTCCCAGTGCCAGAGGGCAGGGA
>NW_021938845.1:657052-658160 GCF_001715985.3 Manacus vitellinus
AAAAAAACCCCACAAATATTCCTGAAATAAGTTGGTTTTATCTTCTTGGGAAGAGCCTGAAAGGTTTAACACCCCAGCCTGTTCCCAACCCTGCTGAGAGGGTTTTTTGGCCATAATGAAGAGCTTGGAATTGGGATCATTCCTGGCATTGGGATCGTCCATCCAAGGGCATGTGGGCTGCAAACAGGGCTGCTGTTCCCTGGATGCAGCAGTTTTTGGGAGGCTTTTGCTATTTTAGTGGAATTTTTGGGGTGGAACTCACCTAAGAATCCAGAGCAGCTCCTGCTTTTCCTGGTTGTGATTTATTAACACTTTGTCCCACTCCATTTTAATGGAATTTTTGGGGTGGAACTCCCCCAGACTCCAGAGCAACTCCTGCTTTTCCTGGCTGTGTTATCCCTGTGTAATTCCCTCTTTTCCCATCCAGGTTCTATCCTAATTTATTAACCCTTTGTCCCATTCCATTTTAATGGAATTTTTGGGGTGGAACTCCCCCAGAATCCAGAGCAACTCCTGCTCCCTGTGTAATTCCCTCTCCTTCTCTTCCCATCCAGGCTCTATCCTAATTTATTAACACATTGTCCCATTCCATTTTAATGGAATTTTTGGGCTGGAACTCCCCCAGACTCCAGAGCAGCTCCTGCTTTTCCTGGCTGTGCTATCCCTGTGTAATTCCCTCTCCCTCTCTTCCCATCTAGACTCCATAGTAATTTAATAACACTTTGTCCCTAAATCCCAAAATTCTGAAATGGATTTTTTGAGGTGGAACTCACCCAAAATCCAGAGCAACTCCACAGCCAGATCCTGCTTTTCCTGGCTGTGATTTCTCAACCCTTTGTCCCTCTCCTCAAATGGAATTTTTGGGCTGGAACTCCCCCTGAATCCAGAGCAGCTCCTGGTTTTCCTGGCTGTGCTATCCCAGTGTAATTCCCTCTTTTCCCATCCAGGCTCTATCCTAATTTATTAACACTTTGTCCCATTCTATTTTAATGGAATTTTTGGGCTGGAACTCCCCCAGACTCCAAAGCAGCTCCTGTTTTTCCTGGCTGTGTTATCCCTGTGTAATTCCCTCTTTTCCCATCCAGGCTCTACAGTAATTTATTAACAC
>NW_021938845.1:663151-664570 GCF_001715985.3 Manacus vitellinus
TGTCCCATTCCATTTTAATGGAATGTTTGGGCTGGAACTCCCCCAGAATCCAGAGCAGCTCCTGCTCCCTGTGTAATTCCCTCTCCTTTCCTTCTCTTCCCATCCAGGTTCTATCCTAATTTATTAACACATTGTCCCATTCCATTTTAACGGAATTTTTGGGGTGGAACTCCCCCAGACTCCAGAGCAGCTCCTGGTTTTCCTGGCTGTGCTATCCCTCTGTAATTCCCTCTCTTCCCATTTAGACTCCATAGTAATTTAATAACACTTTGTCCCTAAATCCCAAAATTCTGAAGTGGATTTTTTGTGGTGGAAATCACCCCAAAATCCAGAGCAACTCCACAGCCAGCTCCTGCTTTTCCTGGCTGTGATTTCTCAACCCTTTGTCCCTCTCCTCAGATGGAATTTTTGGGCCGGAGCTCCCCCGGATCGCTCCCGTTTTCCCTCTTTTCCCACTCCGTAATTCCGTGTCCGTGTTCCCGCAGGCCGGCTGCATGTACGTGCACGGAGGGGTGGTGAACATCCACGAGAACAAACGGACTGGCTCCCTCTTCAAGCTGTGGCTGGTGGTTCCCAGCCTGCTGGAACTGTGCTGGGAAAAGCTCCTGGAATATTTCCCCCACTTGGCCACCCTGTCCCGGCCTCAGCTCCTGCACCTCGGACTCACCCAGGGACTGGTGGAGCGGCTAAAATGAGGGTTCTGCTCCTCCCTCACCCCCCCCCGAGATTCCCTGTGCCGCAGAACCCCCTTCCCAGCCTTATTTATGGACACCCTGGATCGGTGGGAACGCCGGGAACCCGCCCGGAGCCTCATCCCGCGGATCCGGCGCCGCCTTCCGGGACCTTCGGAGCCCTTGGGAAAGCAAACAAACAAACAGAGAGACAAACAGAAATCAATCCCCTTTTTATTTATGGAGCTCCCAGATCCCAAAACCTTCCCTGGGACTCATCCAACCAGCCCGCTGCCGGGATTAATTAGGGAGCTAATTAAGGAATGCCCGCCCGCACTGACTGACGAGGAACAGTCGCCGCACAACCACCCCCCGGCTGCTCTTTTCCCGGGATAACTCATCCCTCCTTCCCAACTGAGCTCCCCCTCTCCCATCCCAGCAATCCCTCCTGAGCTCCCCCTCTCCCATCCCAACAATTCCCAACAGCCCCTCCTGCTTTTTGCACGTCTTTCCCGGGCCGTATTCCCGCAGCTTTCCCCGGAGCAGCGCTTGGAAACAACCCCCCTGCCCCTCCTTGAGAGGTTTCCTTGGAAAACCAGAGGGAAAAGCTGCTGCTCCAGGGCAGCTGAACAGGGAGTGGGGAGGGAGAAGCTTTGCCTGAGGCTGTTTTAACCTTTCCTGCTCGTGGAATGAGCCCCAGGAAAACTCCCCCCGTGGATTTCGGGCTCCAAACCCCCCCCAGCTCTCG
>NW_021938845.1:664938-666831 GCF_001715985.3 Manacus vitellinus
GGAGCGGCGTCGATCCCGAGGCCCTGCCTGCTGCCGTCGCTGCCATCCCGAAAAACTCACCAGCCCAAAAAACTCACCTTCCCCTGGGCCTGGGCAGGGGTTTTCCTCCTTCTCCACCTTCACTTCCTGCTTTTTTTTCCCCTCCAAGGCTCAGGGGAATCGAAGCTGAGGCTTCCCTGGGTGCTTTGGAGCAACAGAGTCCTTGGCTCTGTCCCTGGGGATTTGGAGATTTTGGACCTTGGAGGTCCTTCCCAACGTTCATGATGTTGTTCCAACCCCTTTCCCAGCCTCCCTGGCTGCAGATCCTGCTGCTCCTGGCTCAGGAGCTGGATCCAGCCCCTCCTGGCAGCTCTGGGAAGGGTTCCTGGTTTGGGATCCTTCCATCCTGAACATCCACCTTTGCCTTCCCAGTCCTGCCAGGACCTTTTTCCTGGAGCATCCCCCTCATCCCTGTGCTGGTTCTGCCCTTCCAGGAGCATCTCCCACCGTTCCCAGGACCATCCAAGCCTGGATATCTGTGAGCCAGCAGCTTCCTGAGGCTCCTTCCTTGCTCCGGAAAACTCCAGAGCTTTCCTCTGAGGGAGGAAAGCAAATCCCTCTCTCCGTGATTTTTGGGAATCTGGAGAGGTCCCAGCTGGCTGGAAGGTGGGGAATTTCAGGAAGGGCAAGGAGGAGGAGCCTGGAAAATCCAGGCCTGGTAAAATCATGGAAAAGATTATTCCAGGAAGTATTGGAAAGCACCTGGAAGAACAAGAGCCAGCACAGGGTGGGGAGGGGAAATTCCTGCTTATCCCACTGATTTCCTTCTGGGACAGGGAAACCCCCCTGGCTGGTCCAGGAGAGCCAGCAGGTGCAGTCTGTGGTACTGCCTCTCCCAGGATTCTCCTGGAAAAGCTGTCCAGGATACAGCTGGATAAACACACCCTGTGGGGGGGGAGCAACCAGCTCACGGGCTGGGAACAGAGAATTCCCGGGAATGGGGGGACACCAGGCTGGCACCAGGCACTGGGGGGGTTCCAGGGGGCTCCAGCATCATCCCAGGGCTCTCCAGCATCTTCCTGGGACACGGGGCTCCAAGGAATGCCAAGTTTTCCAACTTGGGAAGGAGCTGTCGGTTCCCCGAGGGCTGGAAAGGGTCTGGAAGGGCCATCCAAGGAATGTCTGAGGGCACTGGGATTGTCAGCCTGGAGAAGGGGAGTGTTCAGCATCCTTGGGGGACCCTCCACCCACAGCCTGGAGCTGCTCCCACCGGGAAAACCACGGAATAAACACCCAGGGATCCGATAAATGGGGTAAAGGCCTCACCCACTGCTGGATTTCCAGGGATTGCTCCCATTCCAGCACCCAGGGGTGGCTGGAGCACGAGGGGATCTCAGAGGCTGCTTTTCCTAAAACAGGGACTTGTTTTAAGCTCCCAGTGGAGGGTTTGCTGGGATTCCTGCCGGGATTCCTGCTGGGATTCCTGCTGGGATTCCTGCAGGGGGGCTTTGGGAAGGAGAAAAGCTTGGATTACAGTTCCCTAAGGGAAAGGATCCAGCAGCAATGGAGAGGAGATGGGAGCAGCCACTGCAGGGCCTGGGATGGGGACAGGACACGGGGACAGCCCAGGAATTCCCTGTTTCCCTCAATCCCACGGCACTGAGCAGGTTCTCCCACATCCCACCCTTTCCCAGGAATCCTCCCAGACCATCCATGCCGGTGCCAGGATTGTCCAAGCTGGGAAAACAAAGCAGCTTCATTAATCCCTAAGGAGCTGCTGCCCCCGGGAATCCCGGGGGGATCCCAGGACATTCCAGAGCCCAACATTCCCATGAGCAGCACTGCCATTCCAGGTTTGGATCCCCATGGAGCTGGAGAGGGAGGGGCACAGGAGCCTCCTTACCTGTGTCCTGG
>NW_021938845.1:667324-668691 GCF_001715985.3 Manacus vitellinus
TTCCCAGAGAAGCTGTGGCTGCCCCTGGATCCCTGGGAGTGTCCAAGGGCAGACTGGAGCGACCTGGGATAGTGGGAGGTGTCCCTGCCCATGGAACTGGCTGATCCCAAAGTCCCTTCCCACCCAAACCATTCCAGGATTGAAGTGCTCCGGGAGCTCCCGAGAGCTTGTGTCGAGTTCAAACAATCCCCCATCCCAAAAAACTGCTGGGGGAGGCAATCCCTGACTTCTCCCTGGGACAGCCAGGAGAAGGAAGGACAAGGCCTGGGGGGGACAAGGCCAGGCTGGGAAGGACACGGAGCTTTGGGAAGGCCCTGGAGAAACCCCGAGCCTGGTGGTGCTGAGACAGGGGACGTGGAATGCTGCCATGGAATGCTGCCATGGAATTCTGTCCTGCTCCAACCAAGCCATCCCCGCTGCCCAACGGAGGTGGGCTCCAGGTGGCCACCATCCCCAGCCCATCACTAGCCCCCTGAGGTGCCCGAGGCCCGTGGAAGGAGAGCCCACCCCGGGTGTGGTCTGTACAAAAGTGCTTTAATGCCCAAACTGCTCCAAAACCCCCCGGGTGTGATCCCAAAACCCCAACTCCCTCCCTGGGATCACCTTCCCCGGCCCCTCCTCCCAGTGCAACACTTCCCAAGGGAAGGGCCTGTCCCAGGAACCCCCTTCCAGCCCCTCCTTTTTAGGGATAACATCCCTTGGGAACATGCCAGGGGGGCTGGGAGTGCCCCTCGGGCAACACCTCCGTGACTCATCCCAGCAGCAATTCCACGGCCACCAACCCTTCCCACCCATCCCAAAGCCCCCCTGGAGGGGCTGGGCGACAGCAGGAGCTCGGGGAATGGTGCTTCCAGCCCGGAGCCGGTCCCTGAGATCCCGGAGAACTCCTGGAAGCCGCGGCGGGTCGGGAGAGGCGGAAGCTCAGCAGCCGCTGGGCGAGGGGGCGAAGAAGTAAACGGCCAGGAGGATGAAGTAAACCATCACCAGCACCGTGCCTGGGGGGGACACCACGGGAGGGGGCAGTTAGCCCATGGAGAAAGGAGGGAAGGGCATTGGAGACCTCCTGGGGTGGCCTGGATGAGCCCCCCAGGGAGGGATTTCGTGGGCCTCGGCAAAAATCCCGATTAAAAGGGATTTTAAACCATTTTAAGGGTGAAAAGGGAGTGATTTCCCTTGGAGCAGCTCCAAGATGGTCAACCAAGACCCCAGGAGAGCAGGGGGGAGGGAGTTACACCCCAGAGCAAGGAGGGAGGTGGTTTTAGGGTCTGGATGGGGTCTGGAAGACTTTCATGGGCCTCCAGAAAATCCCAATTAAAGGGAGTTAAAACCCTTTTTAAGGGTAAAAAGAGATTCCCCTTGGAGCAGCT
>NW_021938845.1:670204-672179 GCF_001715985.3 Manacus vitellinus
TTTGGGGTCTGAATGAGCCCCCGTAGAGAACTTTTGTGGGCCTCTGCAAAAATCCCAATTAAAAGGGATTTTAAACTCTTTTTAAGGGTTAAATGGGAGTGATTCCCCTGGGAGCAGCTCCAAGATGGTCAACCAAGACCCCAGAAGAGCAGGAATGACCCCAGGAGAGCAGGAATGACCCCCAGGAGAGCAGGAATGACCCCAGGAAAGCAGGAATGACCCCGGGAGAGCCCCCTGTAGAGAACTTCCACAGGCCTCTGCAAAGTCTCAGTTAAAAGGGGTTTAAACCCTTTTCAAGGGTGAAAAGGGAGGGAAGATTCCCCCTGGAGCAGCTCCAGCACCTCCAAGGTGCCCGAGCGAGCCCCCAGGATCTCTCAGGTCACCCCACACCCAAGGAGCCCCCGGGGGTGGATCCAGGACCCCCCACCCACCCCACGAGCCACGGGGCCCCCCAGGTCACCTTGGAAGTAGTCACATTTGCCATCCATGAAGATGTAGTTCATGAGCACCACGCTGAACATGCTGGCGTAGACGTGCAGGTCGCTGAACACCAGCGTGAAGTTGGAGGGCTGTGGGATTTTGGGATGAGCGGGATTTTGGGACAAGTGGGATTTTGGGATGAGCGGGATTTTGGGACAAGCAGGATGTCCCCAGCCCCGGTGGGTGGGTGTGGGGGGGTCTGTGTGTCACCCCTGAACCCCTCCCCGTGCCACCCACCAGGACAGGGGGCATCAGACCCACTGTGAGACACCAGGAGCGGGACCGTCCCCTCCCCGTGTCCCCCCGTGTCCCCCCATGTCCCCAGCCCCGCGGGGGGACGTCCCCCGGGGTCTGCACTCACGTAGAAGATGGTGAAGAGCACGAGGATGGGGATCTGGAGCATGCAGACCTGCACGGCGATGCAGCTCCCGATCTCGATGCTGGTGGGGGAAGGAGGACTCGGGAGCCGCCCTCGGAGCGAGGGGAACCCACCCCGGGGGGAAGCGGCCACGCCACGTGGCCCAGCCCGCTCTGACCCCGCTTTTTGGGCGGCCCTGAGCCCCCTCCAGGGCAGGTCGGCAAGATCTGACCCGCCAGGGGCCGGGCAGCCCACCCAAGGCAGCGGGAGGGACCGGGAGAGGGCAGGGGCAGGACCCCAGAACTCCTCCCTGGAGCCACCTCACCTGAGGCTCAGGTTGTTCTGGAGGGCGAACTGGATGCCGTTGACAATCTCTGGCAGCTCAGGCACCATGGCCAGCACGGTGACACCGATGAAGTACTGCAGGGCACAGGGGACACCGGCCTGCTCTGACCACAGCCCGCAGCTCCCCCGCACGAGCAGCAGCTCAGCACCTTCTCCCCGCGGCTTCTGGGGCTCAAACCCCACCCCCAGGGCGGGTCCTCACCCCTGGCTGGGGTGTCCTGGTCCCCAGGGCCACCCAAGCCCGTGTCCCCGCCGTCCCCAGGCTCGTCTCACCTGGGAGATGGTGGAGTTGGTGAGGATGGGGCTGATGTGCTCCGTGGCCAGGTCGGCACAGGCCGACATGCACAGCGTGGAGAGCAGCAGAATAACCAGGGCTCGCCAGCGGGACCAGTGCACCACGGGGCTGGGGTGGTGGCCTGGCACTGGGGGGGACAGAGACACACTGGGACCAGTGACAGTGGGACCAGGGACAGTGGCACCAGGGACACACTGGGACCAGTGCACCACGGGGCTGGGGTGGTGGCCTGGCACTGGGGGGGACAGAGACACACACTGGGACCAGGGACAGTGGGACCAGGGACACAGTGGGACCATTGCACCACAGCACTGGGGTGGTGTCCTGGCACTGGGGAGGGACAGGGACACACACTGGGATGAGGGACAGTGGGACCAGTGCACCACAGCACTGGGGTGGTGGCCTGGCACTGGGGAGGGACAGAGACACACACTGGGACCAGTGACAGTGGCACCAGTGCACCACGGGGCTGTGGTGGTGTCCTGGCACTGAGGAGG
>NW_021938845.1:672864-679175 GCF_001715985.3 Manacus vitellinus
ACAGCACTGTGGTGGTGTCCTGGCAATGGGAGGGACAGAGACATACACTGGGACCAGGGACAGTGGGACCACAGTGACAGTGCACCATGGGGCTGGGGTGGTGGCCTGGCACTGGTGGGGACAGAGACACACACTGGGACCAGGGACAGTGGGACCAGTGCACCATGGGGCTGTGGTGGTGTCCTGGCAATGGGAGGGACAGGGACACACACTGGGACCAGTGACAGTGGGACCAGTGCACCACAGCACTGGGGTGGTGTCCTGGCACTGGGGAGGGACAGAGACACACACTGGGACCAGGGACAGTGGGACCAGTGACACACTGGGACCAGTGACAGTGGGACCAGTGCACCACGGGGCTGTGGTGGTGTCCTGGCACTGGGAGGGACAGGGACACTGTGGGACAGACACCCCAGAGCACCGGGAATGGGGCCTGGGGCCACACTCACTGTGGCAGTCGCTGACGTGGATGTCGTAGATGTGGGAGTGGGTTTTGAGGGTGAAGCAGAGCCCCACCAGGTACCCGGCGGGGAGCAGCAGGGACACCGTGTACACCAGGGGCCTGCAGGACGCGGGGGACACGTCAGGGCCACCAGGGCCTGGCCTGGAGACCCCCAGGGGGTGGGGAGCAGCAGGGTTGGGGGAGCAGGAGCAGGACACGCACTGGACGTGGCTGTAGTAGAGGGTGCCGTTGTGGTCCATCTGCGGAGAGAGCACCGGTCAGTGGGGACATGGGGGACAAGGGACAGCCCTGCTGCCACCCCCAGCACCAGAGCTGGGGGGTCAGGGCATCCCCAGCCCCAAAACCCCCGCTAGAAAATCCCAGAGTGTTCCAAGCTGGAAGGGACCCATGAGGGGCATCAAACCCAGCTCGTGGACATGAAGGGCCACACAGGGACTGACCCCACAGCCCTGGCACTGCAGCACCAGGCTCTGACCCACTGGGTTAATCCCAGGCCCATGGTTAATCCCAAACCCAAACTGGAAGGACCCACAAGGATCATCAAGCCCAGTTCATAACTGAACAGCCCATATGGGGACTGAACCCACCACTTGGCACTGCAGCACCAGGCTCTGACCAACTGGGTTAATCCCAAACCTGGGTTTAATCCCAAACCTGTGCTTAATCCCAAAACCGAGCTGGACCCACAGGGATCATCAAGATCAGTTCATAAATGAATGGCCATAGAGGGACTGAACCCACAACCCTGGCATTGCAGCACCAGGCTCTGACCAACTGGGTTAATCCCAAACCTGTGCTTAATCCCAAAACTAAGATGGACCCACAGGGATAATCAAGCTCAGATCATAAATGAATGGCCATACAGGGATTGAACCACCACTTGGCATTTTAGCACCAGGCTCTGACCAACTGGGTTAATCCCAAACTTGTGCTTAATCCCAAACCCAAATTGGAGGGACCCACAAGGATCATCAAGCCCAGTTTACAACTGAACCCCCCCATATGGGGACTGAAACCACCACTTGGCATTGTAGCACCAGGCTCTGACCCACTGGGTTAACCCCAAGCCCGTGGCTGACCCCAAACCTGTGCTGAATCCCAAACCCGAGCTGGACCCACAGGGATCATCAAGCCCAGCTCATAAATGAACGGCCACACAGGGACTGACCCCACAACCCTGGCATTGCAGCACCAGGCTCTGACCCACTGGGTTAACCCCAAGGCCGTGGGTGACCCCGAGCCCCCTGGCAGCCCCCCTGTCCCCTCACCAGGTCGAAGTGGCAGTTGTGACACAGGTAGTGGCCCAGCGGGTTCTGGGTGACGTTGTGGCACTCGCCGCACACCAGCTTCCCGTAGACCTTGGAGAACAGCGTGGGGGCAAAGACTCCTGCGGGCACAGAGGGACACGGGGTGGGCACCCAAACCCCGGTGGGACCCCAGGAGGTGGGGCCAGGCCCGTTTGCCCACTGACCTCCCACGGAGAGGAAGAGCAGGGCGGAGCTGACGCCGGCCGAGCGGCTGTTGAAGCGCTGCTCCTGGTGCCGGATGCCCCCGATGACCATGCACAGACCCTGGGGGCACAGACCCCAAAAACCCCTCAGGGCACAGCTACACACCCGGGGGGGAGGGACACACCAAAAGGGGGGCCTGCCAATAAAAGTGAGGAAGGGGACCCACCCCAAAAGAGGGGAAAGGGGGACCCACCAATAAAAGTGAGGAAGGGACCCACCCCAAAAGAGGGGAAAGGGGGACCTACCCCAACAAAGTTGGGAAAGGACCCACCTATAAAAGTTGGGAAAGGGGGACCACCAGTAAAAGTGGGAAAGGGACCCAGCCCCTAAACAGAAGCTGGAGAAAGGGACCCAGCAATAGAAGTGGGAAAGGGGTATCCACCCCCTTAAACAAAAGTTGGGGAAAGGGAGACCTACCTATAAAAGTGGGAAAGGGACCCACCCCCTTGAATAAAAGTTGGGGAAAGGGACCCACCAATAAAAGTTGGGAGAGACCCAGCAATAGAAGTGGGAAAGGGGTATCCACCCCCTTAAACAAAAGTTGGGGAAAGGGACCCAGCAACAAAAGTTGAGAAAGGGGACCCACCTATAAAAGTGGGAAAGGGGGACCTGCCAATAAAAGGGGGGAAAGGGACCCAGTCATAAAAGTTGGGAAAGGGAGACCTACCTATAAAAGTGGGAAAGGGACCCAACCCCCTTAAATAAAAGTTGGGGAAAGGGACCACACCAAAAAAGTTGAGAGACCCAGCCAATAGAAGTGGAAAGCGTATCCACCCCTTAAACAAAAAGCTTGGGAAGGGGGACCCACCTGGATAAAAAGGGGGAAAGGGGGACCACCCGAATAAAAAGTGGGAAAGGGGGACCTGCCAATAAAAGGGGGAAAGGGGGACCCCCACCAATAAAAGTTGGGAAAGGGGTATCCACTCCCTTAAACAGAAGCTGGGGAAGGGGGACCCACCTATAGAAGTTGGGAAAGGGACCCACCAATAGAAGTTGGGAAAGGGACCCAGCAATAATGGGAAAGGGGGACCCAGCAATAATGGGAAAGGGGGACCCAGCAATAGAAGTTGGGAAAGGGGACCCAGCAATAATGGGAAAGGGGGACCCAGCAATAGAAGTTGGGAAAGGGGACCCACCCCAACAAAGCTGGGAAGGGACTCGCCTATAAAAGTGGGAAAGGGGGACCCTCATCAATAAAAGTGGGGAAGGGGGACCACCAATAAAAGTCGGGAAAGGGGGACCTGCCTATAAAAGTCGGGAAAAGGGGACCCCCACCATAACAGTTGGAAAGGGGCACCCCCACCTATAGAAGTGGGAAAGGGGGACCCACTCATAAAAGTGGGAAAGGGACTCACCCCCTTAAACAAAAGCTGGGGAAAGGGACCCAGCAATAAAAGTTGGGAAAGGGGAACCCACCTATAAAAGTTGGGAAAGGGAGAACTGCCTATAAAAGTTGGGAAAGGGGGACCCACCAATAAAAGTTGGGAAAGGGGGACCCACCAATAAAAGTTGGGAAAGGGGGACCCACCAATAAAAGTTGGGAAAGGGGGACCAGCCTATAAAAGACGGGAAAAGGGGACCCCCACCTATAAAAGTGGGAAAGGGGCACCCCCGCCCATAGAAGTGGGAAAGGGGGACCCACTTATAAAAGTGGGAAAGGGACTCACACCCTTAAACAAAAGCTGGGGAAAAGGACCCAGCAATAAAAGTTGGGGAAGGGGGACCCACCTATAAAAGTTGGGAAAGGGAGACCTGCCTATAAAAGTGGGGAAAGGGGACCCACCCCAACAAAGCTGAGAAGGGACCCGCCAATAAAAGCTGGGAAAGGGAGACCCACCTATAAAAGTTGGGGAAGGGAGACCTGCCTATAAAAGTTGGGGAAGGGGGACCCACCAATAAAAGTTGGGAAAGGGAGCCACCTATAAAAGTGGGAAAGGGAGCCACCCCCTTAAACAAAAGTTGGGGAAGGGGGACCCTCCAATAAGAGGGGGAAAGGGAGTCACCCCAACAAAGGGGGAAAGGGGGACCCGCCCAAACAGGGAAGGGCCCTGCCAGGCTCAGAGCCCGAGCGCTGCCATCCCCCCCCGTCCCCCCCGCCCCTCTCACCGGCACGAAGAGCACGCAGCCCACCAGGGTGCCCGTCAGCGCCGACTTGACCACCTCGGCGTAGCAGGCGCTGCCCTCGCGGGAGCCCTTGAGCAGGGCGCTGATGTAGAAGGTGAGCTCGGTGACGGAGCCGAAGGTGGCGTTCACCACCGCCCCCACCGCGAACGTGCTCTGCGCCGAGATGCTGCGGGAGGGAACGGAGCTGGGGACGGCTGGAGAGCTCCACAGGGAGCTGGGGGGGCTCAGCCTGGAGACAAAGGGGGGTCGGGGAGGACCTTCTTGGTCTGCAAGCGCCCTGAACAGGAGGGGGGACCGGGGGGTCGGGCTGCTGCTGCAGGGAAAAAGGACAGGAGGAGAGGGATAACGGCCCTCCAGGCTGGGCCAGGGGAGAGGTCAGGCTGACATGAGGACGGAATTTCTCCATGAAATGGGGTTATTAAGCATTGGCAGGGCTGCCCAGGGAGGTTTGGAGTGCCCAGCCCTGGAGGTGTCCCAGGAAGGCCTGGCCGTGGCACTCAGTGCTCTGGGCTGGGGGACAAGGTGGTGTTTCTTGGGACTAAGGTTGGACTCTGATCTCAGAGGGCTTTTCCAGCCTGTGACTGTGTGACTGACCGTCCTCCCTGCTCCCAGTCCCACTGCTCCCAGTGAGGGCTGGGCCACAGGTTGCTCCAAGAGGCTCCCTCCTGCAGCCAAAGGCCCTTTACCACCCCCCCCCAGGTATCTCCCTCTGGTTTTGTTGGATTCCTGGTGCCAAGTGAGGCCTGCAGAGACCCAAACCTCTGCCATGTGCACCCAGAGCACGGATGGGGAACCTTGGTTTGTAGCCTTCACCCCTGAGAGGTGCCAAATTCCTCAGAACCTTCAAAAACATGGATTTTGCCACGTGGCTGCCCTGGCAGATCCAAGCTTTACGTTGTTGGGGGGGGGAAAACCAGGTGGAAATTTGGGATACAAACAGGAGATGGCGTCGAGATCCAACACAAAACACACACAGAGCCCAGGAGGAGCCAATTGAGGGTGGAACAACACTGAGAACAGCTGGGAAACATGGGCAGATCCCATGGGATGTGCCAGTCCTACAGAACTGAGCGTTCCCGGCCGGTGTCCCCGGGCTGCCCCGGCTCACCTGGCGATGGCCATCCCGATGTAGTAGGACAGGGGCATGATGGAGAGCAGGGCCAGGGAGAACTTGAGGGTGGAGCTGCTCAGGTGGTTGTGGCTGTCCAGGTAGCCCAGCAGCAGCGTCACCACCACCAGTGGCAGCAGGTCTGGGGAGGGTGTCAAGGACACTACAGAGCAGGGTGGGGTTTGGGGTCAGCTCCCTCCCCTTCCCCTCTATCCCCCCCAACAGCAGCAGGTCTGGGGAGGGTGTCAAGGACACTACAGAGCAGGGTGGGGTTAGGGGTCAGCTCACCCCCCTTCCCAGTCCATCCCACCCCATCACCAGCAGGTCTGGAGGGTGTCAAGGACACTACAGAGTAGGGTGGGGTTTGGGGTCAGCTCACCCCCTTCCCCTCCATTCCCAGTCCGTCCCCCCCAACACCAGCAGGTTTGGGGGGGCTGGTCAAGGAGGTGCCCGAGGTGGGGTGGGATTTGGGGTCACCTCCCCACCACCATTCCCATTCTGTTCCACCCCGTCACCAGCACCAGGTCCAGGGTTGGTCAAGGAGATAGGTGAGATGTGGGGGGGCTGTTCCCAAATCCCACCCCTCAATTCCCAGTCCATCCCACCCCATCACCAGCAAGTCTAGGGGGACCAGTCAAGGAGCTGGCTGAGGAGGGGTGGGATTGGGATCAGCCCCCCCATCACCAGCAGGTCTGGGGGGTTGGTCACGGAGATGCTCGAGGTGGGGTGGGATTTGGGGTCACCCCCCCACCCCCATTCCCAGTCTGTTCCACCCCATCACCACCAGGTCTGGGGTGGGGGGGCCTGGTCAAGGAGACAACCAAGGTGGGGTGGGATTTGGGGTCATCTCCCCCTTCCCCACCATTCCCAGTCCATCCCACCCCATCACCAGCAGGTCTGGGGGTCGGTCCCGGAGCCGGCCGAGGTTTGGTGGGATGTGGGGTGGGATTTGGGGTCCCGTCCCCAGCGCTGCCCCAGGATACTGACGGCGAAGACGTTGAGGCCGTGCACGGAGTACTTGTAGTAGTAGGGGTTGGCGGCGCGGTAGCAGCACAGGATCACCTCCCCCTCCAGCGGCACCTCCGTCTGGGGGGGCACACAGTTG
>NW_021938845.1:680610-681768 GCF_001715985.3 Manacus vitellinus
CTCGGCCGTCAGGGTGGTCCTGGCGCAGCTCTCACACTCCTCGGGCGTGGCTGGGGGGCACACGGGGGTCACGGGGGGCACACGGGGGTCAGGGACCCCCAGCACCCCCTGTCCCACCTACCCATGGGGCCGCGGGGCCGGTGCAGGTGACAGCCCAGGTCGCCCAGGTCGTTGTTGATGGTGGTGGAGCAGTGCCGGTCGCACAGGGAGCCCCGCCGGGAATCCGTGGCCTTGGGAATGTCTGTGGGAGAGGTTGGAATAATCACATCCAGCCCCATGTCCTGCCTGGGCTCGGCATCCCAGGACAAGCAGGTGCTGCTGTGTGGGGGGTGACACCCCGGTCCCCAAACCCCACAAGGGACAGGGACACAGAGTTCCCAGGGTGGGAACCAAGGGATGTTGGGGAGGGGGGACCCCACCCGTGCCTGGGAAATGGTGTGGGGGGGAAAATCCCGCTCAGTGCCTGGTGTGAGGGTTGGGAGGGTGGATCCCACAGTGCCCGGAGTGAGGCTGGGGAGGGGAGACCCCACAGGTGCCCGGGAAAAGGGGGGGGAAATCCCACTCAGTGCCCAGAGTGATACTTGGAAGAGGGGGAAAGAAATCCCAATCCCACTCGTTGCCCGGTGTGAGGGTTGGGAAGAGGGACTTGGCAGTGCCCAGGGAAGGAGGGACCCCCTCTGGTGCCTGGAGTGATGCTGGGGAGGGGGGACCCCACAAGTGCCTGGGAAAAGGGGAGGGAAATCCCACTGGGTGCCCGGAGTGAGGCTGGGGAGGGGATCACCCATCAGGGCCCAGGAAGGGGGGACCCCACAGTGCCCGGAGTGATGCCCGGGAGAGGAGACCCCACAGGTGCCCGGAAAAAAGGGAGCAAATCCCACTGGGTGCCCGGGGTGATACTTGGGAGGGGGAACCCCACAGGTGCCCAGGACATGGCAGGTGAGAAAAATCCCAATCCCACTCAGTGCCCGGTGTGAGGGTTGGGAAGGGGGGGACCCTCTCATTTCCCTAAGAAGGGGCCCGTCCCCCTCTGGTGCCCGAGTGCTGCTCGGGAGGGGGGACCCCACAGGTGCCCGAGAAGCGGGGGGGAAATCCTACTCGGTGCCTGGAGTGAGGACTGGGAAGGGGGGGGACCCTCTCAGATCCCCAAGAAGGGGCCCG
>NW_021938845.1:683502-686338 GCF_001715985.3 Manacus vitellinus
GGGGTGCACAGGGATGGGTGTGTGCTGTATCGGGGTGCACAGGGATGGGTGTGTGCTGTGTACTGGGGTGCACAGGGATGGGTGTGCCGTGTACTGTGTTGTACAGTGGGATGTGTGAGGTATTGGGGTGCACAGGGACTGGGCTGTGAGGTATTGGGGTGCACAGAAAGCAGGGTGTGCCATGTATTGTGCACAGGGAGAGGTGTGAGGTATTGGGGTGCACAGTGTATTGGGGTCTATCATGTCTTGGGGTGCACAGTGTATTGGGGTGCATAGGGACAGGTGTGAGGTATTGGGGTGCACAGTGCATTGGGGTGCACAGGGAGCAGGGCGTGATGTATTGGGGTCAGTGTATTGGGGTCTATCATGTATTGGGGTGCAGAGTGTATTGGGGTGCACCAGGATGGGTGTGATGTATTGGGGTGCATAGGGACTGGGGTGTGAGGTACTGGGGTGCACAGGGACTGGGATGTGAGGTATTGGGGTGCACCGGGATGGGTGTGATGTATTGGAGTGCACAGTGTATTGGGGTGCACAGGGCTGGGTGTGATGTATTGGGGTGCACAGTGTATTGGGGTGCACAGGGCTGGGTGTGAGGTACTGGGGTGCAGTGTATTGGGGTCTTTCATGTATTGGGGTGCACAGTGTGTTGGGGTGCACAGGGATAGGTGTGAGGTATTGGGGTGCCCAGTGTATTGGGGTACCCACTGTATTGAGGTCTATCATGTCTGGGGGCACACAGAGAATTGGGGTGCCCAGTGTATTGGGGTGCCCAGTGTACTGGGGTCTCTCATGTGTTGGGGTGCAGTGTATGGGGTGTGATGTATGGGGGTGCCCAGTGTATTGGGGTGCCCAGTGTACTGGGGTCTGTCCTGTCTGGGGGTACACGGAGTATTGGGGTGCCCAAGGACCTGGGCTCCTGGGAAGAGGCTGCACAGGGGGCTGGGGGTGCTGGGGACCCCAAAACTGTGCAGGTGCTGTGTGTGCAGAGCCCTGGGCCCTCAGGGAGCCCCATGGGATGGGCTCTTCAGGAGAAAAACCCTTTTTTGGCACAAGAAGAGGATTTTGAGGGTTTCTGCACTTTGGGTCTTCAAACACGAGAGAAATATGGCTCAGGGGGGGAGTTTTGGGGTAAAACCAGCAAAACCTGGGCCTGGAACATCCCCCCCTTGGCCCAGGGATGGGTTTGGTGATGCTGAACCCAAGGAAAAACCCTGAAAAGCTTTTGATAAAAGGAACTCATTTAATTCAGGAACCAAATGAGCCACTTTGGTCCCGTTCCTCAGAAAAACCCGGGTCCCCAGAGGAGAGGGAGAGTCACCAAAACCTGTCAGTTCACACCAAAAACCAGCACAAAGTTCCACAAATCCCTCTTTTCCCACCTCCATNCAAAACCTGGGCCTGGAACATCCCCCCCTTGGCCCAGGGATGGGTTTGGTGATGCTGAACCCAAGGAAAAACCCTGAAAAGCTTTTGATAAAAGGAACTCATTTAATTCAGGAACCAAACGAGCCACTTTGGTCCCGTTCCTCAGAAAAACCCGGGTCCCCAGAGGAGAGGGAGAGTCACCAAAACCTGTCAGTTCACACCAAAAACCAGCACAAAGTTCCACAAATCCCTCTTTTCCCACCTCCATGAAAAATAAACTCCAGGGATCCCACGGATCTGTGGTCCCACACAAATTCACCTTTGCCAGAATTTACAGCAGCAGGAATAACTGAAGTGGGAATTTGGCAAACAAACATCAATTGAGCCCCTTTTTGGAAACAAATCCAACTGGTTTTTTCCCCCCCCAAAAAAAAATTTGGGGTTGCTGCAGCCACATCCCAGTCCCTAAAAAAAAGAGGTAATTAATGAACAAAAGGGGAGGAGCAGAATTAAATCCCAAGGCACCCGGGAGGCTGAGCTGGTTTGGAACTGAAAGATTAACTAAAAAACAAACAGAAAAAGAAAATAAAACTTCCAAATATAAG
This sequence comes from Manacus vitellinus, assembly GCF_001715985.3. Lineage (NCBI taxonomy): Eukaryota > Metazoa > Chordata > Aves > Passeriformes > Pipridae > Manacus > Manacus vitellinus. The sequence goes on from NW_021938845.1 coordinate 685,476, forward strand.
TAAAAAACCTGGGATTTGCTGAACCCAGCGAGTCCAAAGGGTTTCTCTTCCCTTTACAGCAACACCTTGTGGGGTCAGAGACACGGTGACACCGATAACCAGGAGCAAAAGTTGTGGGGTTTTTATAATAAAACGAAGCAAAGCCGAGTCTAAACCCCCCTGGTTTGGATTTCCTCGTGTCCAGCTGGGATTTTTTGGATCCTGGAGTGCCCCAGATTGTTGGATCCTTCCAAGTGTTGGATCATCCATGGCTGTGCACGACCCTCACGGGTTTAGTCTGGATCAGTTAAGCTCAGTTTAAGCCGGGCTGTTCAGGTGAGGAGCGGGAAGGAGAATCCTAATCCTGCCTGGAGCTCGTTCCCAGGTGGAATATTCCATGGGATGCCTCGGGAAGGAGTCCACGCAGGAATTCCAGACAATTTCACTGCTCTGTGCCCTAAGCTGAGCTTAAATGATCCGGGTTTAACCCAAAACCGTGGATGTCTCGGAGCAGGGATGGGTCACTCCCCGAAGATCCACAGGATGTTGACTCCCGACAATCCCAGATTGACACGCCTGGAAAACCCAGAGGGGTGGGAATTACCCCACGGGGCTGTTTAATGGTTTAAACCCCATTAATAATCTGATTTAAACCCCACTAATCAGCTGATTTAAACCCCATTAATCAGCTGATTTAAACCCCATTAATTATCTGATTTAAACCCCATTAATAATCTGATTTAAACCCCACTAATCAGCTGATTTAAACCCCATTAATGAGATGATTTAAACCCCACTAATCAGCTGATTTAAACCCCATTAATAATCTGATTTAAACCCCATTAATAATCTGATTTAAGCCCCATTAATAATCTGATTTAAAC
>NW_021938845.1:689504-690548 GCF_001715985.3 Manacus vitellinus
AGCTGATTTAAACCCCATTAATCAGCTGATTTAAGCCCCATTAATAATCTGATTTAAACCCCACTAATCAGCTGATTTAAACCCCATTAATCAGTTGATTTAAACCCCATTAATAATCTGATTTAAACCCCATTAATGAGCTGATTTAAACCCACCTAATCAGCTGATTTAAACCCCATTAATAATCTGATTAAAACCCATTAATAATCTGATTTAAACCCCACTAATCAGCTGATTTAAACCCCATTAATAATCTGATTTAAACCCCATTAATGAGCTGATTTAAACCCCACTAATCAGCTGATTTAAACCTCATTAATGAGCTGATTTAAACCCCATTAATAATCTGATTTAAGCCCCTATTAATCAGATGGCTTAAGCCCCATTAATGGGCTGATTTAAACCCCATTAATGAGATGATTTAAACCCCATTGATGAGCTGATTTAAGCCCCATTAATCATCTGATTTAAACCCCATTAATAATCTGATTTAAACCCCATTAATGAGCTGATTTAAACCCCATTAATAATCTAATTTAAACCCCATTAATAATCTGATTTAAACCCCACTAATCAGCTGGTTTAAACCCCATTAATAATCTAATTTAAACCCCATTAATAATCTTATTTAAACCCCATTAATAATCTGATTTAAACCCCATTAATAATCTGATTTAAACCCCATTAATCACCACCCCCAACGCGATTTCCCACTTTTTCCCCAGCCCCATCCCACCTTTTCTCCGGGACCTACCCCAGCATCCCGGATTCCTTGGTCTTGATGATGTACAGGAACATGAGCAGGGTGTGGAACATGTTATTCCTGCCCTGGATCCCCCGGGAAAAAAGAGAAGGAATTAAAGACACGGAATTAAAAGATGGAATTTTGCCGGCTCGGAGATTCCCCCCGGGAATTCTCGTGGGAAAACGCCGGGTTTGGGGGCATCAAGGGGTGACAACAGGTCAGGGATTGGGGGATTTGGGATAAAAAATTCTGAATTACATTTAAATTTAAATTTAATTTACGATAAATTGGCAGAAAAA
>NW_021938845.1:692814-696524 GCF_001715985.3 Manacus vitellinus
CCTGAATCGCCAGGTGGAGCAGATCCCAGTGCTGAGGGGTCCCATGGATCCCTGACCCCATTCCCAGGGATCCCCCTGCATTCCCAGGGAGCTCCTTTTCCCCTTTTCCCTGCTTTTTCCCCCCACAGTCAGGTCAGGATCGAGGCCCTGAAGTGGCACTGTTTTTTCCCCATTTTCCCATGTTTTTCCCTCAGAAGTAGGACTGGATCAAGGCCCTGAATTGCCAGGTGGAGCAGATCCCCCGTGCTGAGGGGTCCCATGGATCCCTGACCCCATTCCCAGGGATCCCCCTGTGTTCCCAGAGAGCCCCTTTTCCCATTTTCCCATTTCCCCCCCACAATCAGGTCGGGATCGAGGCCCTGAAGCAGCACTAGTTCCATGTCTGGAAGCTGGAGATGAATCCCTGAGGATCCCAGGGCAGGGTCCCAGTTCCCCTGACATTCCCAGGGCTCCCTGACCCCATTTTTCCCACTTTCCCCCCTTCAGAGCTCATCCCATCAGTTCCTCCGCTGTTCCCACTTCACCACATTCCCCAAGGCCTCCCTGGCTGCCCCCTCCAAAGCCTATCCCAAAAAACAAGCAGCTCCAATCCCCCCCATCCCGGTGTGTGTGGGATCTCACCGAGGAGTCCGTGGGCAGGTCCGTGTCCCACTTGCGTCCCTTGAAGTCTCCTCCTCCGTTCCATCGGAAGGAGCTCATGCAGCCGCCCTGGGAAAGCTCTGGAAGCAACATTTGGGTGGTTTTTTGGGATTCAAGGAGGATAAAAGCAGGTCTCAGGCCGGTTTGAAAGGTTTAAGGAACATTTCTGGTGCATAAACAGGGATAGTTCAACCCATGGAAAGGCTGGGAGGGGATTGGGGCAGGGAGGGAAAATCACAGGGTGAGTTTTAGCTGTGAGGGGGTTTAATCCAGGATTTTTTAATCCAGGATTTTTTAATCTAGCACATTTTGGTCCAGCATTTTTTAATCCAGGATTTTTTAGTCCAGCACTTTTTAGTCCAGCATTTTTTAATCCAGGATTTTTTAGTCCAGCACTTTTTAGTCCAGCACTTTTTAGTCCAGCATTTTTTAATCCAGGATTTTTTAATCCAGCACTTTTTAGTCCAGCACTTTTTAGTCCAGCACTTTTTAGTCCAGCATTTTTTAATCCAGGATTTTTTTAGTCCAGCACTTTTTAGTCCAGCACTTTTTAGTCCAGGACTTGACATCCTGAGCATGGAGGAAATCATGGAATCATGGAATGACCTGGGTTGGAAGGGGCCTTAAAGATCACCCAGTTCCAACCCCCTGCCATGGGCACTTCCACTGAGTGGGACATTTCCAAGAGGTGGGTGTGGAAGTGTTTGGGATGAGGACAGCACGTCCCTCTGAGCCTTTCCACCAGGGATTCCTGGTGTGGGATGAAGGCAGCACATCCCTCTGAGCCTTTAAAGCCACCAGGGATTCCTGGTCTGGGGGGATATCCAGGCTGGAATTTTTTGGGATGAGGACAGCACGTCCCTCTGATCATTTCCACCAGGTATTCCTGGTTTGGGATGAGGACACCACGTCCCTCTGAGCCTTTCCACCAGATATTCCTGATCTGGGGGAAGATCCAGGCTGGAAGTGGATCCACTTCCAAGATCTGGAAGTGCTTGGGATGAGGACAGCACGTCCCTCTGAGCCTTTAAAGCCACCAGGGATTCCTGGTTTGGGAGGAGATCCAGGTTGGAAGTTTTTGGGATGAGGACAGCACGTACCTCTGATCCTCTCCACAAGCTATTCCTGGTCTGAGGGGAGATCCAGGCTGGAAGGGTTTGGGATGAGGACACCACATCCCTCTGAGCCTTTAAAGCCACCAGGGATTCCTGGTCTGGGGGGAGATCCAGGCTGGAAGTGTTTGGGATGAGGACACCACGTCCCTCTGAGCCTTTAAAGCCACCAAGGATTCCTGGTTTGGGGGGGATCCAGGCTGGAATTTTTTGGGATGAGGCCAGCACATACCTCTGATCATATCCACCAGATATTCCTGATCTGGGGGAAGATCCAGGCTGGAATTTTTTGGGATGAGGCCAGCACATACCTCTGATCATATCCACCAGGTATTCCTGGTCTGGGGGGAGAACCAGGCTGGAATTTTTTGGGATGAGGCCAGCACATACCTCTGATCTTCTCCACCAGATATTCCTGATCTGGGGGAAGATCCAGGCTGGAATTTTTTGGGATGAGGCCAGCACGTATCTCTGATTCTTTCCACAAGCTATTCCTGGTTTGGGGGGGGATCCAGGCTGGAATTTTTTGGGATGAGGCCAGCACATACCTCTGATCCTCTCCACCAGGTATTCCTGGTTTGGGGTGAGATCCAGGTACTGCACCAGGGCGTTGAGGGTGGGGATGAGAGGAGCTTTCACCAGGGCTGCCTGCTTCAGGCTGCTGATGCTGGCCTCTGGAATACAGGGACACCGGGATCACCAGGGAGCTCCTGGAATGTCCTGGGATCACCTGGGATCAGACACCACCCTCCCACACCTGTTTAGTCCCAACCAAGTCTCCTCTCCATCAGAATTTAAAAGCTGCAAGGAACCAACAGGAATTAGGAGCAGAAAAGAGGGAATGAGAGCGGCGTCCTGGTTTTCCAGAGATGAAGCTCCATAAGGAACACCCCAAAAAATGGGAATTTCATGGGAATTGCACCACATCAAGTGCAGCTCTTGGCTAAGGAGGTGCAAATTTGAAGGAACAGAAGCAGCTCCTTCAAGCTGTGGCTTCAGAAACAAAACTCCATCGGGATCTAAAAATACAGATTTTTGGGAAAGCAGCGGATTTGGAGGAATAATTTGGAAAAGGACACAGGAGTGGAGACAGGGAGACTTCAAAGGGACACACTGAGGGTTTGCAGCACATTTCCCTTTGAAATGCCTTCTGACATTAACAGGCAGTAATTGATGATCACTGGAGTGAATTTATAACATTATATTTATAATTATATTCTAGTTCCTGTATTTCACATATTTAGATTTGAAATGTATTTCTATATTTCATACATTTAGATATGAAATGTATTTCTATATTTCATACATTTAGATATGAAATGCATTTCTATATTCCATATATTTAGATATGAAATGCATTTCTATATTCCATATATTTAGATATGAAATGCATTTCTATATTTCATATATTTGTATATGAAATACATGTCTATATTTTATATATTTAGACGTGAAATGCATTTCTATATTTCATATATTTGTACATGAAATACATTTCTATATTTTATATATTTAGACATGAAATACATTTCTATATTTCATATATTTAGATATTAAATGCATTTCTATATTTACTACATTTACATATGAAATGCATTTAGATATTTCATACAATTACATACGAGATGCATCTATATATTTAATGTAATTACATATGAAATGCATCTATTTCATGTATTTATATGTTCATATCTTTATATATGAAATAGATTTATATATTAAATACATGTATATATTTAATACATGTATATATTTCATGCATTTATATATTTAATACATGTATATATTTCATGCATGTATATATTTCATGCATGTATATATTTCATGCATTTATATATTTCATGCATGTATATATTTCATGCATGTATATATTTCATACGGGTATATATTTAATACATGTATATATTTCATGCATTTATATATTTAATACATGTATATATTTAATACATGTATATATTT
>NW_021938845.1:696928-701010 GCF_001715985.3 Manacus vitellinus
TACTTGTATCTATTTCATACATTTATATATTTAATGTATATATTTAATACATGTATATATTTCATACATGTATATATTTCATACATGTATATATAAATTTATAACACTGTATAAAAATAATTAAGTAAATTTAGAAGGATAAAAAAGAAAAGGAAAAAAACCAACAACAACAAAAAAAGAGACATTTCTGACTTTTCCCCAAGTGTCTGTGTGCCAGCCCCAGCATTCCCAGAAGCCTTAGGAGGAACCTTTCCAGGAGATGGAACACCAAAATAAGAGCAGAAAAGGGACAGAAGTGATCGATTTAACTGAAGTCCCACCCTTCGACATTCCATGAATTCCAGCCCCGGGAATTCCCACCATTCCCACCTCCGATCTGCAGCTCGGGGCAGCCCATCCTCCTCAGCTGGGTGCTCACCGACTCCATCTCCTCCACCAGGGGCACCAGGATGGTGTCGTTGATCCACTGGGTGACAAACACAAACCCAGAGTCCAATTACATTTGATTATTTGATTATTTGATTATTATTTCCAATTAGAATTTATTACACGATAAAAGCAAACTCAGGGCTGGGTGATCAGGGAGGGGTTTCAACAACTCCCAATGCCTGTCACACCCACAGAAAACAGTTGTTCTACATTTATTTCCAGCTAATTCATGAATATTCATTACACATAAGCATTACACTTAATTATAATTCATTACATAAGCATTATTAAGTCAGACATTCAACAGATGTTTTTTTCTTAGACAGGAATATTACCTATAAGTATCCATAATAATATTGTCAAGTCAGACATTCAGCAGATGTTTGCTTGTTATCTACATAAAGTTATACATTTTTAAGGAAGTTATAAATTTTAAGAAGTTAAAAATTTTATAAATTTTATAAATTTTTAACTAAACAAAATTCCTTCACTATAAATCCTACACAAGGTAAAAGGGAGGGTAACTTGTTTTATCTCTTTACAGGGGCCCAGTTAAGTTTTAGGATTTGTTTGTCTTTTCTCTCTCCAGGTCATTATTGACACGATTTTCTTTTAATTAGCCCGAATCATTTTCTCAGTTTATCACAGCTGGGAAAAGGGGCAACATTCCAGGGCTCATTAATCCATCAGGAAAAGGGCAAAATTCCAGGTCAGAGTGTTAAACAAACCCCGCTGACCCCGGCACAGTCCCAGCTGAACACACCAACACTGGAATAATTTAATTTAATGATCAATCAAGAGCTTAAAGGATCCTTTAACACCCCCTGGAAGGGCAGGAAATCAATTCTCTGCCAGAAAAGCTTTCCTGGACAAAAAGGGGGATTGGGAATCACGGCCCTCCAACCATAAAGATCATTTTTGGGGCCGCTCTGGTGGAGTTTTGGGTCTGCTTTGAGGGCTCCATTCCCTGTCCTGTTCGTTCCAGGAATTCAGGGAGATGCCCAACACTTTGGGTGGGATTTGACAGCCCATCCCAGGCTGAGAATTCCCTACTGCCCTTGTCTTCAAAGCCCTGGGAGGTGGGACTTACATTCCTGAACTTGGCTGTCCAGGAATCCATGTGATCCAGGAGCTGCCTGTTCATCGTCACCCGCGCCCAGACCTGTGGAAACATGGAAAAAACTCCTGGAATACCCACATTTTTAGGGTCTGTGACAATTCCTGTTACTTCCAGAGGAAGGCAGCTGGTTAAACACCGGAGGATTTTCTCCTGCCACAGCTCCAACCCAAACCTTGGCACAAAACTGTGCTTTTCCAAGGCCTGTTTCTCCCTTTGGGGTGCTTTTCCTGCTGGATTTACCTCCTCTGCTGCCTGTTTGGAGCTCAGATCTGCCTCATCCTTGTGTGCTGATGGAGCCTGGGACCTGCAGGCCAGCTGGTACTGGAATTTCCTCAGGATCTGGGCGTGGTCTGCCATGGAGCGGCTGTAATTCCAGAAGGTCGGGCTGCTGGAAGGGGAGCTGGAGTCGGAGCTCCCTGGAATGAGTCAATCATTAAGGTCACACACAGAATCACTGCCAATTAATCCTGGAAGCAACAGCACAGGCACAAGTCAGAGTGAAGGGATGCACTGGAGTCACTGTGCAGAAACACTGGAGTCAGCCTTGGATGGATTGGCCCTATCCAGGGAAAAAACTGCCTGGAGGGAGTTCATCCCCTTTATCCTTGTCTTGGTTGTCCCTATCCAGGATAAAAACTGCCTAGAGATAGTTTATGTCCTTTTCTCCTTATCTGGATTGTCCCTATCCAGAGCAAAAACTGCCTGGAGGGAGTTCATTCCCTTTAACCTTGTCTGGATTGTCCCTATCCAGGACAAAAACTGCCTGGGGGTTGTTCATTCCCTTTATCTTTGTCCCTCTCCAGGATAAAAACTGCCTGGAGGGAGTTCATCCCCTTGATCCTTATCTTGATTATCCCTATCCAGGATAAAAACTGCCTGGATTCACCCCCTCTGTCTGAAACCACCCCCACAAAACCCCCCTCTCATCGAGGTGATCATCTTATCACTGCCAGCAACTGCTACAGAGATCATGGATCATCTCACATTCCAAGCTCAGATCCAACCCAAAGGAATAACCTGGAGGAAAGCTGAAGCTCCCAAGCCATGGAGATGTGCAGAAACCCTGGTGTTCCCCCATTCCTCACAGACTAACCTGCTGAGCAGTTTGCCAAGCTCCCAGGGATTCCCACAAATGCTCTGTTCACTGGAATTTCCCTCTCCCGCTCCCGAATCGAACCGACCCCTTCCCATTCCCAAGCCGTTCCCACAAAATCCCGGGCACTCACCCAGCTGGACTCTGTGCTGCTTCTCCTCCTCGTTCCTCAGGAAGGTGTCCAGGGATTTGACATCAGTGATGTAGTCATCCTTGTGGGTGTTGTTGTTGTACAGGATGGGGGAGAACCGGTAGTGGGACCTCATCCCGCCGCCGTCCGCCGCTCCCGGGGAATAGGGGGATCCGTTGGGAGAGTGGCTGAAGCTGGAAACCTTGGGGAGGGGGAGAGAAAAAAACACCCCAATCCTGCTGGGATTGTTTTTGTTCTCCTGATGCCTTAAGATTCTTTCAGTTTTTTGGGGTTTTCTAGTTTTTATAAGCTTTACAAGTAGTGATATGAGTAGATTTTAGGAGCAGCAGCCCTTATTCCTCCACCCTTTAGCACAGCAGTTCACACATTCCTCTGCCCCCTACATGCCCCATTCCATGCTCCCAGATCAATATTCCCTGAGTTCCAGCAGAAAATGTTTAGTCTCTCTTTAAGAGGAGGCCCTTTTGTTTAAGGACATTTGTGCCTTGGCCTGAACCACAAAAGTACAGTCAAGAACTGGGTGACCCTGTACCCCTTTTGTGCTCTGAAGAAGATGAAGATGATGAAGAAAAGGCCCCAGCCCCAATTCCAAGGGGGTGGGATGAGGGTGGGCCAAAGCTACGGGGTGGAAGCACTTGGGATTGGACAGACAATATTATAAATTGTAACACCTGTGTCTTGTAATCTTATGCCCGGGCACAAATTAAACCTTTTTCTTATCTCATCCTCGATTAAATTGCTCTGGAGTTTTTTTCTTTTTCCTCAGCTCCTGCAGGCAACATTCCCAAGGATCAGGCTCATCAGGGGATGATGTTCACACAGATCCACAGAAAGGTTTGGTTGGAAGGGACCTTAAAGATCATCTTGTTCCAACCCCCCCCCATGCTACCTAAAACTCAAGTATCTCCCGAAAACCAAAGCAAGGGGAACTTATCCAATTTTATTTTAGAAGCAGGAAGGAGTGTCCTGCATCCCTGGGATGTTCTGGACGGAAACTGCTCAAATAACTTCACAAAGAATTATTGAATTTCTGCTCTTTCAGCTCGGCACACAAAATGTGCCTCCCAGGAGTTGGGAGGACACAGCTCTGGGGCAGGAATTTCATCCTTATGTTGTTGGGGTCCTGACTCCTCAGGCTACAAACTAGATGTCAAGAGGCCTGTGAGATAGGAGGGTGTTTTTGTCCTCATGCCCATTGAGGAACCCCCCACCCTGAGGGAGGCACTGGGCATTCCTGCCTGAACGGGAGGATAGATAATCTTGGAGTCTTGGGACTTTTTAATGACTCG
>NW_021938845.1:705933-709107 GCF_001715985.3 Manacus vitellinus
GATTTAATTTAGGTATTTTAAGATTTAACTTAGGTACTTTAAGATTTAATTTAGATATTTTGAGACTCGATTTAGGTATTTTAAGAATTAATTTAGGTATTTTAAAATTTAATTTGGATATTTTAAGATTTAATTTAGGTATTTTAAGATTTCATTTGGATATTTTAAGATTTAATTTAGGTATTTTAAGATTTAATTTAGATATTCTGAGATTCAATTTAGGTATTCTAGGATTTAATTTAGGTATTTTAAGATTTAACTTAGGTACTTTTAAGATTTAATTTAGGTATTTTAAGATTTAATTTAGATATTTTGAGACTCAATTTAGGTATTTTAAGAATTAATTTAGATATTTTAAGATTTAATATAATATTTTAAGATTTAATTTAGGTATTTTAAAATTTAACTGACATATCTGAAGATTTAACTTAGGTATTTTAAGATTCAAGTTAGGTATTTTAAGACTTAATTTAAATATTTTAAGATTCAAGCATTTAAAAAATTAATTTAAAACATTTTAAGACTTAACTTAAACACTTTAAGCTTTAACTTAGATTTTTAAGGTTCACCCCAGGTACTTGAAGGTTTAATTTTAAATAATAATTTTAAGATTATTTTCCCAGCAGGAGATCTCATGAGTGTGATTCCTTCTCATCCTGTTGGATACATCCCAAGGCCTCCTCTGTGAATGTCACTCACACCAGTCAAACTCGACCTCCAAACCCTTCATCCACACCTTAAATCAGATTAATGCACCAAAAAAGTTCTTTTATGATGGAAAAAAAGTGGTTAAAACTCCTCCTCTGCTGTTAAAAAGGATGAAATTCTGGTGGTTTTAAAGAAGGGCACAGAAAATTTGGGTTTAACAGAAATGTAAATATATATATATATAGCTGTTTTTAGTTTGTACACTACATTTATCTGTGTAAATAAATGGTTTTTTTCTTCCCCTTCCCCTAGAGAAGCCTCAAAGTTTCTCTCTGGTGTCGAGATAAAATTGTGGGAAGGGATGTGGCGGGGGAGGAAGCCTGAAAACTGGATTTTAGATTTCTAAATGTGGCTCAAACTGCCACAGTTTAAAAAAAGGGAGGAAAAAAACGTTTCCAAAGGCCCTCCCAGGAAGGAAAACGAGTGGGAAAAAAGCCTGGAATGTGGCAGGGACTCACCAATGTACCACAGAGGGAAGCAGCTGATGTTGTAATACGTGCTCAGGAGCTTCCCAGTCCTGCAAGGAAGGACAAGAAGCAGGAATTCAGTGGGAATTCAGCAGGAATTCCAGGTGAGGGGTGTTTGTGGGCCAAAGGAACTCACATTTCCGTGTAGATGAGCCCGGCCAGGGAGATGTTGAGCAGCCCCCAGGCCAGCACCACCTTCCTGGCCTCGGCCTGTTTCCTCAGCCTCACGGCCAGCTCCAGCACCGACGTGTCCGGGCTCTTCTTTGGAGTCATCTCCTGGGGGAACGGGGAGAGAAAACACAAAATACAGGGGATTTTATTTCCAGCTCGTCTTCTCCAGCGTCACCTGGGAATAATAATTTTTAGGGGAGGAGGGGAAGCTCCTCCAGCGCAGGGAGGAAAGGCCTGGCTCAGTTCTGTAGGGTTTTTATTGGCAATTCCCACTTATTTCTGGGTTTTCTGGAATGGGAAACCCGCTGGTTTTGTTTTCTCCTCTATGCCCAGTTATATTTTATGTGAGGGAAATAAGCCTGTCACAGGCAGGGAGCCCCCACAGCTCCCCCCAGACCTCATTTCTACCCCTTCCCAAATCTCTTCCCTCTCTCCCCACCCCTCTCATATTTCCCCTCTCCCCAAACCTCTCCTCCCCCAACAAGTCTTCCTTCTCCCTCTCCCCAAACCTCTGCACTTCTCCGTCCCCAAAACTCTCCTCTCCCTCCCCAAACCTCTCCCCCTCCCCAACCTCATTTCTCCCCTCTCCCCAAACTCCACATTTCCCCTGCCCAACCTCATTTCTCCCCCCTCCAAATCTCTCCTCTCTTCGCCCCCAAACCTCATTTTTCCCTTTTCCCAATCTCCCCTCTCCCCAAATCTCTCCAATCCCCCTCCCCAAACTTTACCATCCCCCTCCCCAAACATCAATTCCCCCTTCCCCAAATCTCCCTTCTCCCCCTCCTCAAACCTTCCCTTTCCCCCTCTCAACCTCCCCCTTTCCCCTTCCCAAACCTTACCTCTCCCCTTCCCCAAACTCCCCTTCTCCCCCTCCCCAAATCCCCTCTCTCCCATTCCAAACCCCCTCCTCTCCCCTTCCCCAAATCTCACCTCTCCCCCTTGCCCACACCTCGTTTTTCCCCATCCCCAAACCTCTCCCCACCTCAAACCTCTGCACTTCCCCTCCCCAAATCTCCCCTCCCTCTCCCAAAACCTCCCCCCCAAACCTTCCCTCTCTCCCTCCCCAAAAACCCCAAACCTCCCCTTTCCCCTCAAACCTCCCTTCTTCCTCTCCCCTCCCCAATCCCCATTCCCCTCTCTCCCATTCCCACCTCACCATTCCCGTTCCCTTCCCCGCTCTCTCCTCTCCCCATTCCCACCTCACCATTCCCGTTCCCCTCCCCGCTCTCTCCTCTCCCCATTCCCAATCCCATTCCCACCTCACCATTCCCATTCCCCTCCCCGCTCTCTCCATTCCCATCTCATTCTCATTCCCCTCCGCTCCCTCCTCTCCTCAATCCCCTCTCACCCATTCCCACCTCACCATTCCCATTCCCCTCCCCGCTCTCTCCTCTCCCCATTCCCAATCCCAATCCCACCTCACCATTCCCATCCCCATTCCCACCTCACCATTCCCATTCCCCTCTCTCCATTCCCATCTCATTCCCATTCCCCTCCAGTCTCTCCTCTCCTCAATCCCCATTCCCCTCTCCCCCATTCCCACCTCACCATTCCCCGTTCTCTCCTCTCCCCAGCCACCACATTCCCATTCCCACCTCACCATTCCCACTCCCCTCTCCTCTCCTCCCCTTCCCTCCCCTCTCCCCAACCACCACATTCCCATTCCCACCTCACCATTCCCATTCCCCTCCCCGCTCTCTCCTCTCTCCATTCCCATTCCCCTCCGCTCTCTCCTCTCCTCTCCCCAACCACCACATTCCCATTCCCACCTCACCGTTCCCATTCCCCTCCCCGCTCTCTCTATTCCCATTCCCCAACCACCACATTC
>NW_021938845.1:709578-713001 GCF_001715985.3 Manacus vitellinus
GAGGAAGGATCCCCTCACACGGACACGCTCTGTTCGGTTATTTTATCGAGTTATCTTTATTGATAAATTGATTCGTTACGTGAAGGGGTAACGCCTGTCTGTTTGCGCGCTGTGCAGGTGCAACTTCATCGTTCTGCGTGGGTGTAACCTCGTGTTTCTGTACAAGCACAACTTCGACTTTCTGTACAACCACAGCTTCGTATTTATGTACAAGTGTAACCATATATCTGTACAAGCACAACTTTATATTTCTGTACAAGTGTAAATGTATTTCTGTACAAGCACAAGCTCATATTTCTGCACAAGCATAACTTCACATTTCCGTACAGCTGTAACTTCATATTTCACCACAAGAACAACCTCATGTTTCTGTGCCAAGTTAACTTCAGATTTTTGTACAACCACAACTACTTTCTGTACAGCTGTAAATTCATATTTCGGTATAAGCACAATCTCATATTTCTGTGCGGGCACAACTTTGTATTTCTCTACAAGCTGTAAGTTCCTATTTCTGTACAATCACAACTTCAATTTTATGTACAGGTGTAACTTCATCTTTCTGTACAAACACAACCTCATCTTTCTGCACAACCATAACCTCACATTTCTGTACAGCTGTAACTTCATATTTCACCACAAGCACAACCTCGTGTTTCTGTGCCAATGTAACTTTAGATTTTTGTACAACCACAACTTCTTATTTCTGTACAGCTCTAAATTTGTATTTTTTGTACAAGCACGGCCTCATATTCCTATACCGATATAACCGCAGTTTTCTGTACAAGAAAACCTTCTTATTTCTATACAAATGTAACTTCAAATTTCTCTACAGGTGTAACCTCACATTTCTGTAGTGGTGCAACTTATTTCTGTACAAGCACAGCTTTATATTTCTGTACAAGTGTAACCCTATTTCTGTATGAACACAACTTTATATTTCTGTAAAGTGTAACCCTATTTCTGTACGAACACAACTTTATATTTCTGTACAAGCATTGCCTCATATTTCTGTACAGCTGTAAAATTGTATTTCTGTTCAAGCAAAACTTCAAATTTCTGTGCAGCTGTAACTTCATATTTCGCCACAAGCACAACCTCGTGTTTCTGTGCCAATGTAACTTCATATTTTTGTACAACCACAACTTCTTATTTCTGTAGAGCTGTAAAGTCACATTTTTTGTACAAGCACAACCTCATATTCCTGTACCAGTATAACTTCAGATTTCTGCACAAGCACAACCTCATATTTCTGTACGGGTGCAACTTATTTCTGCACGAGCACAACTTCCAATTGCTGTACAGGTGTAACTTCGTATTTCTGTAAAAGCACAATTTCATATTTCTTGCAGGCGTGACTTTGTATTTCTGTACAAACACAACTTCCTATTTCTGTACGAGCATAAACTTTATCTATTATCTGTACAGGTTTAACTTTAAATTTCTGTACAGGTGTAACTTTATAATTCTGTACAGGTGTAACTTCACATTTATGCTCCCACCTCGGGGACATTTCCATGTGATATCGTCCTTTTCGGACAAGAAAAACAGGGTTTTTTCCCACAAGTGGGAAAAGTTGGGAAGCAGCAAAGTGAGAGGAGCTGGATGGAGGAGCCAGACCTGAGGCATGTTGAGCTGGGGGGGCTGCAAAGCTCCTGCAGGGAGGGAAAAATCCCACAGGACAAGGGGCAGCAGCTTCCCAAAAGAAAAAATTATCCGGGATATTCTCATTTTCCAGGACATCCCGCACATTTCTTAATTTTTTTTTCCCATTCTGCTTCAGGCTCGTGCAGATACAGGAACATCCAAGTTGTCCGAGCGTGCCGGTGGAATGTGTTAGTCCTTTATAAAAAAAATTATGGAATNGAATGTGTTAGTCCTTTATAAAAAAAATTATGGAATCCCAGGGTGGTTTGGGTGGGAAGGGACCTTAAAAGCCCATCCTGTTCCAACCCTGACACTTCCCAATCTCCCAGGTTGCTCCAACCTGGCCTTGGACGCTTCCATGGACCCAGGGGCAGCCACAGCTTCTCTGGGCAAAACCCTGTGCCAAAAAAAAGCTGGTTATTGGAAAACATTCAGTGATAAAAAACAGAGTTGGAGAAGGGGGCAGATAAATTTAAAAAGGACGAGACCTGATTTGGTAGATCCACGTTTGTGGGTGATTTAATTTGGTTGGAAAGTCTCTTGGCTTTGACTCGTTTCCTGAGGAGGAGGACGAAAGGACGAGGAAGGTTTGTGGAGATCAGAGGGAAGATCCTGCCCTGCTCCTCTCCCGGCATTTTCCTTTTTCCGGCGGGACGTGACTTTAATCCCGTGTTTTCTGCTGACACCTGCTGGCCCTCAGCAGGAGGGTTTTTGTGGGCCCTACCCAAACAACCCGGGAAGTTGTTAGGGTGGATAACTATCCCATGGGACGGTGTCACCGGGAGAACCGGTCTTTCATCTCCGGGGACAGGGAACTAAAAAACACAAAGCTGCAACGATGGAGGTGGCTGGGGACAGCCCTGTGAGTTTGGAGGTCTTGGTTTCCTAATTTAAGGAAAAATCAGTTGGAAATAAACAGCCAGTGATAAGCCACACACTGAAATCCCGACTCATTCCTTACCCAGGGCATTTCCAAGGTGCCTGGTGGATTGGGAACATGGATTAGGAACAGAAATAACAGTTCTCTCACCAGTAATCCAAAATGAACTGGTGTTATAACCAACTAATTTTGGTTATCCAAGGGCCCTTTCTGATGTTACAGGTCTAAATCAACAAGAGGAGAAAAGAAATATTTCCGTGCAAAAGGTGAAATTTTCTGGGATTTCCTTCCTGACTGGGATAACTCTCCTAACTTTCTGGGATTTCTCTCCTTACAGGTGGTGTTTCTGTTCCTTAAAACCGTGCCCCTCGTTCCTCACCTCTGGTGACGTTTGGGAAGTGTCAACGTTCAGAAATATTGGAGCAATCCAACAAGAGGGGGTTGTCGGGCTCTGCTCCCAGGGAACGAGGGACAGGACGAGAGGAAACGGCCTCGAGCTGTGCCAGGGGAGGTTTGGGTTGGATATGGGGAAAATTCCTTCCTGGAAAGGGTGGTCAGGCCTTGGCAGGGGTTGCCCAGGGCAGGGTGGAGTCCCCACCCCTGGAGGGATTTAAAGCCCTGTGGATGTGGCTCGTGGGGACACGGGGCAGTGGTGGCCTCGGCAGCGCTGAGAAGGGTTGGACTCCGTGATCCCGGAGGTCTTTTCCAACCCCAAAGGTTCTCCAGTCCAGCAGGGAGACACTCGGGTTGGGGGAGGTTCATTTGACCTTTCACTCCTTCCCGTGTCCCCAGGGTGTCCCTGACTCACTGCACGACTCCACATCCTCTTGGGACAGCGAGGGGAGGACGGCCCAGCCCTGCCCACGTTGGAGTGCCCTAATTGGCAGCACTAATTGCCC
>NW_021938845.1:713791-715029 GCF_001715985.3 Manacus vitellinus
CTGCCAGGGGCTCTCAGCTCTCCCTGGAGCCTTCTCTTCTCCAGGGGAACCCCCCCAGCTCTCCCAGCCTGGCTCCAGAGCAGAGGGATCCAGCCCTTGGAGCATCTCCATGGCCTCTTCTGGATTCACTCCAACTTCACCCAAACCTGTGGCTTGTCTCCAAACCCTGCAGGACCTCCTGGCTCCCGTGGGAGGGCAGAGCTGGAGACCTCTGGAGCCCCTCAAGGAGGGTCAGGTGTGGGTACAAAGGTCTGGATTTAAACGCAGCTCCTTAAATGCAGAGGGTGGAGGAGGCTCTGGCTGGTGCTGATCAGGAATCCTGGAGCTGGTTGGGATACTTTGGATCCTGACACGTTTGGCAGGATCTCTTGGCAGCCTTTAAATCCGTGAGGGATGTCGAGTGAGTAATGAAACAAGCTCTAATTTTGCCCTGGATTAAATCCCTCCTTCCTGTTTTCAAGGAGTGAATCCACGGGACAGAGCTGGATTTGACTCCCACTGCAATTACTGCAGTTCCAGAAGCAGGGAATCAGCAGGAAACCCCCGTGGTGGTTCCTGACTCTTAGGATCAATTTTTGTTGTTTGATTGGTGCTTGTTTTCCCAGAACTGGGCTCGGTTACCCCTCCCAGACCCGAGGCCTTTGTGTCCTTCGTGTGCCCCCAAGACACGACAGTCAGAGGGTGACTAATTCCTACGAGCCAGAACAGGCTGGATCCCTGCCTGAGGCTCCCTGTGTTCCCAAAAACACGAGCCCTGGCCTTGCACAAGACTTGCTCGGGGTCTGAACCCATGACAGGCCTCCCTGGGCATGGAGAGATCACGTGGGAGCGGAGGCGAGGGGAGGGACAGCAGGGAGGTGATGTGAAAAGCTTCCTCTGGGAATTGTCACTTGGAATTTCCTTGCTCTCCTGAGGTGGATGGAGCAGCTGAACCGTCTCCCTTCCATCCCATATTCCCAGGAATCCCATCTGCAGGTGTGACTGCAGGCTCAGCTCCTGGCTCTTCCTCAGCAACGGTTTTAATGGGATAAATAAAAAGTGGATCCAGCTCCTGGTTGTTCCTCAGTAACATTTTAACAGGATAAACAAGAAGTGAATCCAGCTCCTGGTTGTTCCTCAGTAATGTTTTCAATGGGATAAAAAACAAGTGGATCCAGCTCCTGGTTGTTCCTCAGTAATGTTTTTAGTGAGATAAAAAACAAGTGGATCCAGTCCTGTAACATTTTTAGTGAGATAAA
>NW_021938845.1:719630-721471 GCF_001715985.3 Manacus vitellinus
TTCCTCAGTAACGTTTTTAGTGGGATAAACAAGAAGTGGATCCAGCTCCAGGGGAGGTTATTCCCAAAGTTCAGCCAGGAGACTGCCTTGACTCCCTCCACATGGATAACAACAACTCCCAATGCCTGGGCACCTTCGACAACGAGCGTTGACTGGGATGAAACTCTCTGGGATCTCTGGGACACAACCCCCCATCCCAGCGAGGGCCGGGATGGCTCCTGTTTTCCCAGGAATCCGTGTGAAAGGACACACATTGCTCCGGACCCGCCTCCCGCCCCACTGCTCTGGCTGTGCCCTTGGAAAATCCGGCTCTGGAGGTGCCCTCGGCCTCCCGGTGGCCTCGAGGGGGGTGATAAGGGTGGGAACTCGGGCGCGTGGGGCGATAGCTCTGCCCAGATAAGGTTTTACCTGGGAATAAAGCCCGGCATAAATCCCCCTTTTCCCAGGCCGAGCCGAGCCCGCGGCGAAGATGAGGCTGGTTCTGCTCCTCAGTGCCCTCCTCGGGGCTTCCCTGGCCCTGGAGACCTTCGTGGGGTGAGTTCCTCTGGGTTTTGGTTTGAGTTCCTCTGGGTTTGGGTTCGAGTTCCTCTGGGTTTTGGTTCGAGTTCCTCTGGGTTTTGGTTCGAGTTCCTCTGGGTTTTGGTTTGAGTTCCTCTGGGTTTTGGTTCGAGTTCCTCTGGGTTTGGGTTCGAGCTCAGCTTTGCAAACCCCGCCCGGGGCACATTCCTGGCGTTCTCCGACCGATTCCTCCCGTTCCTTTCCTTCCCTGGTGTTTGAAGGAACCTCTCTCCGCTCGAATTCAGGTTTTCTAAGCACTTGAGCTCCTGAATTCCTGCTCATCCAAGGCTTTTTTTTTGGCTTTTGCTGTTCCCCAAGCTTTGAGCTGGGCTTAAACCTCGAGCTTGACAGACCTAGTCCAGCACAAAGCAGAGCCGAAAACCAGAGCCCGGCTTGGGATCAGAGATCTTTCCCCTTGTTTTCCCAGTTTATTTCTCCTCCTTTCCCTCATTTCTGCCTTCCTGAGCCATCCAAACCCTCGTCTCCAACCGTTAAATTCCAGAGGTTTATCTTTGGGTTGCGTTGCAAAAATTGTCTCTGACCCTGGAAGGACTTTTAGTAATTAAGAATTAAGAATTAAGAAATCCTGGGATTCAGTGAGTGAGCGCTGGATCCCAGTGAGTAAATCACAGAGATTTAAGGATTAAGAATAAAAAAATAATAAATATATCACTTACTCAAACCCAGGGCTTTGTGAGGCCAGGAGATCATTTGAACTTTGCTCGTTTAATCCCGGACCGAATTCTCACGAATCCGGCGACGTTTTCAGGAATATCCATCCCTGAAATAAAACAGAGGTGGAGAATCCAGTAACGAGTTATTAATGCGGAAAAACACTGATTTAAGTCGGTCCAACCAAAAAAAAAGCCTCATCCCTGAGCTGGGCAGAGGGAGAGACCTGGTGTGAGGTGGTGGTGAATAAACAGCCATAAATCTGAGTTTGGCTTTTACCTTTTTTGTCCCCATTTTAAGGTGTATTTTCCAGCTCTGGAGCTGACCCTGGAGTTGATCCTGGGTCGTGCTTCCAGTTGTTGTCAGTCAGTCCACAGTGGGTGGAGCGAGGAGGTGCTTCCAGAGGGGGATTCATTCCCCCTTGGAATGGCGTCACCCAGCCACGATCCGGGACTGAACCCAGGAACGAATCCCCGTTTTTAAATAAAAGAGATCCTGTGCCCCCCAAACTCCACCACCATGTCCTTTTTCTGCCGAAAAACAGCTCATAAATTGAGTTTTATTGAGTTTATGACCAGGGCTGGTCCTCCTGGGTGGCCAAACCCTCCTCC
>NW_021938845.1:726484-727715 GCF_001715985.3 Manacus vitellinus
CCCCCGTTTTTCCAGTGGGAATGGAGGGGTTTTTGTGCTTCTCTTCCCGGTGCTGTGGAAGGAATTGGTTGGAAGGTTGAAACACAAAACCACGCCGTGAAATTCCAGGTTTTACCTGGAATTGTAAAATTCCTGCTCCTGCCAGTGGGAATTTTTCACACTGGTGCCCTTTAAGATTATTTGAATAGTGTAGGAATGAAAACTCAGAAAAGGAGAGGGGGGAAAAAGGGACATAAAACCAGCAGGGTTTGTGTCACCCAGGGCTGTAAAATAGAATTTTTTTTGAAACTGTTTCTGGTGAAAATAATTAAAAATATCACCGTATAAAAATCCAAATGAACGGAATTCCCTCTTGCTTTCGTGCCCAAGGCCCTGGAATTGGGGAAAATGTTGGCTTGATCCTCCCCCTGTTCGTGATTTCATTGTGAGGCCACAAAGAGTTCCAGGGCTCTTGGAACCTCGGGAGCCCCCGGATTTGGGAGGAACCGCCGTTCCCAAAGCTCCAGAAGAGCCGCTCACAACCGAATCCTTCCTCCTTCCCCCTTTCCCAGCTGGATTTCTGGATCAGCCCCTCTGCCCCCGCCCTCCCCGTGGACGTGAGGATCCCTGCTGCCAGCGTCCAGTCGGTCAAAGCCTTCCTGGAATCCCAGGGGATCGAGTATTCCGTCCTGATCGAGGACCTGCAGGTAGGGAATTCCGACGGGCATGCGTGGAGCCTCCGAACCCTCTGGAAGCAAACCAGGATTCCCAGTTTGGCCTCGTTCCCGGTGTGGGCTCTCCCACGCCCTGTTTTCCAGGAGGTTCTCCTGCTACTTTTGGGTTGATTCCTCCAAGACAATCCCGGGATTGCTGCAGGTGCTCCTGGAAAAACTGCCTCGGGTGGTTTTTGAACTCCGGGGGTTCAAATCTGGATTCCTCTGAGACAACCCCAGGGGAATTCCTGTGGTGTTTTGGCCATGGATATTTGGGAATCACACCTGAAGTTACTCAGGATTCAGCAAAACACGTCAGGAGTAGTCAAGGATCGAAGTTGCCCACTGGGGCACCAATCCAGCATCTTCCCGTGAGGAATGATCCCAAAATGGCACCGGAACCAACAAGTCCAGAGGAGGGCACGGAGCTGCTGCCAGGGCTGGATTCCCTCTGCTCTGGAGCCAGGCTGGGAGAGCTGGGGGGGTTCCCCTGGAGAAGAGAAGGCTCCAGGGAGAGCTGAGAGCCCCTGGCAGGGCCT
>NW_021938845.1:728629-735334 GCF_001715985.3 Manacus vitellinus
GTGTCGTGAGCGTCCTCCTGACTCCTCATTCCAGATTTATGCGGAGCTGGACCACCTTGCATCCGAGCACAGCTTCGTGGAGAAGATCCAGATCGGGGAATCCTACGAGAAGCGTCCTCTGTACGCCCTCAAGGTACAACAAAACGTCCCAGGGTGTGCCTGGCACGGGACAGGCACGGCAGAGCCTGGCCCAGAGCAGCCCAGCCTGCCTGGGATGGTTTTGACTGAAGGATGATTTGACTCTTTCCCTCCCATTCCCACAGTTCAGCACCGGCGGGTCCAACCGCCCGGCCATCTGGCTCGACGCCGGCATCCACTCCCGGGAGTGGGTCACCCAGGCCAGCGCCCTCTGGATCGCCAACCAGGTCCCCTTGAGCTGTTCTGCTTCGTCCTGGGAGTGCCTCAGAGCATTCCAAGGAGGTCACATCCCCGTGTTTAATTAACTGCTGATCCTCCGCCCCTCGCAAAGCTGACTCCCGGAGGATGTTGTGGCTGCCCGGAGCACACGGTGTCTTGTTGGAAGAGCTGAGTTTAGGCAGACAAAATGCAGTAGTTTAGGGAGACAAAATGCAGCAGTTCAGGGAGACAAAGTGCAGCAGTTCATGGGAAGTTGTTGACAAAAAGGGGGCTGATAAGCCCACAAAAAAACCCAAGGCCTTGGAGATTGTTTTGCTGCTTCGCTCTCCCGGCGCAGGGAGTCGCTCCGTGGTTGGTTCCCTCCCACAGCAATGCCCAAAACCTCCATCCCT
Organism: Manacus vitellinus; assembly: GCF_001715985.3. Taxonomy (NCBI): domain Eukaryota; kingdom Metazoa; phylum Chordata; class Aves; order Passeriformes; family Pipridae; genus Manacus; species Manacus vitellinus. The sequence continues at coordinate 729,379 of NW_021938845.1, forward strand.
CTGTAAATTTAAACCATCTCAAGCATTTAAACCCTGCTGGAGGCGCCTAAACCACCCCAGGAGTGCAGCCCAGTTGAGTATTCCCAGCCTGGCTGCTCCACTTCAATCCCAGTGCGGGGCCTTGGTCGGTTCTCCGGGATGAGGGAGTGGGAAATTTTGTTGCTTTCCCCCATTAACCTCCAAATCAAACAGATTAATTGGCCACCAGGAAACTGATACTCTTGTTCCCCTGCCCCAAAATCCAGACTCTGTTGCCAGCTGTGAGGGCCCCTGGGACAGGGACGCTCTGCTGACCGGGGTGTGCTGTCCTGTCTCTGCCCAGATCGCCTCCGGCTACGGATCCGACTCCTCCATCACCTCCCTGCTGGACAAGATGGACCTTTTCCTGCTGCCAGTGGCCAACCCTGATGGCTTTGTGTACACCCACACCTCGGTGAGTGAGGGGGCCGATCCAGGGAGCTGCCCTGCTCTTCCAAGGAAATAATAAACACAGGAAAAACGGGCTCTGGAAGTCCCTTTCTGAGCGCCATGAGAAGGAACTACAAGGAGGAATTTTAAATTACTCACCTTAAACACCCCACCCCCGTCCGGTTCTGACCGTTATCCCATCGGGAATAACGCTGGGATCACGCCTGGGATCCCCCCCCTGGGGAATGGCAGCTCCTTCTGGGAGCAGCTCCCACCCAAACACCCGGATTTGCTCATTTTTGGGAGCTGTTTCCTCTCTTCCAGAACCGCATGTGGAGGAAGACGCGCTCCAAGAACGCGGGCAGCGTCTGCTACGGGGTGGATCCCAACAGGAACTGGGATGCGGGCTTTGGAGGTAGGGATGAGGAGTTTCTGGGCCCTGGATCCCATCACAGAGCACCGGGAATAACGCAAGGGACTCCAAAGGGTCCCTGGGGATGGAGCCGTTTCCCGTTTCGCGTTGATTAATCGCCCAAGAGCACGAGGTGAAGGTGGCACTCGTGGAATCACGGAATTACAGGCTGGTTTGGCTCGGGAGGGACCTGAAACACATTTTAGTTCCAGGCAGGGACACCTCCCAGTGCTCCAAGCCCCGTCCCAGCACAGAACACCTCCGGGGTGGGGGTTCCAGGTCGCGTCATCTCAAAGCACATCCCTTAAACATTCCCACCCTGGCGCTGCTGCTCAAGGGTTTACCAGAATTTCAGGCCTTGCCTCAGTAAAGCCTGGCTTTGTTGGGCCTTCCTCGACCTCCCAGGACTGTCCCTTCTCACTGGTTTGTCCCCTCCAGGTCCCGGGGCCAGCAGCTGGCCCTGCTCCGACTCCTACCACGGCCCCAGCGCCGAGTCCGAGGTGGAGGTGAAATCCGTGGCTGACTTCATCAGGAACCACGGGAACTTCAAGGCCTTCCTCACCCTGCACAGCTATTCCCAGCTCCTGATGTATCCCTACGGATACAAGTGCACCAGGCCCGACGACTACGCCGAGCTGGTGAGACGGGAGAAGCTTTGGCTTCTCCTCCTCTTGGCTTTGGCTTCTCCTCCTCTTGGCTTTGGCTTCTCCTCCTCTTGGCTTTGGCTTCTCCTCCCCTGTCTGGCTGCCTCCCGGAGCTCTCCACGCTCCAGGCTCTTCCCTAACAACAGCCACGTGGACCTCACCGCCGGAATTCCGGCAGGAAAGCCCCTCTGGAGGTCTCCATCCCAGCCCTGGGCTGAAAGGGGTTTGGAGTCGGAGCCGGGTTGGGATGGGGTGGCTCAGAGTCAAGCTGAGCTTTGGGTCACTGTTTTGATTTGTTTCCACGTTTCTGAAGGCAAATCCCACAAATTCCCAAAGTTTCGCCCTTCCAAAAGCTCTCCTGGATTTTTTCTTCGTCCCCAATGCCTAAATGCAGTTTTTTCCCCCGTGGCAATTTGTTGCCACTCGTCCTTTCTCCCGCTTCCACGAAGATCCCGGCTCTGTTTTCCATAAAACCCCGTCATGGAGTGGAAATGAGCACAAAGCTGATCCTGGAGTATTGGAATATCCCCAATATTCCTTGGGATTTTCTGGTGTCTCTTGAACCTTCCCTTGACAGTCAGTGAGATGAAACACCGGATGATCCATTATGGAACCCATTGGGAATTATTCCACCTGCGGTGCCCCTTCCCAGAAATCCTGTGGGAGCTGGGAGTGCTGTGGGTGGGTGGAGGTTTCTGAGTGTCTCATGAAGTTTGGCTGCTTCCTGACTCACCCTCCCTGTTCTGCTCTCCAGGAATCCCTGGGAAGAGCCGCTGCCAACGCCATCAAATCCGTGTACGGCACCACCTTCCAAGTGGGGCCCATCTGCTCCACCATCTGTGAGTGTGGGGCTGCTCTGGGCTCATTGGGCTGGCCCTGGACAACAATTCCTGTCCCTGGACAACAATTCCTGTCCAACAATCCCTGTCCCTGGACAACAATTCCTGTCCAACAACCCCTGTCCCTGGACAACAATTCCTGTCCAACAACCGCTGTCCCTGGACAACAATTCCTGTCCAACAACCGCTGTCCCTGGACAACAACCCCTGTCTCTGGACAACAATCTCTGTCCTCCCACAATCCCTGTCCCAGGACAACAATCCTGATTCCAGGACAACAATCCCTGTCCCCCCACAATCCCCATCCAACAATTCCTATCCCAGGGCACCAATCCCTGTCCCCACAATCCCTATCCCAGCACAGCATTCCCTGTCCCCCTATAATCCCTGTCCCCACAGTCCCTGTCCCCACCATCCCTGTCCCAATATAACAGTCCCTCTCCCTGCCAACAATCCCTGTCCCAGCACAACAGTTCCTCTCCCCACAATCCCTGTTCCCACAATCCCTGTCCCTGTCCAACAATCCCTGTCCCAGGACACCAATCCCTGTTCCTACAATCCCTATCCCCCTCACAATCCCTATCCCAGCACAATCCCTGTCCCCCACAATCCCTGTCCCAATGTAACAGTCCGTCTCTCCCCCAGCAATCCCTATTCCAGCACAACAGTTCCTGTCCCCACAATCCTGTCCCCACAGTCCCTATCCCCCCACAATCCCTGTCTAACAATCCCTGTCTCCACAATCCCTATCCCCCCACAATCCCTGTCCCCACAATCCCTGTTCCCCCACAATCCCTGTCCCCCACAATCCCTGTCCAACAATCCCTGCCCCACAATCCCTATCCCAGCACACCAATCCCTGTCCCAGGACATCAATCCCTGTCCAACAATCCCTGTTCCCCCGCAATCCCTGTCCCCACAATCCCTATCCCAGCACAACAATCCCTGTCCCCACAATCCCTGTCCCCCACAATCCCTATCCCAGCACAACAATCCCTATTCCCACAATCCCTCTCCCCACAACTCCTATTCCCACAATCCCTATCCCAATACAACAATCCCTCTCCCCCCCAACAATCCCTACCCCAGCACAACAATCCCTGTCCAACAATCCCTGTCCCCACAATCCCTGTCCCCACAATCCCTGTCTCCCACAATCCCTGTCTCCCACAATCCCTATTCCCACAATCCCTGTCCCCCACAATCCCTGTCCTCACAATCCCTATCCCAGCACACCAATCCCTGTCCCAGGACATCAATCCCTGTCCAACAATCCCTGTCCCCATAATCCCTGTCCCCACAATCCCTATCCCAGCACAACAATCCCTGTTCCCACAATCCCTGTCCCCCACAATCCCTATCCCAGCACAACAATCCCTGTCCCAATACAACAATCCCTCTACCCCCCCAACAATCCCTATCCCAGCACAACAATCCCTGTCCCCGCAATCCCTGTCTCTGTCCAACAATCCCTGTCCCCCACAATCCCTCTCCAACATATCTGGTCTCACAGATCTATTCCAAACTCTGCCCCTCAAATCCCTGGTCCTCAACAATCCCCTAGTCCCAGGCACAGCCAACTCCTGTCCCGGACAATCAATCCTTGTTCCAACAATCTTCCTGTTCCTGAATCCCTGTACCTCCAATCTCTATCCAGCAACAATCATCCTATTTCCGCACAATCCCTGCCCAACAGTGTCTATCCACAATAACTATCCCAGCAACATACAATCCTGTCCAAGCAAGTCCTGTCCCCCACAATCCTGTCCCACAACCTTCCCCAAAGTTCCTATCGCCACTAATGCCCGTATCCCAGCAACATATCCCTGTCCAACAATCCCTGTCCCCCACAATCCCTGTCCCCACAATCCCTGTCTCCCACAATCCCTATTCCCACAATCCCTGTCCCCCACAATCCCTGTCCCCACAATCCCTGTCTCCCACAATCCCTATTCCCACAATCCCTGTCCCCCACAATCCCTGTCCCCACAATCCCTGTCCTCACAATCCCTGTCCCAGAACACCAATCCCTGTCCCCACAATCCCTGTCCAACAATCCCTGTTCCCCCGCAATCCCTGTCCCCCCCAACAATCCCTATCCCAGCACAACAATCCCTATTCCCACAATCCCTGGCCCCACAATTCCTATTCCCACAATCCCTATCCCAGCACAACAATCCCTCTCCAACAATCCCTGTCCCCCTGCAATCCCTATCCCAATACAACAATCCCTCTCCCCCCCAACAATCCCTATCCCAGCACAACAATCCCTGCCCCGCAATCCCTGTTCCCACAATCCCTGTCCCTGTCCAACAATCCCTGTCCCCCACAATCCCTGTCCAACAATCCCTGTCCTCACAATCCCTATCCCAGCACACCAATCCCTGTCCCAGGACATCAATCCCTGTCCAACAATCCCTCCTGGAAGCCCCCGAGCGTTCCCCCCAACCCTCCTCCCGTCCCTCCCAACCCCAAACCGCAGCCTCCCCGCGCCCCCTCTACCCTCCCATATTCCCGCGCTGATCCCTCTGGCCGCATTCCCATTCCCTGTTCCCAGACCAGGCCAGCGGGGGCAGCATCGACTGGGCCTACGACATCGGCATCAAATATTCCTTCGCCTTCGAGCTGCGGGACACGGGACGCTACGGATTCCTCCTGCCCGCCACCCAGATCGTCCCCGCCGCCACCGAGACCTGGATGGGGCTCAGGAAGATCATGGAGCACGTCCTGAAAAAGCAGGAATGAGCCGGCAAAGGGCTCTTCCCCGGGCTGGGATGAATAAACCCCTCCCGTGCATCCCGCTCCTGGAGTTGTTGGATTGTTCCCCACATCCCGTGGGATGAGGGGTTGGGAGACGGCTCGTCCTGCCCACTCATCCCCTTCCACACCCCCTCCACCTTCCACTATCCCAGGTTGCTCCAAGCCCTGTCCAGCCCGGCCTGGGACACTTCCAGGGATGGGGAGAGTCAGGAGGGGTGGGCAGGGATGAGCCTGGGCTTGGAAAAAAAGTAAGGAAAAAGAGTCCATTAAAACCCGTGGATAAGGGGGGTTTGGATGAGCTCAGTGGCATTTGGGCTCGTTGGGAAGCAGGAGTGCAGTGAGAAAGAGGGAAAATGAGGGAAGCAGGAAATTCCCTGGTGACTGAAGGCACTCATGGAATCATGGAATGGTTTGGATGGGAAGGGACCTTAAAGATCATCCAGTTCCAATCACAACACCTTTCACTATCCCAGGTTGCTCCAACCCGGCCTTGGACACTTCCAGGGATCCAGGGGCAGCCACAGCTTCTCTGGGAGATCCATTCCAGCCCCTCCCCACCCTCAGAGATAGGAATTCCTTCCCAATATCCCACCTATCCCTGCCCTCTGGCACTGGGAAGCCATTCCCTGTGTCCTGTCCCTCCATCCCTTGTCCCCAGTCCCTCTCCAGCTCTCCTGGAGCCCCTTTAGGCCCTGCAAGGGGCTGTAGGATTTCCCTGGATCCTTCTCTTCCCCAGGCCGCAGAGGGGCTGCCGTGAGCCCCCCGATCCAGGCTGTGAGGTGATTAAAGGAATTTAATTGCCTTTAAGGAGCCCCAGGACGCTCCACCGACCACTGCCCTTCCTAAATATCCCCGTACATTTATCCCGCCCCTTTTCCCCCTCCCAGCTTTGC
>NW_021938845.1:735464-736543 GCF_001715985.3 Manacus vitellinus
TATCACAAAAAACCTCAGTTCAGACTCAGTTTAGTCCAGACTCCTTAGTTCAGTCCAGACTCAGCTGATGTGCCATAGAAAACCTCAGCTCAGACTCCTCAGTTTAGTCCAAACTCCTTAGTTTAGTCCAGACTTACCTGAGGTGTCACAGAAAACCTCAGTTCAGACTCAGTTGATGTATCACAAAAAACCTCAGTTCAGACTCACCTGAGGTGTCACAGAAAACCTTAGTTCAGACCAATTAGTTTAGTTCAGACTCCTCAGTTTAGTTCAGACTCACCTGAGGTGTCACAGAAAACCTCAGTTCAGACTCAGTTTAGTTCAGACTCCTCAGTTTAGTCCAGACTCACTTGATCTATCACAGAAAACCTTAAGTTCAGACTAATTAGTTTAGTTCAGACTTGTTAGTTTAGTCCAGACTCACCTGAGGTGTCACAGAAAACCTCAGTTCAGACTCGGTTTAGTTCAGACTCCTTAGTTTAGTTCAGACTCACTCGTTGGTTTAGTTCAGAGTCCTCAGTTTAGTTCAGACTCCTTAGTTCAGTTCAGACCCACCTGATGTACCACAGAAAACCTCAGTTCAGACTCAGTTCAGTTCAGACTCCTTAGTTCAGTTCAGACTCCTCAGTTTAGTTCAGACTCACCTGATGTGCCACAAAAAACCTCAGTTCAGACTCAGTTTAGTCCAGACTCATTATTTTAGTTCAGACTCGTTAGTTCAGTCCAGCCCACCTTCCCAAAGCCACAACAACCCCGGAACAGAGAGGAATCCTGGTTTTAATCGGGCAAAACCCAACCGGGAGATGTCTGCCCTAAAAACCCTCTGCGGGCCGCGCCTGCCAGGCTGGGAACGCGGCCCAGGAAAGCCGGGAATGCGGCCCGGGAAAGCCGGGAATGCGGCCCGGGAAAGCCGGGAATGCGGCCCGGGAAGCCGGAGCATCCCGGCCAGGTGAGAGCTCGGGGGCATCCTGGCAGATAAGGGCCCAACAAAGGCGCTGCTGTGGCCCGGGAACAAAGCGCTGCTGTGAGCCGGGAACAAAGACACCTCTGTGCCGAAGTGACCTCCCGGCACAGCCCGC
>NW_021938845.1:738524-742100 GCF_001715985.3 Manacus vitellinus
TGGGAATAACAGACAAGGATTGCTGGGAATAACAGACAAGGATTTTTGGGAACAACAGACAAGGGTTGTTGGGAATAACAGACAAGGATTGTTGGGAATAACAGACAAGGATTGTTGGGAATAACAGACAAGGATTGTTGGGAACAACAGCCAAGGATTATTGGGAATAACACCTAAGGTTTGTTGGGAATAAGAGATAGGGATTGTTGGGAATAACAGGCAAGGATTGTTGGTAATAACCAAGGATTTCTGGGAATAACAGCCAAGGATGGTTGGGAGTAACAGGCCGTGGGAAAGAACAAGCTGTGGCTGGAAAAGGGGCCGTGGGGAGGTCGGGCAGGACTTTTCCAGGAAAACATCCTTGTTGGAGTTCCTGGAAATAAGTAAGAGCCCAGCACAGGTGCAGGAATGAGGTCAGGAAGTGCACATGGAATGTAGGGGGATCAGGACCACCCAAGACCCCCAAAGCCTCCAACCCATTCCCATTTTCCTAAAATTTCCTCACTCCTTCCCTCCCTCCCTTCCTTCCTGTCCTTTCCATCCTTCTTTCCTTCCTTTCCTTCCTCTTTTCCATCCTTTCCTCCCTTTTATTCCTTCTTTCCTTCTTCTTTTCTTCCTTCTTTCCTCCCTTCTTTTCCTTCTCCCTTCCCTTTCCCCCCCCCCACCCCCTTTATCCAACCCACAATTCCCAGGCTGTGTGTGTCATTTCCTAATTAAAAACTCTGGAATTTTTCATGGACCCTCTGACTTCCATCATCCCTTTCCATCCTGAGCTTTTACAAATCCCTCCCACTCAGAGGGGGGGAACATTCCTGTTTTTGGACAGGATGTCGTGGCTGAAGGGGTCCATCAGCTGGAAAAATTGGGAATGCAATGCCTGCCTGACTCCTCCAGGCACGGAATGGGCTCCTGGGAATTGTTATCCGTGGGTAAACCGATAAAGGAGGTGTGAAGAGAAGGAAAGGACAGAAGGGGGAAGGGGGAACAGCTCCACGTGGGATTTTGGGAGCGGCTTTAAAAGGAGAAGGAAGTGGATCCCTGCAGGATTCCGTGGAAGGATTTCAGGATCAGTGAAATGAGGAGAGGGAATTCAGGCTGTGGGAGAAAGGAAAAGGGTGATCAGGAACAGGACAAGAGGTTGGAAGCTCAGGACCGATCCCAGGTGGGAAAACCCGGAGGAGAGCATTCCTTCTCTTCCAAGGGCTGTGCTTACCCCTGGGAGAGCCCAGCCAGGCTGGAGTGGAACCTGTTGGGAAATAAATCCACGGATACAGACAGAACATGTCCACATCAGACATTCCCTGACATTTTGGGAGCTGCCCAGACAAGGCTGGGAAGCATCTCGGGCTCTCCGGCCCTCGCTCTTTTCCCGGGGCTGCTCCAACCCTCTCCCACCAACACCTGCTGCACTTCCCAACCCTCTGAGCCCTCGTGGAGCTTCCAGAGGCTGCTCCCAGCCTGAGCCCCCATCCCTGTGTTCCCTCTGCCTCCCTGCAGGGACCAGGTTCTCCGGATCATGGCCAGGGACGAGGAGCAGGCGGCCCTGCTGAGGATGCTGGGAGAGCAGGAGGAGCTCCAGGTGAGCTGGGATGGGGCTCCCAAACATTCCCCCGTGCCAGAGACCCCAGAGACACCCAGGGCTCCCTCCTCCCCTTGCCCTCACATCCAGGTTTTCTCCCCATTTGGGATCTGTCTCATTTATAACTCTATAAATGGGATGTTTATCTCGGGGTTCCTTCAGCTCCACTTCACGTCAGGTGGAGACATCCCAAAAATCATCCTCCAAAGGGGCTTTTGTGGCCCAAAACCCACTTGGGCTGAGGCATGTTTGAGTGGAGGATCCACTGAGTGAGGCCAACCCACTCAGGTCCCCACTTCTGTCCCAAAACTCGTCCCAAAGCCTCTTTAGATCCTTCCTGGGAAGCTCCTTCCGGAGCGTTCCGTGGATGAGCACCACCACAGGCTGCTCTTCCAGCTCAAGCCAACCTCTTCCAGCTCAGCTTCTCCTCTCCAGGTCACCCCCTGTGTCCCAAAACTCATCCCAAAGCCTCTTTAGGTCCTTCCTGGGAGGCTCCCTGAGGTTCTGGGGGGCTCAGGGTCTGAGCACCGGCACGGGGCGGGGCCCAGCTCCCTCCTGCAGCTCCACTTCTCCCTCCCAGCTGGATTTCTGGCATCGCCCCTTCGGCCCCGGCCACCCCGCCGACCTGAGGGTGCCCTCCCCCAGCCTCGGGGCAGTGAAAGGCTTCCTGGAGTCCCACAGTTTTCCCTACACCGTCATGATCGAGGACGTGCAGGTAACGGGGAGCGGGAGGAGCTCCGGCAGCTCCGTCCCCGGGGAAGGACCAAACGCTTGGAAAACCACGAGGAGCTGGAATTAGAACCCAACCCCCAGCCCCCTCCAGCCTACCTGATGTTGGGGTTTTTTTGCCTCCCCAAACAGAAATTACTGGATGAGGAAAAGGAAGCCATGGCGAGGTCCAGGAGGGTGAAGAGAAGCTCCAGGGCGTTCGATTTCGGCTCCTACCACACCCTGGACGAGGTGCTTTTCCCTGGACAGGCTCTGCCGTGCCTGGCTGGGCTCACACCCGACCTGTGCCATGGTTGGATCCATGTGGTGACGCTCCTGGTGGTGGGGGAGACACCCCTGGGACAGGCCTGGGGCTGGAAGGCGTTTCCAACCTCATTTTAGAGGGCGTTGGGGGATCTCACAGAACTTTCCCAGGGAAGCACCAGGCTTTTCTCCAGGGAAGCACCAGGTCTTCAGGGAAGCTCTTAGTCTTCTCCAGGGAAGCATCAGGTTTCCAGGGAAGCCCCAGGTCTTCTCCAAGGAGGCACCAGATCTCCAGGGAAGCACCAGGTCTTCTCCAGGGAAGCTCTTAGTCTTCTCCAGGGAAGCACCAAGTTCACAGGGAAGCACCTGGACTCCAGGAAAGCACTTATTCTTCTCCAGGGAAGCCTCAGGCCTTCTCCAGGGAAGCACCAGCTTTCCACATCAGGTCTTCTCCAGGGAAGCACCTGGTTTCCAGGGAAGCACCAGATCTTCTCCAGGGAAGCATCAGGTTTCCAGGGAAGCTCCAGGTCTCCAGGGAAGTCCCAGGTCTCCAGGGAAGTCCCAAGTCTTCTCCATGGAAGAATTTGGTCTCCAGGGAAGCCTCAGGGCTTCTCCAGGGATACACAAGGTCTCCAGGGAAGCCTCAGGGCTTCTCCAGGGGTATATTAGGGTTCCACAGCAGGTCTTCTCCAGGGAAGAATCAGGTCTCCAGGGAAGGCCCTGGTCTTCTCCAGGGAAGCCCCAGGTCTTTTCCAGGGAAGCCCTGCATGTTGCCTCTGGTGCTGGAGGCCCTAAAACCCAAGAGGCAGCCCAGGGTGAGCCTCCTGACCCGGCAGCTCCTCCTTCCAGATCTACTCCTGGATGGATACCTTGGTGGAGGATCATCCCGGGCTTGTCAGCAAGATCCGGATCGGGCAGAGCTACGAGGGCAGAGACCTGCTGGTGCTCAAGGTGGGTCCTGGGGGTGGGTCCTTCCCCCTTTTGGCAGGAGGAGAGGACATGGCCTCCAGCTGTGCCAGGGGAGG
>NW_021938845.1:742459-743967 GCF_001715985.3 Manacus vitellinus
CCCCTCCCCGTGGTGCTGCTCCGTCGCATCCCTCATCCCGGGGGCGATTCCCGCTCCTCTCCAGATCGCCGAGGAGTACGGGCGGGACCCCTCCGTCACGGCCCTCCTGGACAACATGGACGTCTTCCTGGAGATCATCGCCAACCCCGACGGCTTTGTCTTCACCCACAGCTCCGTGAGTGCCAGGACAGCGCCGGGGGATCCCATCCTGGGATTTGGCTCCGTGGTTTTTGGTGGGGAGGGACGTCCCCGTTGCTCCCCACGTGGGACAGGTGGTTTCCTGCCATCCCTGGAGGTGCTTGGGCCACATGCCTCGGTGCCAGGTGTCCCCAGAGGGGTGGGATTCACCTCCCTGTGCCCCCAGGACCGCATGTGGCGCAAGACCAGGTCCCCCAACACCGGGTCCACCTGTCTCGGCGTCGACCCCAACAGGAACTGGGACGCGGGGTTCGGAGGTGAGAGCGGCCCCACGCTGGGAATTTCCCGTCCCTCGGATCATCCCAGCATTCCAGAGGGACCGGAACCCTTCCCTGGGCTCCTGCAGGTGATGGCTCCAGCGGCGATCCCTGCTCCGACATCTACCACGGCCCCTTCCCGCACTCGGAGAGGGAGGTCAAGGCCATCGTGGACTTCATCCGTGGCCACGGGAACGTGAAGTCCGTCATCTCCATCCACAGCTACTCCCAGATGCTGCTCTTCCCCTACGGATACACGTCGGTGCCCTCGCCCGACTACCAGGAAATGGTGAGATGGCCCCAAAACGCTGGGAGATGGCCCAAGGGCTTGTTCCCACCAGTTCTGGGCTCTTGATCTCACTGTCCCAAGGTCTCAGTCCACCACATCCCAGCAATCTCAGTCCTGCAGTCCCAAGGTCCTTGTCCACCAGATCCCACCACTTCTGGGCTCTAGATCCTGCTGTCCCAGGGTTTTTGCTCCACCAGATCCCACCAATCTCAACCCTGCTGTCCCAAGGTCTTTTTCCACCACATCCCACCACTTTTGGGCTCTTATCCCAAGGATTTTGGTCCACCAGATCCCACCACTTTTGGGCTCTAGATCCTGCTTTCCCAAGGTTTTTGATCCACCAGATCTCACCAGTTTTGGGCTCTCAATCCCGCTGCCCCAAGGCCTTGGTCCACCATGTCCCACCAATCTCAATCCTGCAGTCCCAAGGTCCTTGTCCACCAGATCCCACCAATCTCAATCCTGCAGTCCCAATGTCCTGGTCCACCAGATCCCACCACTTTTGGGCTCTAGGTCCTGCTGTCCCAAGGTCCTTGATCCACCAGATCCCACCAGTCTCAATCCTGCTGTCCCAATGTCCTGGTCCACCAGCTCCCACCACTTTTGGGCTCTAGATCCTGCTGTCCCAAGGCCCTTGATCCACTACATCTCACCAATCTCAATCCTGCTGGCCCAAGGTTTTTGATCCACCAGATCCCACCAATTTTGGGCTGTAGATCCCACTGTCCCAAGGTCTTGTCCCACCACATCCCACCACTTTGGGG
>NW_021938845.1:745103-746252 GCF_001715985.3 Manacus vitellinus
GGATTCCCAGGCCAGACTTTAAGCCAGATTCCCAGGATGAGATTTAAAACAGTTTATTTAAACCACATTCCCAGGCCAAGCTTTAAAACAGATTCCCAGGTCAGATTCTTTAAACTGGATTCCCAGGGCAAGCTTTAAGCCAGATTGTTTAAACCAGATTCCCAGGCCAGATTCTTTAAACCAGATTCTTTAAACCAGATTCCCAGGCCAGACTTTAAAACAGATTCCCAGACCAGACTTTAAACTAGATTCCCAGGACAAGCTTTAAAACAGATTCTTTAAACCAGATTCCCAGGCCAAGTTTTAAGCCACATTGTTTAAACCAAATTCCCAGGCCAGATTCTTTAAACCAGATTCTTTAAACAAGATTCCCAGGTCAAGCTTTAACCAGATTTTTTAAATGAGATTCCTAGGCCAAGCTTTAAACCAGATTGCTTAAACCAGATTCCCAGGCCAGACTTTAAACCAGATTCTTTAAGCCAGATTCCCAGGCCAAGCTTTAATCCTGATTCCCCACCACCACAGCCCTGGTTTAGGGATCCAGCCCATGGGTCCCTCCATGCGAAAACGGGCATCTCCCGCTTTCCCAACCCAAATTTATCCTTTCCCTCTCCGCTGGGGGCGGTGGGATTTTGGCACCTCCCTGTCCCACCTCGCAGGGGACTCACCCGTGGCCCTGGCAGGTTCCTGGAACAGGTTTTTCCAGGTTGGGAATGCCGTGGATGGGGGACAGCAGGGCCCGACCTTGGCTGGTCCCAGGCAGGGCCTTCCCACGGCCCTGGGAAAAGGGGCAGCTGCGGGCGCCGTCCCAAAGGGATTTAAGGAGCTGCGGGGCGGCTTTGGGACACGAGAGCAGCCGTCCCCGCTGACCATGAGGATCCCTGTGCTCTTGGCCGCCCTGGTGGCCGTGGCCACCTGCACTGAGACCTTTGTTGGGTACGGGGGACACGGGATGGGGACACTGCTGGCTGGGGCAGGAGGGGCTGGGTCAGCCCTGAGGGGGCTCAGAGCAGTTCACCAGGATGGGGGGATGGATTGGGTGGGAATTAGGATGGGCCAAGGGGGCTGGAGCTTGTCCTGCACCCCCAACCCCCCCCCGACCCCACAGGCACCAGGTGCTGCGCGTGGTCCCCACCAGCCCCGAGGAGC
>NW_021938845.1:746355-754486 GCF_001715985.3 Manacus vitellinus
TTTTAGGGGTGGTTTTTGGGGCTGGATTGGGGGTTGGGTTTTGGGGTTGGATGTTGAGGTTAGAGTTGGGGTTGGGTTTGGGGGTTGGAGTTTGGAGTTTGGGGTTGGAGTTGGATTTGAGGGTTGGATTTTGGGGTAGGAGTTGGAATTGGATTTTGGGGTTGGAGGTGGAATTGGATTTTGGGGTTGGAGGTGGAATTGGATTTTGGGGTTGGAGTTGGGGGTTGGATTTTGGAGTGGGTTTTTGAGGTTGGACTTGGATTCAGGGTGGGATTTGGGGGTTGGATTTTGAAATGGGATTTTGGTCTTGGATTTGGGGTTGGATTTGGAGGACAACCCCCCCAGCCTGTATCCCTTGTTTTACACCGTCCCTGCTGTAAAGCTGGGATGGGGCTGGATTTGGGATGGTGGGAACCAATCTGGACAGCAGCTGGGGCTAGGTTGGAGGCAGGATCTCAGTTTCTCCCCTTTCCCACCTGGATTTCTCCCTGTCCAGCTGGATTTCTGGCTGGCCCCCCGTGGCCTCGGTTCTCCCGTGGATATCCGGGTGCCCTTCCCGAGCCTGCAGCCCGTCAAAGCTCACCTGGAGGCCGCCGGGGTGTCCTACTCCATCATGATCGAGGATGTGCAGGTCAGTGGAGGAGGAGGGCAGCTGACTGAGACTCAGGGCCTCATCCCAGTGGGAATTAGGGCCCATCCTGCCCCGTGTCCCCCAGGAACTGCTGGATGAGGAGCGGAGGGAGATGATGCGGAGCAGCCGCCAGCTGCCGCTCTCCACCAGCACCTTCAACTACGAGGCCTATCACACCCTGGACGAGGTGAGAGACATAAGATTCGGGGCATTTTGTGGGGGGGAAAGTGGCATCCTGGAATTGCTTGAGAACAATCCCCCCCTCCTCATCCCTCTCTCCCAGATTTACGCCTTCATGGACCTGCTGGTGGCCGAGAACCCCAACCTGGTGAGCAAACTGGAGATCGGCCGCTCCACCGAGGACCGGCCCCTCTACGTGCTCAAGGTGAGGGGTCGGGGTCTGGGGGGTGACCAGGGAGGGGGGAGCGAGGTCAGGGACAAAGGACAAAGCCAACTTCCACCTCTCTGCTGTCCCAGTTCAGCACAGGGGGCTCGAACCGCCCGGCCGTGTGGATCGACACCGGGATCCACTCCCGCGAGTGGGTGACTCAGGCCAGCGGGGTCTGGTTTGCCAAGAAGGTTTGGACGCTCCCCACGCCCACCTTCTGTCCCCCAAAGGTCCTGCAGCCACTGTGGGACCCAGGGGGTGACCCCCAGGGAGCCCCAAACCTCCTGTCCTCTGTAGATCGTCGACGACCACGCCAATAACGAAGGGGTGGCCTCCATCCTGGACACCATGGACATCTTCCTGGAGATCGTCACCAACCCCGATGGCTTTGCCTACACCCACAGCACGGTACCACCCCCAGCTCCCCCTCCCTGCTTCCTACAGGGTGGGAAGGGGAGCAGCACTGGGAGCTGCTCATCCCTGGGAGGTCAAAGCCTCCTTGTCCCTGTTCCCATGGGATGGGAAGGGAAGCAGGACTGGGGCGCTGCTCCTCCCTGGGGGGTCAGAGCCTCCCTGTCCCATTTCCATGGGATGGGGAGGGCACTCCCTGGCCCTGCCCAGCAGCTGAGGTGGCTCTGCCCTCCCAGAACCGCATGTGGCGCAAGACCAGGTCCAAGTACCCGGGTAACATCTGCGTCGGCGTCGACCCCAACCGCAACTGGGATGCGGGATTTGGAGGTCAGAGCCTTCCCACTCCCCCTCCGGGGCGTTCCCACTCTCCAGGTGGAGGCTCCGAGGCCATTCCCGGCTCACAGATCCCTGGGGATGAGGTGGGATCTGCTCTGCGTGGCAGAGACAAGGGCTGGGGGCCCCGCCAGGGTTTGATGAGCAGCAGAGTGGGGACCACAAGGGAAAGTCTCCACACAGATCTCCAGGAGGAGCCTCAGGAGTGTTCCTCGCCGTCCACACCTGAGGGGTGGGAAAAACTCTTGGGGTTGAAAAGGGAAAAGACCCTTTTTCCCTTGGGACTCTTTCAGCCACCCAAGTGCCACCAAAGCCCACCCTGTTTTCCCTCTCCTGTTCCCCACAGGGGCTGGGTCCAGCGGGAGCTCCTGCACTGAGACCTACCATGGCCCCTACCCCAACTCGGAGCCTGAGGTCAAATCCATCGTGGACTTTGTGACGGGCCACGGGAACATCAAGGCCTTCGTGTCCATCCACAGCTATTCCCAGCTCCTGCTCTATCCCTACGGATACACCACCACCCCGGCTGCGGATGAGCAGGAGCTGGTAGGGCCCCTGGGCAGGTTAAGGGGGGGAGTGGGTGACGTGGGGCTGCTCTTCTCCTCCTTCCAGGCACCTCCATCCTGCCCCACGGAGCAGTGGGAAGCTCTGGCTCCTCTGCCAGCCCTTGGGAATTGAGCTTTGTGATCCTTTTTGCCTGTGGCATGAGGGAAAATCCTCTCCCACAGGCTGGATCTCACAGGCTTTGACCTTCTGTGGCTCACCTTTTCCTCTTTTTTAGCTCATCTTCTTCCCTTTTCCCCTCCCCTTGACTCATTCTTTCCCTTCCTGGGCTCATCTTTTCCCCTCCTTTGGCTCCATCTTTTCCCTTCCTGGGCTCATCTTTTTCTCTCCTTTAACTCACCACTTCCCCTCCTTTGACTCATCTTTTCCTCCTTTTTAGCTCATCTTTTTCCCTCCTTTTCACCCTCTTTGACTCATTATCTCCCCTCCTTCTTCGATTCATCATTTTCCCTTCTTTGATTCATCCTTTCTCCTCCTTTGGCTTTATCTTTTCCCTTTCTTTGACTCATCTTTTTCCATTCTCTGCCTCATCATTTCCCCTCCTTTCCATCACCATTTCTCCATCCTTTGACTCACCATTTTCTCTTCTTCAGATCATTTTCCCCTCCTTTGCCTCACCATTTTCCCTTCTTGGCTCATCTTTTCCTGTCCTTTGCCTCCTCTTTTTCCCTGTTTTGCCTCATCTTTTTCCCTCCTTTGGTGCATCCTTTCCCCTCCGTTTACCCATCTTTTCCCCTCTTTTGGCTCATGATTTCCCCTCATGATTTCCCCTCATGATTTTCCCTCATGATTTTCCCTTCACGATTTTCCTCCATGATTTTCCCCTCATGATTTTCCCTTACTATTTCCCCTCACGATTTCCCCTCACGATTTCCCCTCACGATTTCCCCTCACGATTTCCCCTCACGATTTCCCCTCACNAACTCACCACTTCCCCTCCTTTGACTCATCTTTTCCTCCTTTTTAGCTCATCTTTTTCCCTCCTTTTCACCCTCTTTGACTCATTATCTCCCCTCTTTCTTCAATTCATCAT
This sequence comes from Manacus vitellinus, assembly GCF_001715985.3. Classification (NCBI taxonomy): domain Eukaryota; kingdom Metazoa; phylum Chordata; class Aves; order Passeriformes; family Pipridae; genus Manacus; species Manacus vitellinus. Next base: position 749,716 of record NW_021938845.1, read on the forward strand.
TTTCCCTTTTTTGATTCATCCTTTCCCCTCCTTTGGTTTCATCTTTTCCCTTTCTTTGACTCATCTTTTTCCATTCGTTGCCTCATCATTTCCCCTCCTTTCCATCACCATTTCCCCCTCCTTTGGCTCATCTTTTCTCCTCGTTTGACTCACCATTTTCTCTCCTTCAGCTTATCATTTTCCCCTCCTTTGCCTCACCCTTTTCCCTTCTTGGTTCATCTTTTCCTGTCCTTTTTCTCTTCTTTTTCCCTGTTCTGCCTCATCTTTTCCCCTCTTTTGGCTCACGATTTCCCCTCACAATTTTCCCCATGATTTTCCCCCACGATTTTCCCTCACGATTTTCCCCCATGATTTTCCCTCACGATTTCCCCTCACGATTTTCCCTCACGATTTTCCCCCATGATTTTCCCTCATGATTTTCCCCCATGATTTTCCCTCACAATTCTCCCCTTATGATTTTTCCCCTCACAATTTTCCCCCATGATTTTCCCCCACGATTCTCCCCTTATGATTTCCTCTCAAGATCTGCCCCTCATGATTTCCCCCTCACGATTTTCCCTTATTAATTTTCCCCTGATGATTTTCCCCCCACGATTTTCCCTCATTAAGTTTCCCCTCACAATCTTCCCTCACGATTTCCCCTCAAGATCTTCCCTCATGATTTTCCCTCACGATTCTCCCCTTATGATTTTTCCCTCACGATTTCCCCTCAAGATTTTCCCCTAACGATCTTCCCCTCATGATTTCCCCCTCACGATTTTCCCTCATGATCTTCCCCTCACAATTTCCCCTCATGATCTTCCCTTATGATTTTTCCCTCACGATTTTCCCCCTTATGACTTTCCCTCACAATTTTCCCCTCACGATTCTCCCCTTATGATTTTTCCCTCATCATTTCCCCTCAAGATTTTCCCCTAACAATCTTCCCCTCATGATTTTCCCTCATGATCTTCCCCTCACAATTTCCCCTCATGATCTTCCCTTATGATTTTCCCTCACAATTTTCCCCTTTATGATTTTCCCTCCTTTTCCTCACCTTTCTCCCCGCTCCCTCCCAGAACGAGCTCTCCGCCAAGGCCGTGGCCGCTCTGTCCTCCCTGTATGGCACCAGCTACACGTACGGGAGCATCATCACCACCATCTGTGAGTGCCTCCCCAAAACCCACCCCAAAATTCACCCAAAATCCACCCCAAAACCAACCCAAAGCCCACCCCAGAACCCACCCAAAGCCCATCCCTCGCACCACGGCCAGGATGAAACATCCCATAAAATCCCCTCCCGTGGTTTCCCTCAGACAAAGCGAGCGGATCAACCGTCGACTGGACCTACAACCAGGGCATCAAATATTCCTTCACCTTCGAGCTGCGGGACACGGGGCGTTATGGATTCCTGCTTCCCGCCAACCAGATCGTTCCGACGGCCGAGGAGACCTGGCTGGCCCTCAAGGTCATCATGGAGCACGCCCGGGACAACATTTACTGAGCGGGATCGGCAGCTGGAGAGGGGGGAAGAACCCGATAAATAAATGGATGAGAAAAAGAAAAAGCTTTTTTGTTGTTGTTTTCCCTTTCTCCCAAGTCGGGTGGAAAAGCCCTTTCGGAGACAGATCCGGTGTTCCCGTGTGTGCCAACGCAAACAGGGCGTGCTGGGCTGAAAAGGGCATGAAAAGGGCATTAAAAGGGCATGAAAATAGCAGGGATAAAAGGAAGGAAGGGGTTTTCCCTCTGCTCTGACATAGGAGGGGAGGGGAAAAGGGTTGGTTTGGCACTGGGCAGCTGGAGCGGCTCTGGGATATGAGGCAATGGATCAACGGGATTTATGGGGCTCCAAGGCTGGAGAGGGATTGGGGACAAGGGATGGAGGGACAGGACACAGGGAATGGCCTCCCAGTGCCAGAGGGCAGGGAGAGATGGGATATTGGGAAGGAATTTGTGGCTGGAAGGGTGGGGAGGGGCTGAAATGGATTTCCCAGAGAAGCTGTGGCTGCCCCTGGATCCCTGGAAGTGTCCAAGGCCAGGCTGGAGCAACCTGGGATAGTGGAAGGTGTCCCTGGGTGGAACTGGACGAGTTTTAAGTCCCTTCCCATCCAAACTATTCCATGATCCCTCCTCAGCCCCTGTAATCCCCAGGGAAGGGGAGCCCAGTCCCTACCCACTTCCACTTTTTACAGATTCTCCAAAGCTCTCAAAGCTCAAACTGGGGAAAAAAAAACCAACACCAAAACCACTCAACCTTCTGGTGTCATTTACATTTAATTAAATTAAACAATTAAGCCTCGCAGCATTTACAGAGCTTGACTCTCCACCAAACAGCACCAAGAGTCCAAACACACCCAAATCCACCAAGACAGCGGGAAAGTCCTTCAGTCCTTCCTTGGATTCCTGGATTTGGGAGATATCAAACAGCTCAGACCACTTCTGTCCGTTCCATAGGAGGAGGTTGTCACGGAACCAGGGATTCTGGATCAGTGTCTATCCAGAGATGGGCAGCAAAACCAGGATTTCAGCCAACACAGTGACAATTCCAAGAGCTCCTGGAGGTGACAGAGCTGCTCCCACCCCACAGGGCCCTCTGTGTTGTACCAATCCCTGGATTTCAAGCACTCAACAAATCAGGGAATCCTTTGGGTTGGAAAAGCCCTCTGAGATCATCGAGTCCAACCATTCTCAGCACTGCCAAGGCCACCACAAATCCACGTCCTCCAGTGCCACATCCACAGGGATTTTAAATCCCTCCAGGCACGAGGACTCCACCACTGCCCTGGGCAGCCTTTCCATGATGGAACTTTCCCAGCTATCCAACCTGAACCTCCCCTGGCACAACTTGAGGCCGTTCCCTCTTGTCCTGGGGCTCCCTTGGATCTCCCCTTCCCTGTGCACATCCAGCTCTGGGGAGAGGGGGGATCATTTTCCTCAATTATGCAGGAGATGCTGCTTTATTCCATGTTTTCCACTACAACATAAAAATGGAGCTGCTGCACAAGTCATATCCCAACTTCCAAAGCCAAATGGGGGATATTTCGGTGGTGCTTCAACACCAAACTCCTTCAGAAGCATCATTTAGCTTTGATTTATTTATTTTACTTTCCCTATGGATGATCCTGACACAGAATCCCAATTTTGTGTGGATCTACTCCCTCTTTCCCAGAGAAGCCCAAGGATATGGCTCTTAACAGACTAAAACTTCCATTCCTGGAGTCAGGAATCATCTGACTGACCACTCAGAGACACAACAATCATCATAAAAGCGCTCGGGGGATGATGAGCCTTAACCTTCCAAACTGGGAATTCTGTGCAATTCCTCCCCCTTTGCCCTTTCACCAGAATTATCCCAAAATCACCAGTGAATTTTGGGGGGGGTTTGAACATTTTCTGCTTCAAAAAGAGGGGGAAGAAAGCACTGAAATCCAAAAAACCACACAAAACCCCCACGATAATCAAGGCTGGACCAGGCTCAGCAAGGCTGTAAGTCAAGACTAAAGAGCAGGTCTTTCCTAAGCCTCACTCAGGCAGCTCTGCTTTGTCACCAGGGAAAACCAGATGATTCCCAGAAGGAAAACCGTGCCTCTCATTTTCCAGGAAACCCTCACCCTTGCTCAGCTCCACATTCCAGGTCCCTGCTGGGATTTAGGGATCCCGGTTCAACAGCAGCAAGGAAATTTCCCCTTGAGCCACCAAAACCTCAAAAGAAGCTCCTAAAAAAACCTCTGGGAAAGATGAAAGAAGTTTATTCTGGGAATAAACTTCCAGAAAAAGACGCAACAGTTCCAAGTGTCCAGGAGCAAACACAACCCTCAGGTCCCAGCACCACCTTGGGCTGATTTCCAAAAACACCTTTATTAGAAATACTTCTGTTCATTATCATAATTTAATTAAAATACCCCCCAAAAAAAAAAACCCTTTTTAAGGATCTTTTCTCCATTTTGGCAACTTGCTGAGTGTCTTTGTCTCCTGTTTGTTCTCCCAGGACAGTTCTGGCCCCTTCACCTCCGTGTGTGTCCACAGGTGGCTCCAGGGAATGTCACGGATGCAAATTCCATTCCCCTGGACTAAAAGCTTGGTGGAAGTTCCTACTGGTCCCAGACTTCACTACCAGTTTGCTCCCAACCCTACAAACCTGTGGGATGACAATTCCTGCCTCCAGGAAACCCCATTCCAGCTCTCCAAGCCTGACCCGAGCTGCCTTTTCCACACCTCCGGCTGCTTTTCCCTGCGGATTCCTAAAACCACAAAGGGGCTGCACTGCTCAGGGTATTCCCAAAACCTGGATAATCCTTTATTCGGTGGGAGGAGACCCCACCGGTTATTTCCAGGGCCTGTTCTGGAGGCTGGTCCTGCTGAGCGTGCGGGAGCTGAGGGACCCCGCGTTGGAGCCGTGGAGGTTGGGGCTGCTCCTCATGGACGTGGGCTTGGAATCCCGGCTGGAAATGCCACGGCTCAGGCGGCCTGGGGGGGAAAAACAACCCACGGTCACACCACTGGTTGCCCTGGGAAGGAGCTGTGGACACCCCATCCTGGAAGTGTCCAAGGCCAGGATGGGCAGTCGGAGCAATCCGGGACAGCGGAAGGTTTGGGGTTGGAACCGGACGATCCTTAAGGTCCCTTCCCACCCAACCCATTCCATGATCTTACTGGCAGTGTCCAAAGGAATGTGCTCCTCCTCCAGGTAGTACTTGAGCTTCTGGAGATCATCTGCAGAGAACCTCCACTTGTTCTCAGCCCGCGTGGGAGGGACTCTGGGAGAGGTTTTCCTTCGGGCGGATCCCGGGGG
>NW_021938845.1:755783-757189 GCF_001715985.3 Manacus vitellinus
GGAGCTCTTCCCACTCCCAGGAGCTCTCGGGGAGCTCTTCCCACCCCCAGGAGCTCTCAGGGAGCTGTTCCCAGGCCACTCACCCCCGGAGAGCATGAAGAGGTTCTCGAAGCCCCTCTCACACATGGTGGTGGCTGCCTGGCTGGCCAAGCGCTCGTCGTTGTCGTACACGATGATGATCTTCCCGTGGGCGTTTTTCTGGGAATGGCTAAGGAAGGAGGCACTGCTGGACTCGAGGGGCACAGCAACACGTTTTGGGAAGTAAAAATGGGGTTAAAAAAAAAAAAAAAAAGGGACCAAAAAATGGGATTTGGGACTGAGGGACTCCACGACTTGCAAACGTCGTTCATCGTCCCTGCCTGAGGAACGATGGAGGAGGAATTCAGGCTTTTCCTGATGAATTCCCAGTGGTTGGGACTTGAATCCCCACGGGATTCAGTGTTTAGAGGTTGGTTGGTGACAGGGAACAGCAAGAAGCACCTTTGTTTACCACCCCCCCCCTCACAACAGCCAACAACTGGGAATGATCAGCCTAATCCAGCCTCCTAATCCTCTTTTTCTGCCCTCAATCCCCATCAAGGTGCTGACAGGAAGCCAAAGGATTTGATGGATCTATCCCTGCAGCAGCAGGAGAGCGGTGCCCACGGAGGGCTTTGCCTTCCAGCAGCCCAAATCCCAAGAAATGCCAAATCCAGCTCCCTCTGGAGCCAGGAGGAACCTCGAGGAATTGGAATCCAGCAGCGGAGCCGCCCCAGGTGATCCCAGGATCTCCTGTCCCACCTTCCTCGGGATTCCCAATTTTGCTTGGCTAAGATCCAGCTGGTTTTGGGAGCCCCTTCCCACCAACATCCCTCTCATTTTTTTCCCTGTGCCAGCATTTTCCACAGAAAGGATACATATTCCAGAATACTGTTTGTGTATGGATTCATGGTCCTGGACAGCGTGGCAATAGGGTAGGAATAAGCTGCAGGAGAGGGGAATAAAAAGAGGGATAAATCATCCAACAGCTGGGATACAACAGGGATTTATTGGAGTCCTACAGCCTTGGGAACCCAGGGAATAAGGGATTAAATGAGCTCAGTCCTGGGTGGATTGGATGTCCCAAAGGTGTCCCACCAGGCAGAGCTGACTGTGGAGTTGTGTCCCCTCACCTCCCACGATGTGACACTGGTCGTAGGCGTCCCGATCCCGCACGTCCAGGAGCAGGAAGGGACAGTCTGGATAGGGCAGGTCCTTGGCCTGGGTGTCCTCCTTCTTCGGGGAGTCCTTCTCGATGTCCATCTCCCCAACCCCGCTGATCACGCTGGGGAAGGGAAGGGCAGGGTGAGGTGGGAGCTGGGAAAGCTCATTCCCAACACTTTGGGGCCTCTCTCCAGCAGCTCCAGGTGCTTGGGAAGAGCTGGGAT
>NW_021938845.1:759231-760229 GCF_001715985.3 Manacus vitellinus
AAGAGCATCCAAAAAAGATAAAGAGCCACCAAAAAAATAAAGAGCCCAAAAGATCTCCATAAACATGCCCAAAAAATCTAAAAAAAGAGCCCAAAAAAATCTAAAGAGCCCCAAAAAATCTAAAGAAAGAGCTCAAAAATATCTGAAGAGCCCAAATAATAATGATAAAGAACCTAAATAATCATTAGAGAGCCCAAATAATCAATAAAGAACCAAAATAATCAATAAAGGGCCAAAATAATCAATAAATAATAATAATAATAACTATAATATTAAAAAAGGGCCCCAAAATTAATAATAATAATAAATAACAATAATAGGCCCAAGTAATAATAATATTAAAAAAGGGCCCAAACGATAATAATAATAATAATAATAATAATAATAATAATAATAATGGGCCCAAGTAATAATAATAATAACAATAATAATAATAAAGGCCCCAAATAACCAATAAAGGGCCAGCCCAAATTATAAAGAAAGAGCCCAAAAAATCTCCAGAAAGAGCCTCAAAAAATCTAAAGAAAGAGCCCAAAAAAATCTAAAGAGTCCAAATAATAATGATAAAGAACCCAAATAATCATTAGAGAGCCCAAATAATAAGTAAAGAGCCCGAATAATAAAGAGTCCAAATAATATAAAGAAAGAGCCCAGATAATCAATAAAGGGCTCAAATAATAATAATAATAGGCCCAAATAAGAATAACTATAATATTAAAAAAGGTCCCTAGTAATAATAATAGTAATAATAATAATGGGTATAAGTAATATCAATAATAATGGGCCCAAGTAGTAGTAGTAATATTATTATTATTATTATTAATAATAATAATAATACTGGGCCCAAGTAGTAGTAGTAATAATAATATTATTATTAATTATAATAATAAGCCCAAGTAGTAGCAGTAGTAATATTATTATTATCATTATTATAATTATTAATAATGTCCCCAAGTAGTAGTAGTAGTAGTAATAATAATAATAATATTAATAATAAT
>NW_021938845.1:774816-785727 GCF_001715985.3 Manacus vitellinus
GCCTCCGATGGATCCCAGCACGGAGGAGATTCCGGGAACCCTTTTTTCCCAGAGCAGCAGTTGCTCACCGAGGCAGCTCCAAATAATTCGGGATGAATAAATCCCTGGATTTCCCACTGGGAAGTCGTGGTGGGAAGGAATCAACCCCATCCCTGGTTTTGGGGAGCGGGGGGAGAGGCGCCTCCGTGTTGTTGGGCGGGACCCAAAGCCCGTCCTGGAAGGGAGGAATTCCATGGGAATTCCGTGGGAAAAGCCGATTCCCTCCGCAGACTCGGGCGGCGCCGTCGGAAGCTCCGACGTCGTGATCCTGCTGCACGGATTCCCCACTTCCAGCTACGACTGGAGCAAGGTGAGGGCAGCCGGGGGCACATCCCAGGGGGGCGAGTCAGCCCCGCTCCAGAGGAGAATTCCCGATTCCTTCCGGAGGCCCCACTCCGGGATACCCGCCCTGTTCTTCCTCTCCCAACAACCCCGCACGGGATCCAAGCTCTCCTCACATCCCCACGCTCCATCCCAAAGCTGGGAAAGACCCACGGCTATTTACTGGAGAGGGTTTGGTTTTTTTTGGGATGGTCCAGCTGTTTATTGGGAAATTCGGAGCTCCCGCTGTTTTCCCGGAGCTGGAAAATGCTCCCGGGGTGGAGCAATCCCCGGCTGCTCCTTCTGGATGCTTTTTTAATGGATTTCTCCCTCTTCCCAGATCTGGGAAGGGCTGACCCAGCGCTTCCACCGGGTGATCGCCCTGGATTTCCTGGGATTTGGCTTCAGCGACAAGCCCGTGAGTAGCCCCGGGAGGAGGGTTTTCCTGGATGCTTTCCAGCTCCAGATCCAGGCATTTTGGAGCTCAGTTTTCCCTCCCATTTACACTCGGAAAAGGGATAAGACGTGGGATAACAGGGATCAGTGGGAGGGACGAGGGAGGTTTGTGGTGGGGCCTCCCTTGGGTTTGATGATCCCAAAGGATTCCTGGATCCCTTTGGGGCAGGGACAGTGTGGACACCACCGGTGATCCAGGACATTCTGTTGCTCAATCCAGGATCACAAACTCCTGCTTTCCATCCCATTTGGGGGTTTCTCCTCGGATTTGTGGGGTTTGATGTGATCCTAAAGCATTCCTTGGTCCCTTTGGAGCACGGACATTGTGGACACCACCAGTGATCCAGGACATCCAGATGATCCAGGATCACAAACTGCTGGTCTCCTGTTGATATTCCTCCATTTGGGGCTTTCTCCTGGAATTTGTGGGGTTTGATGATCCCAAAGCATTCCTTGATCCCTTTGGAGCACGAACAATGTGGACACCACTGGTGATCCAGGACATCCCATTGCTCAATCCAGGGTCACAAACTCCTGTTTTCCATCCCATTTGGGGGTTTCTCCCGGGATTTGTGGGCTCAGGCTCTCACTGGGGCCCCTCTCCTGCTTTTCCAGAGGCCCCACCGCTATTCCATCTTCGAGCAGGCCGACGTCGTGGAAGGGCTCGCGCGGCACCTCGGCCTCCAGCGCCACCGGATCAACCTCCTGGCCCACGACTACGGGGACACGGTGGCCCAGGAGCTGCTCCACAGGTCATTCCAACCCCTGGCACCCCATGGACACCATTCCAACCCTTGACGCACCACGGAGACCATTCCAATCCCTGGCACCCCTTCTTGTCCCCGTGGACACCGTTCCAACCCTTGACACGCCACGGAGACCGTTCCAACCCCTGGCACTCCTTTTTGTCCCCATGGAGACAATTCCAACCCCTGGCACTCCTTGTTATCCTCATGGAGATCATTCCAACCCCTGGCACCCCACGGACACCATTCCAACCCCTGACACTCCTTGTTGTCCCCACAGAGACAATTCCAACCCCTGACACTCCTTGTTGTCCCCACAGAGACAATTCCAACCCCTGACACTCCTTGTTGTCCCCACAGAGACAATTCCAACCCCTGACACTCCTTGTTGTCCCCACAGAGACAATTCCAACCCCTGACACTCCTTGTTGTCCCCACAGAGACAATTCCAACCCCTGGCACTCCTTGTTGTCCCCATGGAGGTGATTCCAACCCCTGACACTCCTTGTTGTCCCCACAGAGACAATTCCAACCCCTGACACTCCTTGTTATCCCCACAGAGACAATTCCAACCCCTGGCAGTCCTTGTTGTCCCCATGGAGGTGATTCCAATCCCTGGCACTCCTTGTTGTCCCCATGGAGACAATTCCAACCCCTGGCACCCCTTGTTGTCCCCATGGAGACAATTCCAACCCCTGACACTCCTTTTTTTCCCCGTGGAGACAATTCCAACCCCTGGCACTCCTTGTTGTCCCCACGGACACCATTCCAACCCGTGGCATTCCTTGTTGTCCCCATGGAGACAATTCCAACCCCTGGCACTCCTTGTTGTCCCCGTGGACACCATTCCAACCCTTCCAACCCCTGGCACCCCTTGTTGTCCCCGTGGACACCATTCCAACCCCTGTCACCTCTTGTTGTCCCCATGGAGATGATTCCCAGCAATCAGTGGGATCCCCCTTTTCCTCGTCCCTCCCAAGGCCGAGAGCTCTCAAGGGCGTGTCATTCCCGAGGGTCCCACCCATCCAAATCCCAGCAGGGATCCAGGGATGACCTGGCAGTGTCCTTGTGACCTCCTGGGCGGTCATTCCTTGGATCCTGGAGAGGTCTGGACGTGTTCCACCTTCCCCTCTGGTGTCCCCAGGTACGAGCACAATAAAACCGGGAGCATCCTGATCAACAGCCTCTGCTTATCCAACGGAGGTGAGGATCGCCTGGAGAGGCGGGATGGGGATCCATGGGATTGGGATCCGTGGGATAGGGTGGCCTTCCCATCTCCCTCACCTGAATCCCAAGGGAAGCACAATTAAGGTGCCGTGATTAGGAGGCCAATCCTGGCTCCCTGTCCCACATTCCATGGCCCCACGAGGACGGGGAGGGACCGGGAAATGGGAAGCAAAGCACCTGTGGATTTACAGCTCTGTTTTCCCGCCTCCTTCCAGGGATTTTTCAGGAAACATACCACCCCAGGTTCATCCAGAAGGTGAGCTGCTCCCCTCTCTGTCCAGCCTGACTCCCAGTATCCCAAATAAACACCAGTGTCCCACCAGGAGACCTTGTGGGTGTCTCCGGGGTCAGGGATTGTGGGAAAAGCTCTCCATGGAGACAGGATTGATCCGTGTGTCCCATCTCCTGTTCTCCTTGCTCCCCAGCTCCTCCAGGACGGGGGGTTGCTGTCCCCCCTCCTCCTGCGCCTGATGAACTTCTTCTTCTTCTCCAGAGGGTGAGCTGGGAACAGTCCACAGGGATGGGAGCCGAGCAGGGAAGCGGGAATTCGAAGGGATTCCTGGCTGGGAGGGTGGGGAGGGGCTGGGATGGATTTCCCAGAGAAGCTGTGGCTGCCCCTGGATCCCTGGAAGTGTCCAAGGCCGGGTTGGAGCAACCTGGGATAGTGGGAGGTGTCCCTGCCCGTGGAACTGGATGATCCTTAAGGTCTTTTCCAAGCCAAACCATTCCACGATTCCATGAATTAGCAGGTGTTGGGGCAGGTGAGGGCATTCCCTGGCACCATCCCAGGAGAGATTTTCCTCTGGATTTCAACCTTGACCTTCCAGGCCATTCCCTCTCCAGGCTGGGCTAATAATAAACCACCACATGGCTTTTTCCCTGCTTTCCTTCTCTCCCACAAGAACTGGAATTCCACATTCCAGAGGCAATGAAACCCCACCCAAGCCCTGCCTTTAGGGATTTTTCCCCAAAAAAGCCCTCTCCAAACTCCCTTTTTTTCCCAGGCTTGGAGCAGTTTTTGGGCCCCACACACAGCCCTCCCAGGCGGAATTCTGGGATATGTGGACGGCGGTGCGGAATAACGACGGGAATCTTGTCATGGACAGGTAGGTCACCGTGAATTCCTGCAGGGGATTAGTTGGGACACCTGCTCCGAGATTCCCAGAGCTCATCCAGAGGCTCTCCAGAGCCTCCAGCTGCTTCTGTTGGAGCCTGGGATCATCTTCATCCCAAAAAAAAAGAGCTGGAAGGTGATGTGGGACCAAGATTTCCCACTGGGATGATGCAGGGCAGGGAAATAAAGTTTGGAATTGGATCTGAGTTTGAAATGATCCAATGTGAGAATTTTTTCATCTTTGGAAGTCAAGGGCTTGGATTTGGGGGGGGGTGTTCAAGGACTGGAGATAAATCTGTGGCAGGTGAATGGATCCCTTGGAATTGTCCCAGGAGAGCTTTGCCTCTGGATTTGAATGACCTTGATCTTCTGGGCCATTCCCAGAAGTCCCAGTGCCAAATCTCCAGTTTGGGAGTTTGGGAAGGACCCGTTTGCTCCAGTTTGGGGAGTTTGGGAAGGTCCTGTTTGCTCCAGTTTGGGGAGTTTGGGAAGGTCCTGTTTGCTCCAGTTTGGGGAGTTTGGGAAGGTCCTGTTTGCTCCAGTTTGGGGAGTTTGGGAAGGTCCTGTTTGCTCCAGTTTGGGAGTTTGGGAAGCACCAGTTTGGGAGGGACCTGTTTGTTCCAGTTTTGGAAGGTCCTCTTTTCTCCAGTTTGGGAGTTTTGGAAGCACTGTTTGCTCCAGTTTGGGAGTTTGGGAAGGACCTGTTTGTTTGGGATTTTGGGAAGGTCCTGTTTGTTCCAGTTTGGGAAGCACTGTTAACTCCAGTTTTGGAAGGTCCTGTTTGCTCCAGTTTGGGCTTTCAGGAGGATCTCTTGGCTGTGGGTCCAGCATCCCTGTTCAGTGTGTCCTTCTCTCCTTTCCTCCCCCTGGAAGAACCGAGTCACTGAACTCCGGGATGCTGTTGTGGTGCTGCTGTCCCAGGGAGATCCATGGGAGATGCAGATCCCCCCTCACCATCCGTGGCCCCGGGAGCAAATCCCAGGCTGTGCCACCCCTGGAATGTCTGTAACCAGGGATTTCTCCTCAGTGTTTTGCAGTACATCAACGAGAGGAAGCAGCACAGTGGCCGCTGGGTCGGGGCTCTGGTGTCCACCTCTGTCCCACGTGAGTAGGAATCCCTGGAATCTCTTCCTTTCCTGCTTGGGATCGGTGGGAACTGTCCCCTCCCGCTCCTCGCCGGAGCTTCCCGTCATCCTGGTGATGATGATGGAGCTCCAATCCAGGGGGAACATCCCAAACTTCCAGCTCAAGGCTCAGCCACGCCTTGGCAAGGGAAGCTTGTCCCGCTGAGCAGAGCGACATTCCCTGAGAGGCTCATTCCAGGTGCTGCTCCAGGGAAGTTCCAACCAGGACACCGGAGGCTGTTGGAGCCCCTGGATTGCTCAGGGCTCCACTGGAAGCTTCCCAAGCTCCACGTGAGGGGGGAATTTGGCCCTTGGCTAAATTTAGGGATGTCCTTGGGCATAAATTCCTCGTTCTTCTCTCTCCCAGTGCATCTCATCTACGGCCCCCTGGACCCTGTGAATCCACACCCGGAGTTTCTCCAGCTTTACAGGCAAGATCCCACCCACCACCCAGTGGGAATGTGCCCCCCTGGGGCCTCATTCCAAGGGATATTTTGGCTGCCTTTCCCTCCAATCCCGTTCTCACAGAGGCTGTTCTTAATTCCCACCTGGAACCAAGTGACTCCAAGTCGGAGCCTTGTGCAGTTTGGGAACTGTTTCCCTATTTTAGGCACCAAAAAACCCCCAAAAATCACAATTTTCAGTCAAACCAGTGCCAAATTTTAAAACCACAGAGGGAAGATTTAATCCCTGAGGGAATTTTCTCCTCCAAACTAACCTGGGGGAAATCCAGCACTCGGAAGACTGGCCAACTGGGGCTTTTTTTGATCCCAAATCCACGTTCTGGGTGGAATCCCAGCCCTGCCCTCCTCACTGGTGGCACTGGGCTGAGCCTGCTGCTGGTCCTGTGCTTAAGCTTAACTAACCTTGCTCCACTCTTCCCACAGGAAGCTGCTTCCCATGTCCACAGTGTCCGTGCTGGATGACCACATCAGCCACTATCCCCAGCTGGAGGATCCCACGGGATTCCTGAACTCGTACCTCAACTTCATCAACTCCTTCTGAGCTGCTGCCGCTCCAGTTCTCGCCCTCTGCTTCCCAGTCAGGCTTTGGGGGGCAGGAAAAAACCTTGGCTTTACCTCCCAGAGCCAACACTTTGAACTCAGGGCTGCACTCGGGCAGTTAAACCCTTTGGAACACCGGGAAAACATCAGGCAGGTGTGGGAAAAGCAAAGAGTTCCGGGATGCCAACAGCTCTCCCACCCTCTGGACCGGCCTAACCCTGGATTTAGAGGTGAACTCAGCATTAAATCAGTGTTTCTTCCTTCCTCCCTCACCCTGGCTTGGTAAAGAAACACCAGCTCAGCAGCAGAGAGGTCCCTCCATCCCCTCCCCTTCCCAGTTTTTGCTATGGGATGTTTCCCATTCCAGCCCAGTACAGGCTGCACCGGTGTTGGGAATTACCTGACATAAACCTGCCTCAGGAGATGAAGTTCCATCTCTTTTGCACATGGATTTTCCCACCAGGAAGAACCACGAAGGCACCGTCAACCTGCAGGTTTTCCCTGTGGGTTTTTTTACCAGCCTATGTTGGGAATTTAATCTGGGAATAAGGGGCTTTTTTTGTTGAACAAAACGGGCTGGGTTTGTTTTTTTTTTTTTTTTTTTTTTTCCTGGGCTGAAAACCAGGCAGAACCAGAACAAGAAATCTCTATTTTATTAACAGCGATTCGTAGGAACCCCGCCGCTCGAACCAGGGGTTATTTTCTGGTAATAAAAACTGATTTTGGACAAAAAAAAGGCAAAAAAAAAAAAAAAAGCCTGACTCCCATTTCCTCACCCACCTGCACACGCCCCCCTTTTCCCTTCCCATAAATTAAGTGGGAATGTGTGACACGGAGGGAAGGGGACGTGGGAACGGCCAAGCCACCGAGAATGGGACCTCGTACAAAATATCTTCCCAGATTTTTGAGGAGTAAAACCCACATGCAAAAGGACAGCCAGGCCTCTCCAGGGGCCAGGGCCCGGCTCGGCCTCAGCCCACGGCCGCCAGGATGACGTCGACGGCCGCCTCGTCCTTGCTCCTCACCGTCACCTGCATGGTCACCCCGTCCCCCAGCGCCAGCCTGGCCCTCACCAGCACGTCACAGCCACCCCTGTACACACCTGGGGGCAAAGACAGGCAGGGCTGGGCTTAGGAGAGGCTCTGAGCCAGGCCTAAGCCAGCAGCCGACAGCGAGGCAGAGGAGTCGCTGCCCCGATGGGTCGCTCCGACCCCGCGGAGCTCCAGGGTGGGGGGAGAGGGGCTGGGAAGCTGGGAAAGGCCCTGGGGGGGCTGGTGACAGTGGCCCGGGTGTGCCCAGCGGGGCAGGAGGCCACTGGCACCTGGATTGTGTTGGGAATAGTGTGGCGCAAGGTAGGGAGGGATTGTGCTCAGTTGCTGGGACCTGGATCCTCGGTCAGGGAAGGCACGGGGGGGTGGAGCGTGTGAGGGGAGGGAAGGAGCCTTGGGAAGGGGGCTGGAGAACTACCTGAGGGAGTGGGGGGGACTCACCTGAGCAAGGAGGCTCAGGGGGACTTCTGGGCTGCAAGTCCTGCCGGGCTCTGCTGCCAGGGAACAAGGGACAGGAGGAGAGGGAACGGCCTCAGGCTGGGCCAGGGGAGGGTCAGGTTGGACACCAGGAGGAATTTCCTCATGGAAGGGGTGGTCAGGCCTTGGAACAGGGTGGAGTCCCCACCCCTGGAGGGATTTCAAAGCCCTGTGGATGTGGCACTTGGGGACATGGTCAGTGGTGGCCTTGGCACTGCTGGGGCTGGTTGGACTCCATGATCTCAGAGGGCTTTTCCAACCCAAATGATTCCCTGATTCCAGGAGAAGCTGTGGGTGCTGCAGGGCAGTCCAGGAAGTGTCTTTAGTGACAGGACCTTGGGAAGGAGATGATCCTGGAACTGCCCTTCTGAGATAACCCCAGGCAGGGAATTTATTTGGGTGTCTGCTCTGGAAGTTCTCAATCCAGAGGACTCCACGAGCAGAATTCCTCCAATCCCAGACACAGAGCTCAGCCTGAGCACATCCAAGACAGCAGGATCCAACTTACTGCTTCACTGCAGCCTTTCACAGGGAAAAAACCCCCTCTTTTCTACAGAGCAAAAGCTCCCAAAACAAGAGCAGAACCTCCCAAATAATTTCCCTTCCTTCAGCAGAAATCTGTGGGGACGTGGCAACGTGGGATCCAGCAGCAGGGAACACTCACCAGCCAAGTAAAGAGTGTGGGAATTCTTGTTCTCCGGCACTTTATCCGACCTCTCACAGGGCTGCATTCCCAGGAACTTCACGATGTTGTTGACAGCTTCTGCATTCAGGGATGGAAAAAAGGAAATTACCTCCAGGTTAATTCCCTAAAAATATATATCCCAGCCTGGCAGATTTACCACCAACAAATGAGGGGCTGTCTGTCTCACCATCAAGGGTTTTGATGGAACTGAGGGCAAAGGTCTCTTCCTTCTCAAAGTCATCTCCCACTTCTTCCCAGGCCGCTGCAAAGTTGGGCTTTAAAACCTTCTGGATGTGGTCGGACACGGTCACTTCCAAGTCTTCCAGCTGAGGGGGAAAGGGAGGGAGATTTTCAGGGCAGTGGCAGGAAAGGAGCCTGGGAAGGGAAAGATCCAGTGGCATTTTGCCAGAACAGCTCTGCCATGCCTGGCTTGAATTTTTGGGAGAAGCACGTGACAGTGGCTCCTAAAAATGGGGAAAAACTGGGTTTATTCTGGTCATTTGTAAACATGAAAAACATCCACACAGAAGGGACTAAAAGAGAACAGAAAATCAGGTTCACTTTGTGGCTTAAAGCCCTTTGTAGCCCTCACTGGGCATCCACTGGGAGAGATTTCCTCAGGATCCATGGAATCACACTGGGCTGGGTTGGAAGGGAACTGAAGGATCATCCAGTTCCATCCAGGGACACCTCCCACTATCCCAGGTTGCTCCAGCCTGGCCTTGGACACTTCCAGGGATCCAGGGGCAGCCACAGCTTCTCTGGGAATTCTATTCCAGCCCCTCCCCACCCTCCCAGCCAGCAATTCCTTCCCAATATCCCACCTATCCTTGTCCTCTGGCACTGGGAAGCCATTCCCTGTGTCCTGTCCCTCCAGGCCTTGTCCCCAGTCCCTCTCCAGCTCTCCTGGAGCCCCTTTAGGCCCTGCAAGGGGCTCCAAGGTTTTCCTGGATCCTTCTCTTCTCCCAACACTTCCTGACACCACCTGACTTCTATTTCCACGCTAAACAGAAGTGCGAAAGCTTGGGGTGGGAAAGACTGATTGTGAAAACAAACAGTGGAAATCATTCCTTCCTTTTTTTCCCCCTGCCTGCCCCCACCAATCCTGTCTCCACAGGGCAAGGGGAACAGGAAGCAGAGCCTGGACTCACCACGTACTCATCCTCGTAGCCATCCTCCTCTGGCACCCCCGTGTTGGGGTCGCAGTCCCGCACCGTGAACTTCATGGTGCAGCTGAAGGTGCAGGACACTGGGAAGCAGAGAGAGAAATCTGGGATAATCAGTGCCAGAGCCCTCCCTTCCCCCCCAAAAAATCCCCAGAGACTGGAATGAGTATCCATCAGAAATACGCTGATTTTAAGGGGAAGGCCAAAGGGTCGTGGGATAACAAGGACCCTGATTCCCAGTGGGATCCAGGAGGGATTCCACCAGGATTTCGGCCAAGTGGAGCACGATGCAGAGTTCAGGGAATTCTGGTTAGTCCTGATCTTGCCTGCTATTAAAGCAACAACCACTGCACTGACGAGCTGAGTCATGTTAAACCCACTGCAGATCCAGCGGTGAGGGATAAAAGAGAGAAAGGGAAGTCTCGTGGCCAGGAAAATCCCATTCCTACATGTCACAGTTGATTCTAACTCACTAAAGAGAGGAATAATTCCACTGGTCAATTCTGTAGAGTCCTAGACTACTAATATTTTTATGATTTGCATTATTTTTTAGTGTTTGTATTTTCCTTTGACTGGTTCTGATCTTTACCATCCCCAAATGTTCACGTGCTCCTCGCCTTGATTCCGGGTACTCAATTCCAGTTTCCACCACCTGCACCCTCTCAAATCTCCTTTAAATCCCAGTTTTAACCACCCAACACCACTGACTGTTTAAAAACCACCTCAAATCCTTTGCACACACACTTGGGTTCCACCCAAAACCCTGTGAGAATCCCGGGATGCCAAACCCCAAACGCTTGGGTGTCCTCCAAACCCTTCCTTGGAGGGATTTGGTGCACAGATGATCCCTCCCAAGGGGTACCTGCAGTGGGGTCGTCCTGGGGGATCCTGACCAGGGTGTAGCACATCCCAGGCTGGTTGTAGGCCAGGCTGGGAGCTGGGATGCAGCAGAGCACGTCGTAGGCGTCCGACGGCTCCACCTGCACCGTGACCCTCTCCAGGAGCTGGTCGTTGAGCGTGTTGGTGCAGTCGAACTGCGGCAGAGCACAGGACAAAAACATTCCCCGTGGAGGGTTATTCCCTGAAAACGCTCCCCTGGCAGGCAGCAGCCACCCCCCAGCTCCCTCCCATCCCGGGAAGAGCCAGGGAGATCCCTCACCTGGAAGACGATGTGGTTCGGGAAGACGTGTTTGACGCAGCGCACGAAGTACTCGGTCTCTGCTTCCGTGAGCTGGACGGGCTCGGAGCACCAGAACAGAGGACCCAGGCTCTGGAATTCTGGGATGGCTGCCAGTTGTTCTGGGGAGGGAGGAGAAGATGAAGGTTAAGGATGGGATTGCCCGCTGCTCCCACCCGTGGGGATCATCCCAAGGCGTCACAGGATCAAGGAATGGTTTGGGTTGGAGGAGAACTGAAGGCAGGGACACCTTCCACTAGCCCAGGTTGCTCCAGCCTGGCCTTGGACACTTCCAGGGATCCAGGGGCAGCCACAGCTTCTCTGGG
>NW_021938845.1:785862-786865 GCF_001715985.3 Manacus vitellinus
CCCTGCCCTCTGGCACTGGGAAGCCATTCCCTGTGTCCTGTCTCTCCATCCCTTGTCCCCAGTCCCTCTCCAGCTCTCCTGTTGGAAAGTTCTGGAAACTCACTGCTCTTCTCCTACCTTGAAATATATCCTGGCGTGAAGGAGCCACTTTCTCGGGTTTGTTGGTCACCAGGGCAATCTCTGGGGAGAAAAAACAAAGGCTTTGTGCTCTCAACTACACCAAAACTCTGCCATATCTCCACCAAAAATTCCTTAACATGTTGGTTCCCCACATGTCCTGCTGCAAACCACTTCCAGCCCAGGTCTTCTCTCACACTGAAATATCCTTTTTTTTAATTTTTGTGAGGAAATATTGGATTTTATGGAGAGAAATAAACCACATTTTAGCCTGGTAAAAAAAACAGAAGGAGGAGGAAAAGGGGGGGGGGGAAGGAAAAAAAAAAAGCCACAAAGCTTTTCTTAAAACACTGTGCAAAGTCAGAATGCAAAAGGAGTTGTGCAAAAGGACGTGGAAGAAAGCCAGGGAAGTGACTCAGCACTTCTGGAAGGGAGTTCTTCCAAAGGCTGTGAACTAATAAACCCTGATTATGCACAGACTTGCCTCTGGTAACGAGATCAGGAGAACAGCAATGCCCTGGAGGGTCTGAGCTGGGCCTACACCCCATCTAGGCCCAGCCTAAAGTGGTACCTGCTTTCTGCTCGAAGATCGGGGCCGTGGCCAGAGGGACTGTTTTCATGTCAAAGGGTTTGTCTGAGGGCTCCAGGGTGTATTGGTGCAGGGCCTTCTCCATCCCAGGGACGGACACTGTCAGCCCTGCAAGGCAAAAAAAAGGCAGGAAAACTGGGTGTGAAGAGCAGGAATGGGCCCACAGGGGTGATAAAAGCTCTTTTCCTGGTGACAAACACACACAGAGCGCTTGGAGACACTGGGCAGGATAAAACAACCTGCTCTGGAGGTGACACAAAGCTGGCAAGGGTAAACATTTGCCTCGAGCAAAGTCAC
>NW_021938846.1:0-2494 GCF_001715985.3 Manacus vitellinus
GATTCCCAACTCATCCCGCTCTTCCCACGGGAAAAACCTCGGGAATGGGGGTTCAGACCCGAAAAGTGAAGGTTGGAGCCCAAAAAATGGGGATTTTGACCCAAAAAAATGAGGGATTCGGTCTCAAAAATGAAGTTTTAGGGCCTAAAAATGGGGAGTTTGGGCCTGGAAAGGAGGGATTTGCCCTCAAAACTGTGGATTTTAGACCCTGAAATTCTGATTTTTCTCCCTCAAAATGGACATTGTACCCTAAAAATGTGGATTTTATTGCAGAAAATGAGGGATTTCTCAAATCCTTAATTTAGACCCTAAAAATGTGGATTTTGTCCCAGAAAATGTGGATTTTGGCTCAGAAAATGAGGGATTTGACCCCAAATCCTGAATTTTTGACCTTAAAAATGTGGATTTTCTCTCATGAAAAATAGAGGTTGGAGCATAAAAATGTGGATTTGGGCCCTGAAAATGAGGGATTTTTCCCCAAATCCCGAATTTTAGACCCTAAAAATGTGGATTTTGTCCCAGAAAATGAGGGATTTGACGTGAAAAACGAGGCCAAAATGTTATTTTTTTTTTTTTCCTCTCTCCTAAAAACGGAGGTTGGAGCCTCCCAGGCCTAATTCCCGGTACTAATTCCCAGGCCTAATTCCTGGGCCTAATTCCCAGGACTAATTCCCAGACCTAATTCCTGGGACTAATTCCCAGGACTAATTCCTGGGACTAATTCCCAGGCCTAATTCCCGGGACTAATTCCTGGGCCTAATTCCCAGCCCTAATCCTGGTCCTAATTCCTGGTCCTAATTCCCAGGCCTAATTCCCGGGACTAATTCCCGGGACTAATTCCTGAGTCTAATTTTGGGCCTAATTCCCAGGCCTAATTCCCAGGACTAATTCCCGGCCCTAATTCCCAGGCCTAATTCCCGGCCCTAATTCCCAGGCCTAATTCCCAGGCCTAATTCCTGGGACTAATTCCCAGCCCTAATTCCCAGCCCTAATTCCTGGTACTAATTCCCAGGACTAATTCCCGGCCCTAATTCCCAGGCCTAATTCCTGGGCCTAATTCCTGGGCCTAATCCCCAGTCCTAATTCCCGGCCCTAATTCCCGGCCCTAATTCCCAGCCCTAATTCCCAGCCCTAATCCCAGGACTAATTCCCAGTCCTAATTCCCAACCGTAATTCCCAGCCCTAATTCCCAGCCCTAATTCCCAACCGTAATTCCCAGCCCTAATTCCCAGCTTTAATTCCAGGCCCTAATTCCAGGCCCTAATTCCCAGCCCTAATTCCCATCCTAATTCCCGGCCCTTCCCCTCAGGTGCGTGCCGGCGAGGTGCAGGTGCTGCTCCTGTCCCCGGAGGCTCTGCTGGGCTCGGCCTTCCTGCCGGGCCGGGCTCGGCTCCCGCCCGTGGCCTTCGCCTGCCTGGACGAGGCCCACTGCGTGTCCCAGTGGTCCCACAACTTCCGGCCCGCCTACCTCCGCTGCTGCAAGGTGACGGAGAGCGGGACGACCCAACGGGAGCGGGAAAAACTCACCAGGCCTCAGCAGGCCTCGCTAGGCCTCAGCAGGCCTCAGCAGGCCTTACTAGGCCTTACTAGGCCGCACTAGGCTTCACCAGGCCTTACCAGGCCTTACTAGGCCTCACTAGGCCTCACTAGACCTCACTAGGCCTCACTAGGTCTCACTAGGCCTCACTAGGCCTTACTAGGCCTCACTAGGTCTCACTAGGCCTCACCAGGCCTTACTAGGCCTCACTAGACCTCACTAGGTCTCACTAGGCCTCACCAGGCCTTACCAGGCCTCACTAGGCTTCACTACGCCTCACTAGGCCTCACTAGGCTTCACTACGCCTCACTAGGCCTCACTAGGCCTCACCAGGCCTTACCAGGCCTCACCAGGCCTTACCAGGCGCTACCAGGCCTCACTAGGCCTCACTAGATATATATACAATTTCCAAAGGGAAAGGGAAAGGGAAAGGGAAGGGAAAAAAAGGAACAAAACCAAAATAAAATATATATATATAAATCAAAAGCCCAAGATCTGGCAACTAAAAGAATTAGCAAAAGAATATCTTACTACTCTCCTTGGGACAATGGAATGACCGCCGGCAACCTCCGTCTCCCAAGGTTGGCCAGGCCTTACCAGGCCTCACTAGGCCTCACTAGGCCTCACTAGGCCTTACCAGGCCTCACTAGGCCTCACTAGGCCTTACTAGGCTTCACCAGGCCTCACCAGGCCTTACCAGGCCTCACTAGGCCTCACTGGGCCTAACCAGGCGTTACCAGGTCTCACTAGGCCTCATTAGGCCTCACCAGGCCTCACTGGGCCTTACCAGGCCTTACCAGGCCTCACTAGGCATCACTAGGCCTCACTAGGCCTTACCAGGCCTCACTAGGCCTCACTAGGCCTTACCAGGCCTCACTCCCCAACACGAGAGACTCAACAGCAGGGAACCCGCACCTCCAAAGCCACTGGAAGGAAAGAGAGGGCAAAGGCCTCTCC
>NW_021938847.1:0-3776 GCF_001715985.3 Manacus vitellinus
GGATGGGAACTCTTTTAACCTTTCAGAACATAGTCCTAATTCTCTCACTGAAGTGCATTATTAAAAACATATAAGAGACAAAATATAGATGAAGGAGAGGGATTTTGGACAAGAACATGCAGTGACAGGCCAAGGGGGAATGGCTTCACACTGACAGAGGGTGGGTTTCAATTGGATGTTAGGAGGAAATTCTTCCCTGTAAGGGGAGTGAGGCCCTGGCACAGGATGCCCAGAGAAGCTGTGGCTGCCCCATCCCTGCAAGTGTTCAAGACCACGTTGGACAGGGCTTGGAGCAACCTGGGCTAGTGGAAGTGGTTCCTGCCCATGGCAGGGGGTGGGACTGGATGATTTTTACAGTTCCTTCCAATCCAAACCATCCAGGGATTCTGTGATCCTATGAAGGAGTGACCCAATCCAGCATTCTGCCTGGGGAGATAACAACAGGGTTTGGGGAAGAAGATTAAGGAGAAGGCAGTAGGATTTTGTTCTGTGATGTGTTTTTAATAAGCAACATTTCCACCTCACAGTAATTAAGTTTCTCTATTTCTGAGGGCAGCAATGACATCACCAAATCCATCAGGGATGGAAGTGCAGTGGCTGCCATCAGGAGAACACCAACCAGAATGATTTAGGATTGGATTCATCCCATCAAAATTAGAATCACAGAATTATTTATATTGGAAAAGCCCTCTAAGACCAGCAAGTCCATCCCTTCCCCCAGCACTGCCAAGGCCACCACTAACCCACAGCCCCAAGTGCCACATCCACGTGCCTTTTAAATCCCACAGCGATGGTGACTCCACCACTGCCCTGGGCAGCTGTGCCAGGGCTGGACAACCCTTCTAGGAAGAAAGTTTTCCCAATATCCAATCTAAATTGTTGCAAAGGAAGTGGGAGGTTCAAATTCCTCTCTTAAATTAGCCCTTGCTCTCACACCAGCAGAAAGAAGAGGAAGATCAGAAGCATCAGGGAGTCCCTGATCCTCCTGCTTAAGAGAGATTTCCACCTATCTCCCACCTTGATGCAAATCAGACTTCATTTGAATGGTGAATTCCTACTTAGAATCATGATTGGATCACCATGGAATGGTTTGGATTGGAAGGGAGTTTTTCTCTTTAGTATTAGAAGGAAATGCTGAAATATTAAAATGTCCTCCAGGTCAATTGGGTAAATTTCAATGGAGAAAAAAATTAAAATGTATCCCTGTGATAATTTTTAAGAATTCCAATCAAGTTTTTATTAGACATTTCAGAATGTATATTATAGAAATCACATACAGTCTTATCATATTTCATAAAATTCTGGTTTAGATGGCATAAAATTAGGCAGGAAATCACACCCAGAGACTGGTCAACCAGTTTTGGACTACATGTTTTGTGTTCCAATGACATCTCCCAGCTCAGCTTTAACAAAAAACCAAATGAAAATTCCATCTTTTTGGGAGCTGGTGTCTTAGTACAAGTATGGTACTTGGAATAGCCTGGTCCAGTGGAAGGTGTCCCTTCCCATGGCAGGGGGTTGGAGTGAACGAGCTTTAAGGTCCCTTCCAACCCAAACCATTCTGGGAAGACAAACAATTCAATGCAATTGATTTTTCTCTCCAGGAAACATCTTGGCATGACTTTAATAAGGCCTCAGTTGGTGCTGTTAAAAAGTTGGGCCTGACAAATNAGAACATGCAGTGACAGGCCAAGGGGGAATGGCTTCACACTGACAGAGGGTGGGTTTCAATTGGATGTTAGGAGGAAATTCTTCCCTGTAAGGGGAGTGAGGCCCTGGCACAGGATGCCCAGAGAAGCTGTGGCTGCCCCATCCCTGCAAGTGTTCAAGACCATGTTGGACAGGGCTTGGAGCAACCTGGGCTAGTGGAAGGTGTCCCTGCCCATGGCAGGGGGTGGGACTGGATGATTTTTACAGTTCCTTCCAATCCAAACCATCCAGGGATTCTGTGATCCTATGAAGGAGTGACAAAATCCAGCATTCTGCCTGGGGAGATAACAACAGTGTCTGGGGAAGAAGATTAAGGAGAAGGCAGTAGGATTTTGTTCTGTGATGTGTTTTTAATAAGCAACATTTCCACCTCACAGTAATTAAGTTTCTCTACTTCTTCAGCCAACTTTAGCCTTTCTGAGGGCAGCAATGACATCACCAAATCCATCAGGGTTGGAAGTGCAGTGGCTGCACCAACCAGAATGATTTAGGATTGGATTCATCCCATCAAAATTAGAATCACAGAATTATTTATATTGGAAAAGCCCTCTAAGACCAGCAAGTCCATCCCTTCCCCCAGCACTGCCAAGGCCACCACTAACCCACAGCCCCAAGTGCCACATCCACGTGCCTTTTAAATCCCACAGCGATGGTGATTCCACCACTGCCCTGGGCAGCTGTGCCAGGGCTGGACAACCCTTCTAGGAAGAAAGTTTTCCCAATATCCAATCTAAATTGTTGCAAAGGAAGTGGGAGGCTCAAATTCCTCTCTTAAATTAGCCCTCACTCTCACACCAGCAGAAAGAAGAGGAAGATCAGAAGCATCAGGGAGTCCCTGATCCTCCTGCTTAAGTGAGATTTCCACCTATCTCCCACCTTGATGCAAATCAGACTTCATTTGAATGGTGAATTCCTACTTAGAATCATGATTGGATCACCATGGAATGGTTTGGATTGGAAGGGAGTTTTTCTCTTTAGTATTAGAGGGAAATGCTGAAATATTAAAATGTCCTCCAGGTCAATTGGGTAAATTTCAATGGAGAAAAAAATTAAAATGTATCCCTGTGATAATTTTTAAGAATTCCAATCAAATTTTTATTAGACATTTCAGAATGTATATTATAGAAATCACATACAATCTTATCATATTTCATAAAATTCTGGTTTAGATGGCATAAAATTAGGCAGGAAATCACACCCAGAGACTGGTCACCCAGTTTTGGACTACATGTTTTGTGTTCCAATGACATCTCCCAGCTCAGCTTTAACAAAAAACCAAATGAAAATTCCATCTTTTTGGTGTCCCTTCCCATGGCAGGGGTTGGAATGAACGAGCTTTAAGGTCCCTTCCAACCCAAACCATTCTGGGAAGACAAACAATTCAATGCAATTGATTTTTCTCTCCAGGAAACATCTTGGCATGACTTTAATAAGGCCTCAGTTGGTGCTGTTAAAAAGTTGGGGCCTGACAAATTGCAAAGGTGCAACTTTGGCAGTTGAGTTTGGAAGCGTCTGGAAATTGGCTCCACTGCGCATCATTAAAAGCACAAGTTCTTTCTCTCCTGGAAATTAGCAGCTCTGAGCTCACTGTCATCCAGAGGACAGGGGAAAATGGCCTCAAAGGGCAAAAGTATTCCCTTGACAACTGCTAGGATCTCTACAATGCTTTTGTTAAATGCCAAGTCAACTGAAGAAATCCCCGTCTAATCAATTTTGTTTCAAGACCATGGGACTGAAACACAAATGGACATCAGAGAAAAGGGACTGCAGTCAGTCTGGGCTCACCATAAGCATTTCTAGGTGGAAAACTCAAGGCTTAACAAGGCTGGGTAGTCCCAGAATGGTTAAAATCAAATCCCTTTGCTTGTGTTACACTGGGGATGGTCCTGGTGTGGCAGGAGGGGAGGGCAACAGGGCTAATCCAGCATATCATCAACTGGGGCACATCTGCATTCTGCAAATAGAGAATTTTTTTCTCTGTTTTGGGGGTGTTTTGTGTGTTGTTTTTTAATAACTGGTTTTAGAATAGAATAGAATGTAAGAACTGGAACTTTCAACTGTGCCTC
>NW_021938848.1:0-3344 GCF_001715985.3 Manacus vitellinus
CTACAACCCCATCTGGGTTGGTAGTGCCTCTATGGAAACATAGAAGTCATTCACTTCCATGTTTCTCATACTATCTTTATAGAAAGTATCTTTCTAGTCAGCACTGGAAACATCAGACCCTGTGTTTGCCTTTCTAGAGGGTTAACTCTACCCTTACCCTCAACTACACCATCATAACCAGCCTCTGCATGAAGAGCAAGAAAGGTCCTTCCTATTGCAATTATGAAGACTAAATGCATATCTATAAATAYATATTTACATATGTTTGAAAYATATGKTTTTATATATTTGCATACTTCCATATGGAGATACATATATATGTATATATGTCCATTTGTATATGGAGAAATAGCCCCTTCTTTTAGAAATCCTATCTTTAACCTTTAAACCAGTAAAAAAGGCCTAAGTGNTATTCCACACAGAGCTGAATCAAAACTACTTGTTCCTTCCAATATGATTCTTCACCTCAGATCTATGTCTTTCCCTAATATTTGCTTTTCAAAACATTACTGGTTAATGCATGTAACCTAAATTCCGAGGAAAACAGCGCTCAGGTAACCATTGTGTGCAAAAAACAAAGATAGTGCTCTCATTCAAAATTGGTCCCTGCTGTTAGCAAAGCAAAGTTTCACTGGAAAACCATTCTCTTGATTGTTTCTTTTCTACAACCTGATCTCTATTGTGAATTTTGAACAAAATGTGTACCAGCATGAATAGTATCTATATAAAAAATAAAGAGTGTATATCCAATTCTATAAGGCATTGTTCTACATTCTAACATCAGTGTAAAGAAAACAGAAAAAACATCTACTCTTCATGTCATCATCTTTCTGAAAACCTTCTCTGATGTGTATGAAACTTAATGAAAACAATCCAGAATCTATACCCATACCAACACAAAGCCACGCACTCCTGCAGACACAGTCTCCCATTCTAAATCTATAGAACGTGCAAGAATTTGAGAGCACCTGCTATGCTTAGAGTTTCCCTTCTAAGATTTTAAATCTAACACTAGCAAAACAAACAAAACAAACCCAAACCACCCTTTCCCCCCCCAAAGCCACAAAACCCTTCCCATACCTATCCCTAAGCTGTCAGCAGGCTCTCCTCTCATCTCCATGACAGGGCAGTTCAGTATTTTCTCCCAGAAAATCTTTTGCTCCAAATCCAGACTCATCAGAAGAAAAACTGCTCTCCTGACTACTCCCTTTGGAAACCCCTGCCTGAATCAGCAGAGCTTGTGTCAATCCCACTCTTCTAACCCAGACCTCTGGGCACAGCAGAAGCCATGGAGGATCACCCTTCTGAGTGCTTTCTTCCAGAAAGCCACGCTGCCTGTAATCGCTGCTGGAGCAGGAAACCAGTCAAGCAGTTCATGCACTGGATGAAAACTGCTCTGTACATTGCTCCCCTTAAAAAAATCCTGTTTTTAATTATGTAGAAAACTATAGCCACAACAGTAATACCTGTATCTAAACCAATGGAATATGATATGATCTTATTTGGCCACAAAAGAATCGGATCTGCTTTCATTCTACCTACAACCCCATCTGGGTTGGTAGTGCCTCTATGGAAACATAGAAGTCATTCACTTCCATGTTTCTCATACTATCTTTATAGAAAGTATCTTTCTAGTCAGCACTGGAAACATCAGACCCTGTGTTTGCCTTTCTAGAGGGTTAACTCTACCCTTACCCTCAACTACACCATCATAACCAGCCTCTGCATGAAGAGCAAGAAAGGTCCTTCCTATTGCAATTATGAAGACTAAATGCATATCTATAAATATATATTTACATATGTTTGAAACATATGTTTTTATATATTTGCATACTTCCATATGGAGATACATATATATGTATATATGTCCATTTGTATATGGAGAAATAGCCCCTTCTTTTAGAAATCCTATCTTTAACCTTTAAACCAGTAAAAAAGGCCTAAGTGGACKKKKTKKKKKRRRAWTTWMTTYMWWWWAARSCMWTTTYYYYYMMMAAWKSCMWTTKSMARSYTWWYYTTTWRGRWYMMCMAAAAAAAAGTGAAAATTTTTTGTCCATTTACTTTCTTTCAAAAAAACCTACACTTGCCATGATGGACACTGGGAAACTGGTGCCTGCTGGAACCCTTGAAAAAGCTTGTCTCTCCTTATTATTCACAAAATACCCAGAAGAATACTGCTCTCTTAATTCCCTACCTTCTGAAATCCTAAATTTACCATGCCTAATCTGAAGTATCTTGACGATCTATTTTCCATTGCAACACTAACCTAGAAAGATTTCCCCTTATAGGGATTCAGCCTTTTTCTTTAGGTTGCTGGACCTACATGATAGAGTGGGAACTTTTTCGAAAACCCAGCTTGAATGGACACTAAACTATGCCAGCCAAGTGCTACCTTCACCAAAACTGGTTCCAAAGCTACTCCATTAATCCTTTCTCATGTGCTGGCACTGAGCAAGAAGAAACCCCTACAAATACTTTGAAATTAATTAAATTACATTAAATGTGAGCCAGCCATCTAATATGACACCTGCCCAATGCAGTTTGGCTGAGAGATACCTAATGAAAACTGGAAACTCACACCCAGTTATTTGCCAGTATTAGAAGACAAATAACAGCCCTCCTAGGAAAGCACATGGGAAATTTTAAACACTCAAAAGTGATAAGAGGTTTTGTATGTGCTAGAATTACTAGCTAGAATTACTGTATCTGTTAAAAAAGCTCTGCCTTTGATTTACATACCACACGTGAGATTAAGAAAAATTAGTTCCCTGCGTTACTTTTAAAGGCTTTTGTGAATATAAAACCATGTGAATTTGTGTTGCATGTAAGTAATTTACAGTATTCAAATTTCCTGGCAACTCCTAAAAATGAATTTAATAATCAGGATTTTTTACTTCCTTAGGGGTTTTCTGTCTTCTCCAGAGAGGGCTGAAAGGCCCTGAGAGATCTCATTCTCTGTTCTCTTCCTCCCAATTAATTAGAATAAAATAGAAAAAAAAAAAAATCACAGAAAAAAACAAACCCCTAATTCTTCACAACATTTTTTTCATTTTCTTCAGGACTGCAATCTGGTTGTAATCACTCTTGCATGCTCTGTGGATCAGGTGTCAATTGTGTGTTTGAAGAACTGTTTTGCACATGCACATTAATTTTCAAAGGTAATAAGGTCCTATCCCACCCTGGCAAATCCCGTTTGCCAGTCTGAGGTAAATCTTATACTGAAAGCTTAAAAATACTTCACAGACTAAGAAAAGGAAAGTGGTGAGAGTTCCCATATAACCGAATAAGAGCCTATTTTACTGTGTGTCCAAGTTTTGTAACTAGAATTTTGAAGTCTAAGGAGA
>NW_021938849.1:0-2500 GCF_001715985.3 Manacus vitellinus
TGGGGAATCTTCATCTTGTGTAAAGTAACCCAGAAGACTGGAATATGACAAAAGTGAGTATTCTTGAAACCTGTAGGTTTGAAACAGGTTTGGGTTTTACATTGAAGATTACCAGTAAGAAAACACAATACAGCTGCCTGCAGGGAAATGTTGCATTGCAGAAGTCACTTTTTCTAACAGCTTTTTCTACACTAGCTGTTGTTTCTGTAACATTTTTTCACAGTTGCCAACTATAAACCAGCTTCCTTGACTCTTGTTGTTCTCTGGAGTAAAAGTACAAGTACGTTCTTTTCTCCAGGAGCATTTCTATCCCTTTGTTCTACAGGCATATTTTAAATAGACTTAGATGATACATTAGTAATGTCTATTAACTGTTGGCATCTTTATCCAGATTAGAGGTCTCTTCAATGTCATTACCCATGTTAAGTTTTAGAGGGGAAAAATAGTGAAGCTAGAGCTAAGTTTTTAATGGGACTGTAGTTCTTAACCCTGTCTGGCTTTGAAAGAAAAATATGGCTGAGTAGGATGCAATTAGGAGAAGAATAAGAATTAATGCACTGGAGAATAATGATTTATTAGGTAAGGCTGAAACCAAACAAGGGAGAAAGCTATACCTCCTTGGTATTTTGTTCTGCTGGGAAATTATGGCAGCAAAGAAAGGTGGAGAACTATGAGTAACCTGTGCAAACACAAGTCTCATCTGGCTGCTGGGGTAAGTAAGGAGTGCCCTGAAAGATGGGTGTGAGGTATTCTGTGTGCCATGGTGTGTTTGTAAACCCTGTGCTTTCATTAGTGTATGTTTGTCTGGCTTTGGCCTTTCTAGATTCAGAGCCTGAATGGAGGCCATTTGGGTAAATTTAATTTTCTCAAGATTTCAGCTGCCAGCATTTTGGACTAGAAATAGTATTCCTGTGGATTTTCTGTTTTTTTCTGAATGTTTTCAGGCATGAGTTTGTTTTGGTTCTGATTGTGAGAATCTTTAATGGAATTGTTTAAATGGTATAATCCATGATAAGGTACAAGTATCTCTTTAACAAACCTTTTCTTAAGATTTTTTTTTTAGGACAATCTCTGATTTGACAGGAATTTACTGTTGCCCTGAAATCACTTTAAATCATGACCTTGCCATTTCATTTCACTTCTGGAAGGGAGCAGAAACATGTCAAAATGATTTGTGGGACATGAGTTTTGAAAGTACACATTCTCATTTAAGTATCTAAATAGTTAATGTAATATTTTTTATATCTGAATTGAACTTATGAGCTTCCTTCTGATTAACTTAGTGAAAATGTTTTGATGTTAGTTTGCCACATCACATTTTCAAATAGAAAAAGACTGTGTTTGGAAGTAAGAGCAGCTAAGCATTCAGCTTCAGGCTTGGTGGAAGACTTGAACCACTGATACCTGCAAAAGCATCCTCACTAATGTAGTGAGCACAAAGCTCATGATTGCTACAAGTGTTTCTCACATTGTAACTTTTCCGAGTAAAGTTGGGTTTTGAGGGAAACAAGGGAAAATAAATGTTCTAAAGGATTTGTCTTCAGTGCCCCCATCCTTCAGCTTCCAGTGAATTTGTAGGTGGTTTTAAAACCATTAGATGTCCACTAGTAATGGTCACCTACAGTGACCTGGACAATGTCTGACCATTTCCAAGCTTGTGCCCAGACAAAATTCAGCTTTTGATTTCAATGGTTCTGATAGCAGTGTATCCCTTATGTGAGAAGAGGAAACTCTTCTTACAACCTGCTTCCCTACATGAGTCAGGCATGCAAAACATCCAGTAACAAAACTTGTGAATCAGTTTGTGGAAGGTAATTTGTTGAATTCATCACTTTTCAGAACAGAGTTAGGCCTTTTGGGCATGTTTAGAAACACTTTACATATTTTTGTGCTTTTGCATGTAAGAGTGGGACCTTTGGCTCGAAGGTAATGGTGTAGAATTGTTTTCCAAAGAGTTTGCTGCCTTCTGAAAATTGCTCTTTCTCTCCTAGACTCAAGACTGAAGGACTTGTTCCTGGGTAAAAGCAAAAACAAAAAATAAATCTGTGGGTTTTCATTTATCTTGCTTTAAAAGTCTTTGCATTCATCCTCTCCTGAAATGACGTGGCTGAAAGTCCTCTTTCTAAATAAGTGCAGTCTGTCTTCTTTCCCTTTCCTGTGCCTCCTGCCATCATGAAGGTTCTCGCTTTCAGTCATTGAACCTCTGCACTCATTCACATCTTTGGTTTATGAGATGGATCTGAGTCAGTGCTGTTACTAAAGACAGGGTGATGTCATTACTTTCATTTTAAACATACTGCAGATTGATTCAGAGGTTCACTATGTCTGTAGTGGGCTGCCTCAAAGTGCATAGCAATATCACAAACAAAGCTTTTTTTTTTTTTGTCTGACTTTCCTCCCTTTAATTGGGAAAGTAATATTAAAACAGCAATAACTGTTTCTGAACTTGAAATCTGGGCAATATATTTCATTTGATACCAAAAACATAGCCATTAGGTAA
>NW_021938850.1:0-8483 GCF_001715985.3 Manacus vitellinus
CCTTCCCTCTTTTCTTTCCTTTTTCCTTTCTTTTCTACTCTCGACTCCCTCCCATCCTGCTACCAATTTCCATGACAGGCACAGGAAGAAGGGAGGAGTTATGGAATGAGGGATGGAGGGAGGGAGGGAAGAAGAGAAGAGGCATCAGGTAGAAAACAGGGGCAACCCATGAGCCTGGGCAATACTATCCAGAGACCTTCCCAGCAGCCTCCCACACTGCCCTCAGACCAAGCCTGGCATTCCACCCATAGAGTCCAGATTCTGTTCATAATATATAGCATTTCACCATATTTATGCACTCTTCCACTATATATATTTAAATAAACATTAGGAACTAAAATTTCATGATTTAACAGTTGAAGCTAAAACCCGTGAAGGCCCCAATCCTGTATGTCCGTTTGCAATAGTTCACTGGCACTGGCCTTTTTGTTTGCTTTTATGAGAATTAAGGTCTAAGTGGCTGGGAAAAACCCAACCCTGGTGTCAGGACAAGGCATCTGGGTGACACCCACACACCGTGAACTAGTATACACTTGCAGCTGAGGGACTGAAATATGATTTAAGTGTATCTCTCACAGTTATATGTTATGTCCTGGTGGGAGAGTCCCATTCTCCCAGTGTTCAGAAGGGCTGGAAAAGGGATGGCTACAGATGTGAAAAAGGAGCAGCTACAGAGACCGTGAATCTGGGTATTTTCCTGCACATGTCCTTAGAACTGGCCAAAGGGCTGAGTGTGGGAATTCACTTGAAGCAGGTCCACACCATGAGTCAGCAGAATTAATCATAAAATAAATTGTATGAATTTAGGCAAAAGCTGTTGTCTCTGAAAGAGAAACATAATCACACCCTCAGAAGGGCACATTCAGGGTGACAGTTTAGTGCCAGTGCCAGCCCCTGCCTTGTGGCACTACGTTTACTGCACCAGAGCCACCGTGGGCCTCGTTTTTATGTGATAGCACAGTAACACAGATCAGGAGGGCAAAGACGTCTCCAAAGCTAAGGCTTCCTTTCACCATTCCCTACCTCTAGGCAGCAGTGAACTACCTTCCAAGACACTGACAGGGTCACAAAGCAATGATTGTGCTGTGCCAGGGAGTCCCCACAGCACAGCTGGGCACAGGCAGCAGCTCCAGCCTGCACACGAGCTGTTCACAGCACAACTCTGCCCTGCACTAGCAGGTACTCAAACAGTAGTTGTAGCATCTTCTCTCTGAGAACCCATTCTAACATGACAGAAAATGTTATTTTCAAACTGCAGTTGCATCTGAATTTTTTATAGGGAGGACTATCATACTCAGGGCCAGTCTCACCTATCAGAACTGGGTCCATCTCTGTTAAGGGACACCATGCTCCTGGGTGGGCTGCCACCCATGAGGACTGGCCACTGTAGACTTACCCATAGGAAAGCACCAAGTCTCATGGGATGGAGCAGTTTTGTCTAGTCTAAGGGCTGACTTCATTAAATTCTGGAAGCAGAACAGTTAACACTGACAATGCCTGATGAATCTCTTTCTGCAGGGAGGAGGGGATATGTTTCATTAATTATTACCTTCCAGAGTGTGTTGACTTGCTTCTGTCTGCACTGAATTTCATGTAAACCCTCTGTTGAATGTCACATACTCACATGCTGCCTGAAGTGTAAGATTCTGTATTTGGGTATCTGCTGTAGCTGACAGATGTTTACAAACTCGTGTATCTGCACAGCTTTTCCCTGCCTATCCATCTGTGCTTCCTGATAGACAGCAGGTTATTCCACCTCAGGCTGGAATAATTTAAGATTGTGACATCAATCCTTAATCTGCATTTTTATCTGGTAGCAGGCAGAGATTTTCAGTTACAGCTACTACAGTGTCATTTTAAATTAACCTAAGCTGTTTATTTAAGATTCAGCCATTTCTAAACAAGTGGCTGTAATTATATGGTGTTACAACTGCTTTTAAAGATGACAGAATTGTGATTAACTGAGACTTCTGGAATGCACAACCTGCCATAATTTGTAACACTTCAGGATGGTTTGATGTATGAGAAGGCTGAGCTCTTTAAAAACCCTACCAAAAAACCCAGTCCCCTCTGCTTTTAGCAGCATATGAAGAAGCAGATTGGTTCAGGGCTTTGTAAACACAGGCTCATCTCCCAAGATCCTTGAGCATCTTTTCCAGTTCAGATGGTGAGAGCCTCCCCATTCTTGCACAGCCAGCACTCTTATCTGAGAAGTGACATAGGGTGAAGTTGGTGCCTACTATGAATGACCAGCTACATGTTAGTTAATCCTCCTGGGAGAAGCAGCATCGGTTTCACCTACACCAACACCTTCCAGAAAGAGTCTGTCTTCAGGAATGTAGATGGTCCCATGTCTAAATCTTTCAGGCTTCCCCTTAACTGACACCAGGACTTAGTGTGCACCTTCTTTAAATTCCTCAAACACAAGCCTTCACCTTTCTCCTCTCCAATTCCGCTGCCTTCCCTTGCAACAAGTGCTGGGGGTTGATGCACAAAAGCATCTGGGGATTTTCAGCATAGGAATGCTGAAAATCTTTGGCTGCTGCATCACTAGTCTTTTGAAATCTCTGTATAAGAAGGCCTTCCAAAATACCAGTTGAGTGGCGAGGGAAGACAAGGTCAGAAAATACCACGACTGGAAAAATAACATAATTTAGTCTAAAACCAGTGTGAAGCTATTCTCAAAATCAAATCCACAGAAATGTTCCAGTAAAAATCTGCATATAAAGGGAAAGGCTGAGCATGAGATCAGCTCTAAATCCTCCATCCAAGGAACCTGGAGGTATCTCACGCTGAGCATGCACTTATCCCTGAATCAGAACTCTCCTCAGGCTGACACCCAGTGATGTGGGCTCCATGGAACCCTTGGGAATAAACTTCACACATCTGTAAACTGGGCTTAAGCTTGTGCTCACCTTCAGTCAGGCCCAGCCTAACATCTCTCACACAACCCACCCGGCCCTGCAGCATCACCAGGAGGTTTGCAGAGCTCTGTTGGCACAGCCCTGGCGCTGCTGCCCTAGGGCAGCTGGGATTTGCAGGAACCTGAGCGTGGGCTCAGACCGTGTGGACACCTGCCAGCAGCAGAGCCAGAGGCTTCCCCCACACAGCAACAGTAACCAGTGGCACAGAAACAATTAGAACCAGGGTAATTATTTTACCCATATTTACCTTAGCTTAGCTCTGATGGGGACAGGATGCTGATTAGCAGGGACAGGATGCTCCCAGCTTTAAAATACACCTTGAAGGAAATGAGAGTGGAAGAAACCCAGCAGCTTGGGTGTGACCACTGTGCAAGGATGGTCCGTGGGGCACAGTGACCCACTCTGCTGCTGCACAAGCACACAACTTAAAAAGCCTAATCTGAGTATTAATTACCAATTGCCTAACAGATTGCAAGCCTCTTCTGTTTTCAAACTGTTCATAAATTGATTCTAATTTCTTCTGTGGAACAATTAAAAGTGGTTTTGTTATCCCGATGAACTGAACTGCAACCAAAGCTATTGCAAATAAACACAAAAGACAGATGATAAAGCTGGTAATAAGCATATTGCTCCTGTGTCCTGAGCAGCCACCAACACTTCTCAGTGAATATCATCTTTCACAACAACAACAAAGGGTAAGAGCACAGGGCTATTTCATGGAGTCATCAAAACAAAATGCACCGAATATTATATTTCATACTAAATACATTACCCTGGCAGTTTGACACTCAACATTTCAATAGATATTGCATCTCTCTAACATTCTGCCTGAATTTCTGCAGATGGACTTTTAAGTATCAATGGAAGATTACTTTACTTGTCACGCTAAAAAGATTTTAAAGAATGGTTGCACACACTTCATTTTTAATTTTTCCTATTTCTTTTTTTTTTAAAGGGAAACAACTCATGAATTCAGAAACATGGTTCTACTGAAAGGTCAAACCCCTTGTTGTGTTGCAGCCCTTTGTGTGTGGTGCTCTTCCAACAGATCAAATCTCTTGTCTGATGTGCCCAGCAAAGCACTGGGAGGATTTGCTCATGTTAAGCTAAGCTTACCTAAACTATGCTAGGCCAAGATGAGATAAAGTAACAGTGTTCCCCAATCTCATCAATCCATTGAGACATTGGGGCTTTTTTACATGTATTTTAGTTGTTTTAAAATTGTGCAGGTTTCTGGAGACATACATGGAAATGCACAAGAATCTCAATTTTCAGTAAAAAGCTCCAAACAAGTAAACACTAGGGGAAAAAACCCAACTGGGTGCCATGATTTCAGAAGACACCTTGAGCACTCAGTATCTCTCAGGATCACAAACAAATAAAACTGACGGCAGTTTATTAGCCTAAGAAAAATGTGGATTTTGAGGTTTAATTCCAGAGTCCTGAAAATCAGACATCTGCCAAGATTAAGAGGGACACATATTTAGTGCGTGCCAGTCACTACAAAGTTTTGGGTACAAACCAGCCCCCTCACCTGCCAATGCCTTTGCTCTGGATCACAGTCAGCCCTGACCATCAGGATGCCGCAGGAATCTCCTCGTCGAACACCGGATCCAACACTGGCACTACCTTGGCCCTGTGAGCTGCCCCAGCCATTGCTGTCACATCCAGCAGCAATTAAGCATCCTTGTAAGCTGCTGCTATTGTGAAATTCTAAATTTATTTTTTTTTCCCCAAATGGGGGAAGGGGAGGGGGTTTCTTCACTGAGAGCAAGTTTCATCACTCACATGGCAAATCTGCCAGTAGCAGATCATAGAATGGATTGTTACCTTTCCCTATCCATTTTGTAAAGATATTGCTTTCTTTCCAGACTGCAAGCATCACTTCTAACTGGATTTTGAATTATAATGTGAACTTTACAAAATTATTGGTGCTATTCATATCACTAGTTAGATTCTATGAACAGTGATATTTTTTGCCCTTCCCCAAACCAGCACCTCTTAGTGTTTTATATAAAACAACCACAGCCAGCAGAAATCAAACATTTCTAAGTAAAGTATTACATTGCAGAGAGTAAACAAGGAATAAAACATTTTTATACTTCTCCCTAAACTTATTTGTTTTTTGAAAGTATTTATGCAGCATAAAGACACGTGTTTAGTGAGAAATATGGCCAGTTTCTCTTCTTTAATTGAAACATTTATGCTTTTTGTTCTGCTAGCAAAAAGTAATGAACAGCAATAATGCAAGATGAATATACAAGAAACTTATAGATATGATTGTAAAACAACATCATCCTAATGTTTCCACTTAATTACCCTGAAATGTATTCTATTTAATATTCATTACTCAAAAGCCAATTTAAAAGAGAATGAGGTGAAGGGACTTATTCAGAAAGACGGACTGTCATTCACTGCAATAGTTATCTAATATACAGAAGTTAATAAAGCAGATTAATCTACAAGTCCCTTTAAGCCATCACTGAGTTTAGAACAACTGCCTCTTTGACCCCTAACCCTCCCGCTGCGCACCAGTAGCAGGTGCCAGCTGCACTGAAATGATGGCTGAGGCATTTTAAGGCAAAATCTTTTCTTACTTTGCTTCTGACCAGCAGCTGACCCTGTAGAAGCGATTGTTTCATGTGCTGGCCTAAAGGCTACATAAACCAGCAAGGGATAAACAAAAGCATACACACACCAGCTGCCTCGCCCGGGGCGCATCCAGCACCGACACCTCGCGCGCGGCCGAGCGCGCGGCCCCTTTTGTTCCCCCCTGGGCTTGGTACAATACTTGTTACTGTGTGGAACCAAACTTCTCTCCAGCCCCAAAACTGCTTGTGTGAACTAGAGCACAGCTTGGATGATTAAGAGGGGATTCCCAATTTGATTTAGCGCTATTATTAAGAGCGTGAAATCTTCAGATACATCACTAATGATGATGTATTTTAACATTAAAAGTCTTAAAATTAAATTACTCGATTCACATGATAACAAATCACAATGAGGCTTTAAACAAAGCAGAATTAGAAAAGACACTAAACTCATTAATTTTTTTTTGATTTCTTAATTGACAGCACACGTAGCGACAACTATACATTTAGCAATATACTTGAGACTGAGACTGCTGTCACTTTTATCCATGAACAGTAAGAAGCACATATAAAAGAGAAGTAACCATATTTTTCATTAAGATAACACAGCTTTGACATAGTTATTTTGCTGCTACAAATTACACAACCACAAAAACAATCAGAGTAATGATTAAATGCAGTTATGTACATGGGAGACTACTAGTGCAAATGTTAACATATTTAAATGGCTTCCCTTCATTAAAAAGATTATATATGATATTAAACCATCAATCAAATCGAAACACTAGAGTCTAAACGTATTGTCACTGGTTAAAATAAATGACTTTGAGACTGAATTTTGGCTCACTCAATATGGTGCCTTTTCTGTTGCTTAGCCACCCAAGTCTCTGCTGGCTTGGGCTACAGCTGGTATCTCTCCATCCCTTTCAATTAATAAAGAAAGTTATGGTAGTATTGCATAACATTTTTAAATTGGGCTAAGAGGCTGAAACAGATGTCCCAGGGAAAATCCCTCTCACTGCTGTATCAAACCTTTCAAGCCCTGAGCCGACAAAAGCTGAGCACTCTCATCCTGACTTAGCTGAACCTTTAAACACATTTGATTTTAAGCAAAGGAACAATCATACCTGTGGGTTTGATCTGTTCTTAAAATGAAGCATATGCTCACATATATGAGTCAAGGTGCTTAGGTACTCAATATCTTGCACAAGTATCCTCTGTCAATGCAATTCAGATTTCTTTGTGATGCAAGTGCTACTGCCTGGGCCATGAAACACATTATAAACACAGCTCTGCTGCAGGTTTTTATTTCTATCACTGTGCATAACTCCACACTAGCTGTATATGGCACTGAGGTTTATCTCAAAACCAAAAATATCACTTATTTTGCTATGTAAAAGGGGAAAAATGAAAAGTGCAATTTATAATACTTTTGTATTAGTAATGCCACTTGATTTTTCATTGCAACAGGCACCTTTACTTTCTGTTTTACACTTGCCAGGCAGTGGTGCTGTACTGCTTCACTTGGTGCCTCCTGTCACTGGGTGCAGTCCTTGGTCACCAGTGCTCTGCTCCACTGGGCAGCACAGGCAAGTTTCCCCCAGCGCTGCCACACCACACACCCTCCTCTTACCCAGCACTTCCCACCCCATCCTGGCTCCCTTTTCCACCACTACATATGCCCTCAACGTTCTTTGTTCACCCACACACACCTTCCCACCTACCTACTGCAACACTCCTTTCCCAGAGATCCCTCTCCAGCCCCTGTATTCCACCAGATTCTCCTACGGCACTGAACACTGGCTTTTCCCACATGCCTGCTGACAGTCCCCTCCTACAGCACTCCCCAGCCACTGCCCCCTGAAATGCTGAACCCTTGAAGGATTCAGCACAGGCACAACCTCGTCCTACAGACACCCAGGCCTATAACACTGTCCCCTGCTGTGGGCCCACCTGGGCTGAGACATGGAGCAGACCTGCCAGCAGCTGGCTGGACCACGGGCCAGGAAGTGTGTGCAGATCGAATCCAAACACTGCTGTTATGCTCAAACTCACCCAAAACCCACCTCATTCTTTCTGAAAATGATGCAGAGTAATCATGGGGCACTGGCCTCCCTCATTTGACCCCAAACTTAACCCCTGGCCAAGAAATGTCCCAGAAAGGAAGTGAAAACTGGAATGCCACTAAAATCCCATTTCTATTCAACCAACCAACCATTTATCCCCTCCACATCCAGCATAGAACCATTTCAAAAATGGCTGTGCAAGCAAGAGTTCTTTACCTATCGTGCCTAAATCTTAAAAACATTTGTTAGAATTACGGGTGAAAGATGCTACAAAACTGATTGATTTTTGGAAAGAACTAACAGGATTAGTACTTTACTATACCAAAATTGAGCTAACAGCCTAATGTGCACAATTCAGCAAGATCAGCATTAACAGAAGATAAAGGCAGTATCTTAAGACCAAAAATTACAATTTCATTTATAAAGTGAAGCAGCAGAGGCTTCACTTTTCAATCCCAGAATAACAGCAAAGTAGGAGTCTTTTAAATTTATTTATCAAAGTGCTCAGAACAGAACATAACATAGGAGAAATAGCTGAATATAATGACGTTAATACTCCTTTCTACTCATAGATGTCAAATTACTTCACATGTTAATTCCGTGTAGCTGTAAGACCCCCTCACGAAGTGGCTGCAGGTGGAGCTCAGGCTGCGCTGCTCGCCCGGGGGTACGAGCTCGGGACACAGCAAAACCCGGGCCAAAGCCAACAGCCACTGCTGAGCTTCAGAAGGATGCTCAGACTTGCTCCTGAACATTAAGGAGCTGTTTCGCTTCCATGTTCTCTATTGCTTCTCTCTTTCTACAGTCACGGGGTAATCACACAGCTCTGCTGCTCGAGGCTCCGGCAGGTCACGGGCACGGACACGCCGCGCTGATCGCTCCGATCGCCGCTGTGGGCAGCG
>NW_021938850.1:8938-192232 GCF_001715985.3 Manacus vitellinus
CCGGGAGCACCCGCTGGGCAGGACCCGAGCGGGGACAGGTCATTATCCAGCTACTGCCGGAGCCCCCCGGGAACCCGAGACCTGACCAGCAACTCTCTGCGGCAGCAGCGCAGGTACAGAGCTGACAGACCTCCAAATTGGAGCACACTTTGCCACCAGGGCCCAGTTTTTCATCGCCGTTAAGTGTCTGTGACCCAGTCCTTAGCAGGGTTACACATTACTGAGCCCAAACAGATGTCCTGAAAACTGAAACCGCTGGTTAGGAAGCAGCAATCTTGTTCATTAGCTTCCACGATAGTCAAATCATCTATAAACCCAGTGGTTAATGGCCAGCCGATGAATAATCAATGTCTCACTTTTCATCTGAGTGTGAAAGTGAGAATAATCTAATACGCTGTCCCTCCGGTAGCACGAGGCCCCGTGTTCCGTTTCTATTCAGGGCTGATTTATAACCCAATGGAAACCTGATGTAAACATATGATCAATGAGTCCCATCATTGCTGATAATAACCCCCAACTGGCACACTCCCTCATCTCCAAAGCCATCCCTTTAGGCTATTAGTTTCGTCCAGCTAATCCTCTCCACTATTCCTGCCTGCTGCTTTTACCTTGGCCATCCGTTCAGTCCGGTAGACTCAGAAGTAATTTTATACGCAGTAGAGAGCGGGTGGAATTGATTTTTCGCTCAGTGCTCAGTTCCCATCTGAATAATTATCAATTTTACTGCCTCATAAAGGGAAGAGTCAAAATTTCAAATCAATTCAAAAGAGCTTCTGAGACTACAGAAACTGTGCATGAGAATA
The DNA here is from genome assembly GCF_001715985.3 of Manacus vitellinus. Taxonomy (NCBI): domain Eukaryota; kingdom Metazoa; phylum Chordata; class Aves; order Passeriformes; family Pipridae; genus Manacus; species Manacus vitellinus. Next base: position 9,742 of record NW_021938850.1, read on the forward strand.
AAGGTCAAAGTTGTCAGTGACCTCGGGAGATGATGTCAGATACTAGTACCCTGAGTAGTTGACATCAAAGGCACTCAATATGATATGACTAGTGCTAATGCAAATCATATTTATGCTGACTGCTGGAGACCAGCCATTAATATTTAAAAGAGTATGTGAAAGCCTGCATTCAAAATAAATATAACGTATTCTGCAGAATCTGAAGTTAATAAAGACAGAGCACTGCCTAGTCATATGCTGTAAAGTGAAAGATTACTGTGTATTAACAGACAAAGTATTACATCAGGATTGCCACAAATGGAGGGCAGCCCAGAGCCCAGCTTGTGCCCTGCCCCTTCCCTTCAATCATGGCACGTGGCATAGCACGGACCAATCCGACAGACCCCACCGCTCACTGCTGCTTCCATGAAACCCCTACTGGTCATGTAAAACATAAGAACCTGTGATAGGACACAGGAATCATCATATTCTGATAATGACATCAATAATAAACATCATTAATATTCTCACAATATAATGCCAGGAATATATTAGCTACCACTTGTTCTTTTTCACCTTTGATTAGAATAGCAAGCAAATACCAACAGGAGCTGACTGTATGTCAAGCTTTTTCCAAATGACTCCTACCTCTTACGGAAACACGAAGATGACCACACTAGTCATTTGCGTTTTGTTAATAACTTCCGTTTCCATTAAAAGCCTCCTGGCCTGTGAAACACACCTTCTTAAAGAGCATCTCTGCAATGGCATTAGGAATTCAGAGATGCTTGTAAATACACATTTTCAAATAGTTTAATGAGATTTTAAAGGCATGTGGCACAGAGCAAATGTGGGGATCTGTAGCTATGAACATCCTGATCTCCCTGTAATGTACTAGGGTGGGGAAAACCTGGGGGAGCTGGGAAGGGGCAATCTCTCCTAAGCAGTACAGTGGCCACTTCCTTTTCAGGCGCATGAGATTTAATTTCTATTGCATTTACCTGTAATAGAAAAAAATACCAGAGTCACCTACTGCAAAATAAAACACTCAAACTTGACAGTATACATTCAATTTACACATTTCATTACCAAAATGTGTGGTTCAATGCCAGAATTTTTCTTCGTCCTCCTAAAATACTTCAGAGACTTTCCTTCCCAATTGTCTATAGAAATGTATTGATGATCTCACACACCTTTTTTATGAGCAAAAATGAAACTCCAAGTTGTAACATACTGTACAGCCAAGCACACTACATTGTTCAGTACGGTAAAAAATACCTCCAGTCTTTGTTTGTCATGAGAACATGGCTGAAGCTACTCAGGGTTGCATACCAGCATAGGGAGGTTTGTTCTGTCCCAAAATAGCCAATGCTACCTTGGTGTTCAGTACCACAAAAAATCAGGAAAATTCAGAAATGTAATAATACATATGTATTATATGTAATATATAATACATATGTACATATGAGAATCTTGTCTTTAGCAAGGTTCCTGAAGAGGTAGGTGACAATGTAATCTAAAACAGCACAACAGCTGGAGGAGTCAATCATATCTGTGTAAAAAATGAAACAGTTTTGAAATTGTTTCTATAAAAGAATAACTAATAATGACATTTTAAAGTACTTGGAGAGCTCAACATTTACTCTCTTTGGCTAACTGATAAATTGACAAGTCCAGTTTAACACACAGGCTGACTAGCTTTGAAGACTGCTCTTACTAAGGAACAGTGGTATTAAACTTTGCTGTTGGGGGACTGGTAACTCCATAAACGAAGGATTATGTAACTCCAGTGACTGTCTTTTGCAGCTGTAAATACAGCGGCCCCTCTGTGTACTGGGAAGTGCAGGATGAGGGCTAACATTTTACTAATATTCAGCTTCACATCCAAAAGACTCCAGATTCCTGGAAACTAAAATTCTGGTTTGATCTCCCTACTGAGAAGACAAGGTTAAACCAAATAGAGCTGCTGTCCAAGCTTTTCTCAAGTAGTGTGTCACTGTTCTTGTCTGCCCCAAGGATCTTAAAATCCATGCCAGGTGTCCAACACTGAACGAGGGCCATTAAGGACAGTAAAAAGGTCATCACAAAACAGCCAGTTAGTAATTTTGCTTAACAACCGTAATTCAAGTGGGTTAAAGTACATTAAATACAGTTTAAATACATTAAAACCAGTGTCCTGGCCCATGGTTCTCATGCAGGCTCCTCTCGAACTTCCTCTGGCAAACAGCAGGGCACCTCACCCTGCCCAGGGGCTGTTTCCTCTGTCCTGGCACTGAGGGACTCCCTGGGAAACTGGACATGGACCCCTGTGCTGTCTCCCAGCTCCTGTTCTGTTATCCTGGCCAGGGCCACACGTTTGACCACTGGCGGCTCCATCCCAACACCAGCTGATGGAAGCTCCTTACATACATGCAGCATCTTCACTGCTGGGTGCAAGGTTTAGCCCTATCTGATATTCTCTGCAATTCCAAAGATCAGATCCAAATGATTGGAGTGTTGAGGACTACATCCTGTTGCCACCGGCTTCAGCAAGAACTTGTCTAGGCCTTTTATAGTTCACAGTATTTATTTTAGATGGGCCACTGGAGTAAGGGATGTGGGGGTTGCAAGAGGAATTAAACTGTTAAAATGCTCATTCTAAGGGAAAAGGGATTAGAAGGATCCAATTAAATGTACCTTGAATTCTTTAAACCATGCTAATTTGGAGGCCTGCCAACCTTGCAGTGTTCATTTAAACACATCCCTCTAGACTCTGAAGTATTTTGATCAGTGTCTGTTTAACTCCTTAAGCTCTGTGCTGACACTATTAACCCTTCACCATTGAAATCCTAACTGCATCTTGCTAAGGGTGTTTTGAAGGAACACTCAAGGGACATTTACAGGCAGAGAAGACACAAGGCCTAAGGCTTGATCTTCCAGAGCAACCAGTTGACTCAGCAGCCAGAGCTGGGAGTGATCTAACAGCTCACAGAAATGAGCTGGAGCATCTCAGCTCTGTCTCCACAGGACTGGTGAGCTTCCGAGGGCTGAACCCAACAAGGCAGGAGGGCGAGACATTGTTGGAGCAAAGCTGAGTTCAAAGCTGTCAGTCTTGCCAAAGCAAAGGCAGCACTACCATATTCTCAACTCAAATAGTCCTGCATATAAATTAGAAATGCAATTCATGGTGGAATTGAATCACCATCAATAACAACAAGAGAGAGATTTGAAAATACATATTTCATAGGAGGGTTCTGCTGTATTTCCTAACCAGTGCTTAACTCTATTTCTTTTTAAATTGAATAATACAAAGTAAATCACTATCATCAGTTTACAAAACAGCAGTAGTTCTAAACATGCTGATACTGTACAAGTAGGTATTTTACATTTGACAGTAAGTGATTTTAGCAGGACAGCAGACAGGTCCACACTATCATTTGCTCATGAGAATCTGATATGAGTGTTAAGAGCTACTTAAATTTGCCCATAACTATATATCAAATATGCTCCCTATGCTCATTTTTCCTTTTGATTGCAGACAGGGAGTGTCAAGCAAACTCCCTTGAATGACTCTTCTGGGCATGTGGAACCCTGTGCTGGGCAGAATAGTGTTCTCACTAAGATTTAGTGAGACAAGCCAACTAAATAAAAAGAACAAACAGGAGCAACGAGGAGCTACCAGTTCTAGGCTATGGACAGATAAATGGGTGAGAAGACAGAATAAAGATAGAATTATAAAAGAAACTGAGATAAAAGCTTGGGATAATCAGGAAAAATGCAGTCAAACCGTGTTTCTCGCTTCTGGTCGACTCAGCTCCATCACTGTGAACGAATAATTTACAGAAACACCACAACCAGCTCTGTGTGTGCCAGCATGGGCTCAGCAACAGTTCAGCAGCTTTGTCAAGCAAAACAGCTCTCTGGACCTCCCTGATGGCAAGGGGGGGTTGGTGACAGGTAGAGGACATGGATGATGACTCTGGCACCAGTCACTAGCTCTTGGGGTTTATCCTTTGCCATTCATTTCATGTTTGAGGACTAACCTTACATGTACTTTATTGTTATCTGTGTGGTTTTGCCTTATATATGCAACTCCAATCAGCCATTAGCTTAAGTTGAGCATGTATGTTAGAGTGGATTAGATTATTTTAGAAAAGCCAACAGAAGCCCCAGAAGAGTTGAGGATGACTTTTGGTCTCAGCAATATGACAACAGCAAGCAGAAAGGGAATTGCTTTTCAACAGTTTAACAACATTTGCACAGCTGAATCTGTGCAAATTAAAAGATTTTGTTTTGTTTTTCAAATAAGGGCAAGGACAGGGAGTTAAATGATATTTTCTGTGTCCATCAACTGCTTATAGTTCAATACTGGCATTCTTTGCCTTTGAGACTAAACCTGGAAAGTAAATAGATTTAACCATTTAATATCTAAATTAGGCAGCAAGACAGAAAAAATGTTTTACTTTTTCCTCAATGAATAGCATACTATACTATTAATCATATGAGACTTTGAAAAGTTTTGCAGAGATTAGTGACAACATGCCAGGCAGACTGCCTTAAAAGGCTCTGATCCACTGAGTCAGCTGTGAAAAAGCCAGGTAAACACTTTGGAAGGGAACTATTGGAGCGTTTATCCTCCCATTACAGCTGATTTACAGTGAGGTGCCTCAGAAGGAATACATATTCCTTCACAGTGCTTATAAAGTGAGGAATCAAGCAAGGTATTTACTCAGCAACAGAATGAACACTCCTCAGAAAAAAGGATTTGGGGACTGTTTGTCTTACAGCTGACAACAATGAGAGTCTCAAAGGTTTCACATACGTAAAGAGAATAGAGAAAAAACGTCATATACTGTTTTCTGTGAAAGAGAAGTGATCTCCTGGCATTTAATTTTTAAAATAAAAAGACAGCTATTTAATTTTTATAAACATTTCTGAAAATGACTTCTATGTTCTAATCAGTTTAAAACACAATTTCCCCTCAGATGGCTTATAGCCCTAAGCCCTACTATTCTGAGACGTTCTTGTGGCACTGATACAATTCAGTGAAAAAAGCAATGCTTGGATCTACTTACCCATTTTCCGAGGGCAGAAGGATGTATGTGACCAAATAACACACAGGAAATAAATTTATATTTCAAAGTCTGACAGTTGGTAATGTCAAAAATACCAACATTTTAAGAGGGATAAAGGGTAGGTAAATAACTCTTGAGATGATCAAAAACAAGTAAATTAACATTAAGAGCCAAAGAGCAATTCTTCTGGACATGTCATTATAGGAGTATGGAAAATAAAATTTCTTTAACACAAATAAGGAATTTAATGGCAGGCTTGCATATCAATTCTTGATATACGCAGTATTAAGAAACATGATATAAAGGAAAAATAATCACTTTATCACTCCAAGATGGAAAGGGAAAAAAAAGAAGCATTTTTCAGCTGACTGATTGTGGGAAGTTAAGTAGAATCATAGAATCATAGAATGTTAAGGGTTAGAAGGAACCTTAAAGACCATCCAGTCCCAGACACATCACACTATCCCAGGTTGCTCAAGGCCTTATCCAACCTGGCCCTGAACACTGCCAGGGTTGGGGCATCCACAGCCTCCCTGGGCAACCTGTGCCAGTGTCTCACCACCCTCACAGTAAAGAATTTCTGCCTAATATCTAATCTAAATATTCCCTCCTTCAGTTTGTACACATTTCCCCTTGTCCTGTCCCTACAGTTCCTGACAAAGTGTCCCTCTCCTGCTTCCCTGTAGCCCCTTCAGACACTGGAAGGTGCTGTGAGGTCCCACACAATCTTCTCCAGGCTGAACAGCCACAACTTTCTCAGCCTGCCTTTGTAGGGGAGGTGCTCCAGTCTCCTTATCAACTTTGTGGCCTCCTCTGGCCTTGCTCCAACAGTTCCATGGCCCTCTTGTGTTAGGAGCACCAGAATTGTGCACAGCACTCCAGGTGGGGTCTCAGGAGAGCAGAATGGAGGGGGAGAATCCCCTTCTTCGACCTGCTGGCCACGCTCCTTTCTGTTGGCTTTCTGGGCTACCAGTGCTCACTGCCAGCCCATGGCGAGCTTTTCATCAACCATCAAGTACTACTCAGAATGTGTGAGAGACCTTCCAAAGATTAGAGGCTGCATAGGCAGTTTGGACAGAAGCGAATACAAGTGAAAAATACCCATAGGATCCTAAAGACAGAGGCAGAAACCAAACGAGACCATCCTCCATTCAACCTCCTGTCAAAAACAGGGTCAGCACCAGATAGGTTCCTCAGGACCTTGTCCAGTATCTAGGAATATCTCCAAGGATGGCATTCCACCCTCTGTTTATTAGTATTTATTTTAGGTGCATTAAGGACATTGAGATGAACTGAAGGAGAGCATTGGCTAAACAAATCTATGGCCTATGAAATATGAAAAAGTAAGCTGTTAAAAGTTTTGCTGATGCTTTTCTCAGCAGAATATTAGGAATTCTACAGAATACAAGTTAGCTAAGATGTTCCTAAAAAATTAGTAATTCTCCATGATTAAATGCCTAGGTACCTAAACCACAAAAGTTCGAAGCTAAAGCTGGAAAGACATACTTTTCAAACTCCTCCTTTCTTTTTGAGAGGGGAGAATAAACAGAACATCTGAAAGCTAAAACTTATTTAGCTTTTACATTTTCTTCTCTCTCTTTTACATTAGTTCAGTTTGAGTTTCAAAGAGATGGGTAATTAAACTTGGTATGCTAATGAATTATAAAAATGAACAAAACCAGTCTCTCAAGTGGAAGAGATGTGAAGGATGACAGAGCCCAGGATCAGCTGAACTGGCAGCTGTTGGCCAAGCCAAGGTTCAGTGCAGTATATCCACCTGCAGCCCAGCAACAGGTGGGCTCCCAGCAGGACCAGACCATGGGCAGAATGGTGACAAAGCACCCAAAATATTTGGGACAGGATGGATTTCGGTGTTACATAACAGAATGACCTGAATACTTGTTCAGCACTGCTACTCAGCTGTTCAGTGCCCATCTCCTCTCAGAAGGCTCTCACAAACTGCTGAATGTGCTGACACATGAGTGCTCGTGAGCCTCAGTGGCTTCCTTCATTCCTGCGGGGCCTGACCGGCACTGGGCAGGGATGAGCAACACCACCTATTACACAAGAACATCTACACACACTAATGTTCTACATGCCTATTTCTCTCCCCCTAATAATGGCCTAATCAATAAATTCAACTCAAAGTTTTGAATAGCTTCCCAGTCAAAAACTGTGCATGGTATTCCTCGGTGACCAGAATGTAACTGCATGATTCATTTTTATTTCCCACAAATGCTGTTTTCCTTCTCCATATTCCAAATTACTTTAGACTATCACCTCCCTGCCCAAACCCCAAATGTTTGAACAGTTATCTGGTTCAAAAGCATAAATTAAACAGTGTAAGTGAATTAAATGAATTGCAATCAGACTGTTGTATTTGTATCATACTCCAAGTATCCTTCCCCGACTCTGATTCTCCTCTAAAGCGTTTTCAGGAAGTACTGAGTAACAAGTCTCTTTTTTCCACAGGCAGATACCTTTACATTGCTCAAATCACATCACAGCTGTGCAGAACAAGTGTTATTTATACAACAGCCATGCTGATCAAATAAAAACAAAACCCCACAGATACTTGTACATACATTAATATTTTACTTCTGAATAACAAATGCATGAATTTTCAGTACAATTCTAGTGGAGGCACATTAATAATTTTAACAATTCAGGCTTGTAAGAAAAGAATATTTAAAAACACTATCTGTAAAAATCTACAGGTTTAAAAGAACTTAGTTCTAGTAACTAAAATAGTCACATTCTTTACATGTTCAAATGCCAGCATTTTCCACTGTCCCTTGATATTAACTTTTTAAAGATATAAATGAATGTGCTGCTTTGAAAATCTGAGATACCTAAATACATGAATCCTTCCTTTAGCCAAGTGTAAGTAATTCTTACCTACTGCAGTAAGTCCTTCAGATATTGAGGTCAGAATAAGATGTGAGGTTCCAAACTGGTAATGAAACTCATATGATCTTGGGTCAGACATGTCAAAAGTGGGTAATAAGACTGGCTTTTGATATTGCTGAAAAAAAGAGTATACATTCATAGAAAATACAGATATTACCACTGACTAATGTTAACATTAACAGATGACAGAAGAATGATCTTAGAGATTTTATGATATGATAAATTTAAAATTAGTCAATGAATCAGAACATTTATAGAGCTAAAATATTTTCCTGTCTTCAGTAGATTTCAACTTTTCAAATTTATCATTGGATGTAACTTGCTATCAGTTTAAAATACGCTCAGGATAGTCCAAAAATGCTACAGTGCTTCACCATCCAACATGCTGTCAGTCTGGGAGGAGCAGGATAATGTTCTGCCCAGGACTCTGGGTATAGCTGACCTTCTGCAGGAAATCTCACTAAGATTTATCATGGATTTCCCCAAACCATCTCAGAGATAGACTTTTTTTGCTGCTTATGTGAGCTCCTATAACAGCCTTTGCTCAGGCAAAGACACCTGCTTGAACGCATCAGCCCAATCCAACCCGCATTTTCCTCTTAAGGACTCTTGTTTCGGGAATTAAGTGTTGGGTAGCTGGGAATGTGCAGTTAGGCCAATACACCAACTTTAATTCAGAGCAACTTTTCACTTCCATGGACTTTCTTTATGTGGTAAAAATAAATCTGGGTATTAACAATTTTTAATTATCCCAGATTTGTCCCTTCCTGCAAGACAGTGACAGCTCTGAACCAAAGAATCATGAAGAAAAAGGCCCAGTTCAAATTCAGGCTGATATTACTCTAGATCTGTTGTCTTCCCATAAAGAAGTGGGAATATGGTATACTTTAAACTTTTCCATTTTATGGGGAATACACGGTGACAATTTGCAGATTGAAACTAATTGCTGAGTAGCCGGATATATGAGGATGCTTTACAGTGCACGCAGACAATGAAATGGGTTTGCGAGTATAGAAAGGGAAAAAACCCCTGCATTTCTCTCTTTTACAAGCCTAGTGAGAGTTCTGGAAAAGCTCCCATTTCACAAGGCACTTCAGTCATACCTGTGTTTCAGATGTCACTATATAAATAAATTCAAGTAATTGAACTGAAAACTCTGTTTGAGCTGTTCCGGATCCCTCTGTCTCATTATACCAATACAAAGCCTGTGGTGGTGTTATTTCACGTTTCACATAAAGACTCCCAAGATGAGAAATTGCTTGCTAGCAGGTCACTGTGGGATACTGAAAGCAGCGTTTTGACAAAGGCCTGAAGTACATTGTCAAAGTGGTTGTCCCTGTACAACTTGAAGATGCCGAAGCTGACAGAATTTCCACATAAGGCAGAGTAACAGATGGAAATGCCCTTGAGTTTCAATGGATAAACCCGATCTTTTGACAAAGTCCCAACAGAGAGGATCTGATTAGCTGTTTTCATAGAAAGAAAGAAAGAAAGAAACTTAAATAAGCAGCTGCAAATCTAAAATATTTTGATGGCAATATCTAAAATTATTTTTGTCTTTATTTTCATTACTATTTGGAAGAAAAATTGTTTCTGCATTTGATGTAAAAGATCTGTTAAGTAAGCATGATTACAACTTAAAAGTCATTAAACAATTAGTATGCAAAATTTAAAATACAGCTCTGGAATTCCTATTATTGACGTACGGCCAGATCATGACTGGGTCTATGAGCATGAATTCCTTAATCTGAACAGAGTTGCAAAACATGGTTTTATAGTTTCTCAAGCTGCAGCAAAGCCTGGTTTTGATCCATTACCATAATGCTCTCTTGGGATGCTTGCTAGTGTATACACACACCAAATATATTCCTCAGAAAACAAATATGTTCATTACAAAAGCCTCTATTTTACCAGTCACAGATGGGAAAAACTTTTTAATTCAACTCCATGTTTATAATGTAAAAATAACAGCTACTGGTAAATATTTGTTGTTGCTATTAACAGGCAATAGTAACTTTGGACCCACCATGCAGCAGAACCCACTGCAATCCCCTGTACAAATCTCCATGTTCACAAGGTCTCATTACCAAGTTTTCTAAGTATCTTTATAACAACTTAAAGCTCATCTACACAGCACCCCAGAGTGAGTTTGTCTTCCTGACAGTTTTTTTAAACCTGAAGCAATTAATGACAGTGAGCAAAACAAGTGGTATGAGCCCAGCAAACCGAGGCACTTGTCTTGCCGTGACGCAGCCTGGCTCGGCCCACCCCACCTGATGCCAATCTTGACAGGCTTGGCCTGCACAGAACCCAAGTGCCAGGTCTTTGCTTTGTTACTACTCATCATTCCTGGTAATTTTAATTAGTGGAAAATAACACAGAGCTGTACATTTTAAAAAACATTCCTATAATCAACAGCACAACAAACGAGACATTTGACTCGTCTGCTCTCGGTGTGTAATCGCCTTGTCCTGGCTCTGATCTCAACTTGGATCAAGGAGCAGTGAGAAAAGTGAGCATTACGTGTTTACAATCCAAACACTGCCAGCTGGGAAAGGGAGTTATGATGGTGCAGTTTTGATTTGAGGCAATTAAAAGAATGCCCTAAAACCTTGCCTGAGATGGCACAGATGTAGTATCATTTAGGACATATTGAAGCCTAATATTAAACTGGGTCAGTCACTACACAGCTCTCCTTTCTACCCATGCAAATTTCCACTTGCACATCATCTTCCTAACTCATTTTAATTCTTTTCCTTAATTCTACTGATTATCAGCAATGATGACTTTACATCATATAATTAGAAAAATGAGGGGGAAAAATCTTGTTTCTAAACACCTAATGCATCAAAGTACCACCCATTTGGTGTCATTTGATGCAAGAATGGAAAGACATAAGTTACTGCTTAAAACATTCATGTTTTTCACCACTTCTAGCAAGTACAAGGTAATTTATCTATCAGGTTGTAAAGGAAAAGTAGATTTACAAAAAAAGACTGGGAGCATGATTGGGGATTGCATAAAAGAAGAAATTAGGGTCTGTAAGAAGACAGAATGGTGAATTAGAATTATGGAAGGGAAAAGAAAAGCAAATATTTAGCTAGGAAAGGTGGTCACTTAAAATCAAAATCAAAATCAAGCCTTCTTAATAAAACAACAAAAAATTTATTAATGAGAATATAGAGTGGTTTTGACATTTGTAAATGGTCATGCGAGCACCTCTCTTACCCAAATGCTGCAGTGTAACTGGGGAAGAGGTACCATCCAAGTGACTGGTGATGCACAGTAATTAGCTCCAAATGGTGTTAAATCTCTGTTATACTAAACAGGACTGGTATCCAAAACATCTTTCAAAAGTAAAAACATAGCAGAAAAATAAGAAAGTCTCCTAGTGTACCTGGATATTATTTTAATACTTTACATTACTGCGAAATTACACTTACAAAAAATTAAATTCCATTTAGCTTTGCACAGTGCAGTATTTTAATATATCCTAGACAGATCATCTTAATTAGCATTAACCTTTTTGACAAGTCCTGTTCTAGTTATTGAGAAAAATCTGTGAATTCCAAATTCTATGAAAAAAATAAAATGAAATACAAAATTCTGTCTGTGAGATCAAGTGGGAAGGCACACACTGTTTTTGGAAACCACTGTTGAATGGTACAATTCTCAGGGCACAAACGGGACAGAAAGGTAAGAGTGCTGTAAACTAACCTGAGCTGGTCTTCACTATTAAATTCACTGCTGCAAATCCCAACTTCATTAACACAAACACATACCTGGCTTCAGAAATGGCCAAAGTTCTGGATCCAAGAAAGGAACAGCCTTGGGTTTGTAGCTGAGCTGTCCAAGCATGACATCCTACAGTCCCTGGTCAGTCAAGTACTTGCTGTAATAAGCAACAACAGATGGCAAGAGCTTAGTAGTTTGTCAAGAAGGCAATTATGTACTTAATATGGAAATTAACTGGAATTCAATGTGAAAAATGGATGATGAGGAAAGAAGCTGGAAAAACCTGAGGAGTCCCTCAGCATGGGAACATGAATTCTAGGAGGTATCCACTAGTGTTCATACTCCATCATTTTTATTACTTCACTAAAGCCTCACCCAATAATTAAAACCCACTGATGAGCACAAAGGACTGACTGTGGGAAGGCCCAGCCCTGGCAGTGGGGGAATTCGAGGCCTGTCCCTCCTCAGTGAAACACTGAGCAGAGTTTGGGTCTAGCGTGCCATTAAAAGCTGTTTTTTGCAAGTGGACAGAGTACACAGAGAACTGTGCTGTGTTAATGGACTCATTTTAAAAGGGCTTAAGAGTGGGAACTGCTGATTTCAAATGAGCAGCAGAGGTGAAAGACCAGGCGGTGCCGGGTCCCAGCGCGATGCAGAGGTTGCAGTGCTCCAACACAGTAGTGGTTTAGCATTAGTTATTGAAAAAAAATATGAAATAAAGTGCCATCCTTGACTAGATAAAAAAACAATGATCTACTTGCAACATTTAGCAAGAGCTTCAGGGGAATATTTTTACACACTATGGATACTACTGAACATAAACTAATTTACTGAGGCACTTGGAATCAGGTCAAGAACAACTCCTCAGCTACTGAGGATACGCTTACATTTATAATCCCTGTAGTGGAAGACCAAAATATATTTTTATAAACTGTTATTGTTAAAAGAAACAATTTGAAGAAATTAAATCAACACAAAAGTGACATTTGACATGTTGAATTTAAAAATTGTGTTTGAAATCCATAGCTCCTGTCAAAATGAAAACTCTGTAGAGACTAATCAGGGCAGTCCCAGTGTTACTACTGAGTTAAAAATCACACAAAAAAATCCAGCTTGCATCAATTTCTTCTTAATGTGGGAGAAATTGCATCACACAATCTTAAAACACACTGACTTTCAAAATTCTCAATAATTTCCTTTAATCCAACTTTTTGCCCTGCATTTGACAGCAATGTCACTCACAAAAATTGTGTACTCTGAGCCTCAGAGGTGATACAAAATTCTGACAGGAATAAGAAAAGGATTTTTAAAGATATTGGTGAAACTGCTGGAGAGGAAATATAGTCTTGAATTTGGCTGTGAATTTTAATGAGTTAATCACTGAAAGACTCCTTAGTACAACCAAAGGAGCTGGAAAAAAAGAAGTGTGCATATGCAGAGGGAAGTACTGAGCCAGCCAACAGCAGGCTGGGCTGCTCTGCCCGCAGAGAACACCCCCACGGCTCAGCACCCCACAGCTCAGCACTCCAGGGCCCTCCCAGCTCCTTCTCTCACTCCCCCCCAGACACGGGAGCACGTCAGGACACACAGCTTTCCTTTCAGCTCTCCTCCTTAATTGCTTTTACAGGAGAAGCTATAACACAAAATGATTTCCTTATGGCTGAGTTTCATTTCAGCAGGGCTTGTTCTAGACTTCAGACCAATAAGCACTTTAGATAATAATACAACTAAATCATATTTTAACATGTGTGAATTAGACAAAGACTTTGGTGAGATTAAACAAAGGTTGTGAAAATGTATCACATTTATAGAGAAAAGTGGTTTTTGCCTTTTCCCCTTTCCTATTTTTATTATTCACCACTACCCATAAAGATGGTTGAACATACACCTTCTAGGCATTTGGAATGCTGGGCAGTGCAAAGAAGGGGCCAGACAAAACAGGAAAACGTGAATTATAAAGATGAGAGCTTCAAGAAATGATTTTTTTAAAGCTTCCACAACAACAAAATGTGCATAAACCCTCTCAAATCAGCCCAATGAGCACGCCCAAGGTAAATTTGCCAAAAGAAACTGATTCCAAAACATGAGTCCGTAATGAAGTGCAATATATTCTGGAACCACTGTCACAGGAGAGAGGAGGGCAGACAACACAGCTGAGAGCACTGAGCACTCCACTGTCAAGCTCAGCTGCTGCTGAGAAATACCTGTTAGACAGCAAGAATCAGTTTAACCAAAATTTTGAAGAAGACTCGTTATCTTATGAAGTTGGCACTGAATGGATTACCACACTAAGTTTTGAAATACATGTTATGGAAGCAATTTAAAGCTCATTAGAAATAATTGTGTCTGGCTGCTGGAAAATGTGGTAAAATTTAATCCACATCCAAATGCTACCTGGGCTGTGAGCACAGGAAATTGTTTTGTGCTACTGTGGCTAACCTCATCGCTGACCCTGAGCAGTAACTGCTACAGCAGCTGAAAGCTGAAGCAAAATTAAAAACTTACATCAAAGTACATCATGACAGAATGTAGATAAATAAAAACAGCATATTGAAAATATTATTTTTATGTCAGCCTCTTCTAATGAAAGGGAAGAGGTTTACTAAAATGTAAAGAAACCACAAAACAAAAATGGATGGTCCCAACATGCATTGCATCGTTCCTATACCACTGGGAGTTCAAAAACATACAGTAAGGAGACTTTTACATGCAGAATTAAAAGTGAAATATATTGGGGATGAAGAATAGGGAACTACACTATTCCAACTCCTTTCAATTCTCTCCTCTCAGATATTTATTTTAAATCACTCTATCACTCCCTCAGACCAGCTCCAGCCGTAATGGATAAGACACAACAGCCCTTGCCAAGAAGCTGTGGAGCCCCAACGAGGATAATTGTCTGACTAAGTGCTTCCTACGCCAGGCTTCCCATCTTTTGAACAGATAGCATTTGCAAAGGCATCTTAGACCTGTCTGCAGCACTGTATCAGTGATATATGAGCAGGAGAGGACACACTGATCACACAGCAGAACTAAACACTCGCTGAAGTGCTCCTTTTCAAAACTACAAAAAAATTCATCTCTCAAATTTTATTCCCTGACAACTGACAATACTTAGCATATCTTAAAAATCAGCATTGTGGATTTTATTTCTGATTTGCACTCAAATATATGAAACCCCTATATGCTAGTCTAAGGAGAAAAGAGGCTACGCTTTAATCTAGCATTAAAGATTTCAGCATCCATACTCACAAGCTATTGCCTACATTCCCACCCTCAACACAGTTCTACCTTTTTCTTCTCCTTCTATTTTCAGCCCAAGCACAGACCTCACAGCTCATAGAGAAAGGAACTGGATGTACCACTCAGACACAAATAGACATCACAAACTTGGGCAAAACTGAAGATGGAAAGAAAGTGGCACACTAGATGACCAAATGTTTGTTTCAGAGTCATTTCCACAGTAATTTCCCACATAGAACAAAGCCACATATAAATTCTAGCTGATTTTCATCACCTGAAGAATATGTGTGAAGTATCTGTGTGTTATCCAAAACTGCTTGGATTGGTGTAATCCAGGCTTAGGAAGAATGATGTCAGCAATCACCACTGTGCCCTGATGTGGGTGAGAAGAATCACCTGATGCCACCTCACTTCAGACACTAATTCCTTGTCTAAGTATTGACTGGACAGAGGCATATCTCAGATCACATTTTTATGTACCTGTAGGTTTACATAGTAAGAAAACTCCCAGTTAACTTATGACTTAACCAGACATTTTTGTGGTTTATTTGGTGCGAATGAAATCTCTGTAAATACTTTTACGTGCATTTTCTGTATATCATTACATGTGAGAGAGGAGGAAAAATCCTGTTCTAAAACAAATTTAAATTTCACTTCCCAATGAAAGCACAATACAATTAAGCCATATTTTTGTTTATTGATTTATGTTATGTTCTTCTCAAAAAAAGGAACAGCCAGGCTAGGCTGTCTGTAGGAGAGGGACCAAGTCTTTCCCTACAGAGCCAGAGGCTGGAAACTCTCACTGTCAAGGGCACAGTAAGGAGGAGAGGTGAGAGCAGAGCTGGAAGCCTGATGTTCAGACAGGAGTTTGCCAAGAGGAGCAAACACAGCCAGGTATCCAGGTGGTGGAAAGAAGAACTTCTCAGGGATAAGAGGAGCCTGGGCAGAGTCTATAGCAATCCACTTGGTCAGTGGACTGAGACAGAGACTGAAAGGAAGGATCTTCTCACAAGGACAGTGTGATGACAGAAAGTGATGTTCACTTCTATTTATCCCCCTCTGCCTCATGCCATCACTTTGTGTTTCTCTCAGTTTAAAAAGGTAATTATTATCATATAAATTTCAGTCAAATCTATTCTGAGTTAAAGTGTCTCTTTGATCAGCTCGGAGGAGCTCATCATAAGCTGCAGGCATATACAAGAGGTCTGTCTGACTTGGTAAGATAAATGGGCACATACTGTCTGTTGTCATCTCCTGACATTTGCTGCATCTTCTGTTCTCTCTTCTAATGCTTCAGCCATAAAATCATGCTGAGTGAGAAAATCTCAACTATTTATGCAATTTTAAGTTACTTGCAGGAATGGTACAGAAGGAGACTTGAAAACTGAGCCCAAGGATTAGAAGGCATGTATGGATTAATTCTTTTATCTGAATCACACAATTTTTCAGAACTGGAAAATTCTGGGGCTGGAAACATTGTTCAAGAACAGAATTTTATGATCATCATTTGTTTTACTTGTTTAGTTTTCCTCAGATGTCTGCCAAGATTACCCAGGCTTAAAAGACAAATAAATTTTAAAAAGGGCATAGAGTATTATGGATTACAGTTTTCATTAAAAGAACAACTATTAAAGATTTTCAAGAACGCATTTAAAAAGAATGCAAAATCCCTTTATATCAGTATTTTTATAGGAATTTGTATGTTCAAAAGATCATACATAATTAATGAATCCCTACAGTTGATTTCCAGAAGTTACATCTTTCTGTACACTGGAACAAAAATCTCATAAACTACTACTTGGTGATAAAAGCTCAAAATGTTAACAGCAATTATTCAAAGCTGATCAGTTGTAGCATCTTGAAATACTCATAGTGGGCAGTAAAACGTTCCCAGAGTGTGAGGCAGTGAGCCTTCAGCAGCAGGGGCAGCAGTGACACAGGGCTGAGCTCATTGCAGCGCCCAGAGCTGAGCAGGGGCTGGCCAGGCCATGCTCCCAGCTGTGCCTCCAGAGCCAGCTGCATCCTGAGGAACCCCTGCTCCCACTGAAGGGCTCACAGGGACTCTCCAGAGAGGCCAGTCCTGGGATAAATACTGGTAACCACTGAACAGAAACCCTAAAGAATATCTCTAAATGTCACACCTAAGCAGAGGAAGGATCACTGATGGGCCCCTTTTGGACGCTGACAGCAACGCGCATGTGCTTTAAAAGCAAAATACCCCCCCCCCCAGCTACTGAATGGAGGCTCTCTCCCACATCTCCATCTTTTCTCCACTCTTAACTGATAGCTGATTTTAAAGGTTTCTTCTGGAGCACATTAAGTACAGTTCTCTTAAACCTGTGCTGAGTCACATCCTTCCACAGGAAAACAGTTATGAAATACATGGAATAGAAGCATGAGAGAAAGCTCTTATGGAATGATGGAGCTGAAGATATCCTTGCTCACTGCAGGGGGGATGTACTGGTGACCTTTAACAGGTCCCTTCCAACCCCACCCAGTCTACAATTCTATGGCCACTTCAGTTCTTTCTGTGGCACACATCTCTGGGGAGATGCTACACATTCCTAAGGATCTTTCACATAATTTAATGAAGAGGGTGACAGGAGTTTGGACATGGCTCCACAGCTCTGCTGCTTGGTTCTAACTCTTAGATCTGCACTGGGCTGAGAACCCCTTTTGTGTTGCACAATTAAATCCCAGCACGAGTCAGAAAATGTTGTCTGGTCCTTTTGTGCAAGAGTTACCAATACTTTAAGGCTGAGAATTTTATGAACTTCACATACACACCATAAAAGCTGTAAATGAAAGCTGAATGGGTTTTTACAAAGGTTTTTTTGTGGGTTTTTTTAGGCATGAACTAGAAATTAAGCAGGTTGAAACCAACTCATTTGGTTTACTCAGCAAGGTTTAGAAACTTGATGCCAACAACTGAGCTGAATAAATGCCCAGTAATATAGTTATGTTTTTCCTAAGTGCAGAAAGGATGACAAAAGCTGAATGAAATAAATTAAAATAAAAAATTAAAAAGGAAAATATGTCTGCAATGGGATCAGGTACCATAAGACATGCAAGGCTGAATCATCATCATGACTACATTTGATTTCTTTTTAATCATCTAAAGATTTACTTTTTATCTTTTCATACATTTTCAAATCCTATTTTTATTTTGCTTAATTGTTCTAACAAATTTTGTAACATGCAATTTTTAGACCCAAAAAGCAACCTGAATGCAGTAAAAGTAAATTTGATGCACCAATTTCTTTCTTTAAAAGAAACAGGCCATCTATGGCTCTTCCTGTTTACATGAACTACAAATGACATTTCTCTACAAAAACTTGGTAATGTTCCTTTCAAAGTATTTAGAAAGCACAATTGTCAGCTACAAAGTTAGTTGTAGTGTAATATAAAGTGCTGGTGTCAGAGACCTGTTGCAGTTGCCTTCATGAGTGGGAGTAGTAAAATGCAGCAACTTATTATAAATACTTCTAACAGTGCTTCAGGGTAAAGCTGTTATAGTCCTATTATGTTTTGGAACTGTTGGAATATAATTTGAATACATTAAACCAACCCACACCTATCTATCAGCAGCCTAGATCAAACACCTCATGAGTATTTGTGTCTTCACTGAAACACATTTGCAGCTGCCAGAAGGCCTTCAAGTTAAAAAAGTGACACAAGCAACAGTTGTACATGAATGAACCCTGAGGTAGGAGACGAGAGCCCCCTGGGCTGCCCCGGGAGCTCTGTGCTCCCAAGGAATGGCACTGGCAGCGCATTGCAGACCTGCTAAGATCCCACAACTCCAGCAGTGCTCAGCAGCTAACAGGATTTTATATCACAAGGCAAAGAATTACAAGTCAGAGGAACTGTTAATGAATACCTACTATACCTACAAATCATTTTACTGGCTTCTCTGAAGAGCAGAATTCCATTTGGAGATGATACATCAAAACTTAAACCCTGCAATTTAAAAAAGAACAGCAAAAATATTCAGATGGTCATCAGAGCACAAAACTGCTATGGATTCATTCCTAAAACAAAAGAAAATCCCCAACATTTGCAATTACAAAGTACAATTATTTGATAAACTAACTCTAGCTTTCAGTCCATGTGTTGCTGGAGTAACAATCCTGTGACAAAAGACAGAACAATTTTAGCCAGGAAAGGTGACAGGTAATACATACACAGCTTTCCATGTCTGGGGAATGCCTTGTGGCCTGAACACAGTTCAGAAAATCCATAACCCAAGTGGTCAGGCTAACTTTGGCCTGCTTTTTCATCTGTAGGGTTTAAAAATAAACCAATCCCAACTGGTTATTTTGTTAGCTAACATCTGTGGCAATCCCAGGGCAGTTCTCCATATGTAAACTGTAACAGATGCTTTCTAGGAACATTCAGACCTGAAGAAGACTGCTCCATGTTGTTTTACCCAAATCACAGGTACTAGCAAAGCCAACAAGAACCACTTTATTCCCAATCTGGAAACACAAGAGAGTCCTTGCCAAAGATCCTTTGCCTCATTCCGATCTGTTTTTATGATAAGGAAGACTAACTCCTAGTTCAGGACTAAAAATTAACTTCTAATATAAGTCTTAAGGTCCTAAGTAACTTTAGAGAAACACCCTTAGCCTTTATTTGGACTGAAAGGGAAGGGAATCATCATTAAGTGATGTAAAGCACAGCTGACAATGCCAAGGTCACAGGATCCATCCCTGTGTGGGCCATTCACTTAAGAGCTGGACTCGATCCTTGTGTATCCCTTCCAATACAGAATATTCTGTGATTCTGTGACCTACCTAGTCTCATCTACCTCTGATCAACTGTGCATTCTGCTGTCTCCCCTATCCCAGAGACCAGGATGAATCTTCTTTGCAGCAAGTCTCATTTATTGGTGACTGAATCCTTATTTGCAGAGTCCTTTGCTACAAACTCCAGAGTAAATCTGGGTGTTTATGAATGAATAGAACATCCCTGCTATAAAACATCCGTGTATTCCATACATACAAAATGATAATGGCTGGCAGAGGCAGAAACCCCAAAGTAGCCCGTTATCTCCCTACCAGAGGGGCATAATGCACAGTCTGATACTCTCAAACATATTTTAAATGTGTCACAGTATACTGTGTAATGTACCCCAACCTGTACAAGCTAATGCTTGAATACAGCTTGTGCAAACACCCAGGTGATGTCTGCTAAAGAGAACAAAGCAGAGTCTCTGAAGAGCAGTGGGTAGGAGAACACATGAACAGGGAAGGTGGCTTGAAGAGCTCTCTCTTGCCTAAGAGTTACTGCACTAGTTCGTCCTGGATTTTGTTCACCGTTACTTGAATTCTGTGTTTATGCTTTAACAATCTCCTCCTCGAAATAAGCTGCAGCACTATTAGAGTGCACAAGCAAATAAAAACAGGTTAACCTTTTACACTACTACTACCAGGATAAAATACCTAACTGGCCGACACAAAGCAAAGAGGGAGCCACAGCAGGGAAGTCAACACAAACCACACAGGGGATTCTATCTTACAGCTTAGGCAGTCACTCAGGGACTAAGTGCACATTCTACACACTGGTGTTTGACTGGCAGCCAGGTCTGAACATTTAGACACCAGTTTCCTGTGGCTTGATTAAACTCTTTTTTTTTTTTTTTCAAATTTCAAGTATTTCACCGTTTTCCATGTGAGTTTGACTTACAAGGCAAAGTGAGAAACGATGCCTCCTTGCTGAAAATTCCAATTACTTTGGTCATGAAGATACACAACACAGAGACTTTATTTATCAATTTTACATTTAAAAATCTGTTTTTCCTTTGGGCAGGATACCAAATATTTCCGAGTGTAATGATTATTTCCCAAAATAAATTGATCTGTTACCTGTGGTAAACCAGGAATTTTATTCTAACTACTGCAATGTCAAGTATTGAAATCACGTCCCAAATCATGCTGAGGCCCTTTTGGTGAGCCCACAGAGGAGAGTTGAGATGCAGGAGGTGTCACTACATGTTGATTATAAATACTGCTGTACTACATACTACACTTTCCCTTTTTTGGCTGGAAGAGTCGAGTTGCAAAAGGAACTGCGAAGGGAGTTGTGGTTTTACAGGCACATATGTGTGCTGCTTGGCTTAGGAAGAAATTCTGCCTGTAGCACACCTTGACAGCAGACATTTCCTGATATTTAACTATGTAGTCAGTATTTATCCCTGGTTAAAGCATGCACTTTCACTAACATTGGATATAAAATCACAACAGTCTCTCACATATTCCTGTAACTAACCCTGACCAGCTCATTTTGTACCATCTCCCACTTCAGTACAACACCACAAGGACACTGAAAACTGAGTCCTGTTTGTGAGTTTTGTTCCAAAGTACAAAAGGAACAGCCTTAAAGGCAAGGTCAGACATCATGAGGATAAGCAAAACATAAGAATGGAACAGAAATCACACACCCTTGCAGTACTCATCACTGATCCAGTTTTCCCGTGTTTCTTACCTGTTTTGCATGACTTCTGCCACCAGCTGCAAGATGAGGGTTGTGCAGGCTGGTTCATGGTCCCACAGCTCTTTGTAGGACAGAAATGTCCGTGGGGATCTTCACCAGATCAAGTCAAAGAGCACCGTGACAAACTCACAGCTCCCAAACCACTTCCCTCCCACGGCACCACTCCAGGGGGGGCAGGCCAGGCACACCCTAACAGCTCCTTCCAATACAGGCACTGCCAGAACCTGCACAGTCAGGCAACTTTCAGCTTAGAACACTAAATCCTTTGGAAACATTACTGGTTAAGTGGGAAAGAGTTAATACAGCAGGAAAAGGAAAGAAGTTTGTAAGAAGCTAACCTATACATATATATATTTATATATACATATAAAATTAGCTCAGATTTTTAAGGAATGGCCTAAGTCACAAATGGCAATTTAATTTAAAACATATTTGCAAATCCTGGGCCCCAAATTTCAGTGCCACCTGATATATATTTGGTGCATTTGATTGTATGAAGCTGTTTCCAGAGCATTCAAGAAGAGAATTAGGCCAAACTGTGTAGGGGAGACCAGGAAAGTTAGATTTCTAGGAACTTTTTCAGAAGTGTTGTTTGGTCATCAGCACCCAGAAGAGCTGTTCTTTTAAAGTAGGATTTCAAAAAATGCACTACAGGAAAAAATAAATGAAATGGACTCTACAATGTAATTATAAAGTATTCTGAGTTACTGACAATATCAAAATACTTTATGCATCAATTTGATACAAAGCTGACCCCTAGTTTTCCCAACATGTTGTAAAAGAGTTTATTTGGACAAGAATGCAGACTGGTAAATGGAAATATGGCAGCACAGCCTGGCAAAGAATTAAACAGGTTTTTTATATGGAACCAACAGATTTGGTTGGTTAAAACATGATCTAACTAATCTAGTCAGTGGTTTTGTTTAATAATAAACTAATTTTAAATTTTCAGCTTTGTCTCTTGTCATATAATTCTGTTTTGTTTAAACAGCAGAAATGGTGACTATCCTTAGGAAAATGCTATTGCCCAGTCAGCCAATAAAGGCTGGTCAGTCCTGTGCCAACTGCTCGAGGCTCTGCAGTGGGAACTGTACAGAGTGGAAGAGGCTGACATGACTTCTAGGCCTTGCTTCTTGCTCCTTTATGGGGTTTTTTATATTGCAAATCAAACAAACTGGAGTTAAACATACCATGGAGAGTTGTCCAGCAATAAACTGAGATTTAAATTCAAATCTCACTTACCTGTAACAGCCTCAAAGGGCACAGATGACCCATGCCACCTCACACCTTTAAAAACTCACTAATGGCAGTTACATTCTTGCTGAGGTGGACTCCCAGCCCAGCTCACTGTCAGCAGAGGATGGTCCATATTCTCCAGATGGAGCAGATGCCACCTAAGGTACAGAACTGAGCTGTGCTACTAATTCTCCTAAGTCATCCCTAATCCTCAACCTTCCAAGTAGCCCCAGGAACACTGCAGGAGATGGTGCAACAGCCCCACGGTGGACTGTCATGGGACAGAAAGGAGTTGCCTTTTCAGATCTCATGGCAAGGAGAGTAACTTGACAGCCAAGCCCTCCAAGAAAAAGCCAGCAATATCAAAGGCTGCTCATACACCCAGTATGATTCACTATCTTAATTCAAAAACTTAAAGTATTGAGTCCTATTCATTGACCAGGAAAGACTAGAAACTATAGTCAAATTTTATAAAAGCCGGGGTCAACAGAAAGGCTTCGGCAATTTATTGTTTCTTTTACAAATCGAATGAAATGGAATAAATTGGTTTCAAGCACAGTATAATTTTTAACCACAAAATTCAAGGAATCTGGCTAAGTCATGAACTTAACCTGAGCAGTCAGTTCAAGCTCAAAGGAATTTGAACTGCAAAAAATAATACTGAGGTTTGAATCCCTGCAAACAGGCAATGACTGCTCTTACAAACAGATCACTGCTTCATGAGAAAATGCATTCTCTTCTTGTGATTAGGAAACTTCAACCTCTACAATGGTTTGGCTCTTTCAAGATTGTACCTAATCCTGAACAGCTAAAATACATGACTTAAAAATTTAGTTCTTCAAAAACAGAATAATTTTGAAGAAGCCATCTTATTGTTGCCCATGGTTTTATTTTGTTAAGAAATATGATATGAATTTGGACAAATATGTAACACTGGTAGTTTGGCAAAAAGATTTTATTGCTTATTCTGGTGATCCACACCTAGAGCAGCACAGGATCAGCCAACCCAATATCTAGGTCAACTGGAACTTTTAAATGACCACTAGATGAAACCCCACTTTTCTCTGAGCTCAGTGTCTGTATGTCTATAGATGGATATTTTCTATAGGCAGTTTCATACATTCACCCACAGATATCAGGTGCTATTGAGCTGACTGCATCTCTGAGTAAACCTAATAATTTAATTCTTGCAACCCATTTTCTTATTGCAACCTTTTTCTTTTACAGACAACAGAAATCATTAAATACTAAGAATCAGCTGGGAGGAACACAGGAAAAGATTGCCTATGGGTTACCATCTAACTGTAAGAAACACTAAATGAAAGGAACAAAAAGGTGGATATTACCCTGAACTCACAATTGAAATCTCCATGGACATGTGGACCTCTGACTGCAGTCTGGTGTTAGTATGGAAAAACTGGATTAAACAATCAACATCTTATCCAGGCAGCCTGGCAGTAAATAGCAGAATAAAATATGTAAGGAGAAGCACCACTGTCAGGGAAAAAGAGGTTTTGACTCTATACCAGTGGGTACTCAGAGTTTTCCAGGCCACACCTGCTCGCTCAGGACTGACCTACAAACTCCAGAGTCCACATGTTCTGCACACAAAAGGCAAATAAACTTTCTCAAGCTGTGGTACTGCAAGCGTCATTGACAGCTTGACATATCAATATTTCAGGAAGAATAAATGACTTTCATATCCAGGGGTTTGGGTTTTTTGTTTTGTTTTCTTTTGTTTGTTTGATGGGTTTTTTTTCATCGTTCATTACCAGATACTTTGGGAAGATGCTACACTTAAAACCTGAAGCTGCTTAAAATATTTGGAAATATTTTAATGAAGTCTTTTGAGATATCACCTAATACAACTTTAAAACAAATTTTACTATTATTATAAATATTTTCTCTTCATCCCTTGCCAGAGGAAAACTATAAATCTTGTCTCAGCTGAATGAACACCATTTATCATATTCATTTTCTTGTCAATACAATTATGAAAAGCCTTTGGCCTTTTTCCAAGGAGCCTGATTTGCTGGAGAAACTCAATTAGTATAAGCAAGGCTGCTACAAACCAGCCCCACTTGGCAATGCAGCACAGCTCCAGCATACCTGACAACACACCTCTAAACCACGAGCCATAACTCAATCATAATGGTAAAATACAAGATACAGCAGTGTCCCCCGTGCCTCCCCTCTCCCTGCCCTGGACCAAAAGGACATCAAAGAAATTATTTCTGCTCATTTTTGCCATCTACTGGACAAAGCTTAAATCCTAAGTGCTGCGATCAGGTGAGAGATTACCCAGTGTAATTTGTTTTGTTATGGACAGGCCTAAAACACAAAATATTTCCTGAAATCACTTGAAAAGTTTATCAAGACATTCTTCTGCCAATGATTTACAAGTGACTATTTCTGACAGTATTCAATACAGAATAAACATCATCTTACATTAAAAGCTTAACTTTTTATCCCTTGCCTCTTTGTATTGTTTATTTATTTAACAAATATAACTAGCGATTTATTTTCGCTAATATTCTGTATTTGCCATTTTCAATATTGAAATACTAGGGCCCCAAACATAACAGAATAAAACATCTTTGTAAAACAGCTTTTCTTTGCTATTAAAACCATTTTCTGATTATATATTTGAAACTACACAAGAAATGTGTTAATCAAAGGGTATTTAAACTAGATATGATAGAACTGGCACCTGATCCTCCCTTCCCCTCCCGTTTACCTTTCTGTCTCTATCTACAGTAAATAAGAGTTGTGATTATAGCAGCTCATTCTGCTGTAATGCTTGGGATCAATACCTGGATGCAGCTGGGCTCATCCAAATGAGGAGAAATCCACTGATCAGAAACATGCACTTATCCTTTACAGCCAAAAGTGAGGAAGAAAATATTTTGTATCTGTACAAGGGAAAAGGAACTGAGAAGGCCTGAGCTTTGAATTCCACACAAAGCTACATTTCAATCTATCTTTATTGCAAATATATAATAATGAAATCCAAAAGTTGGAGGCTGTTTTTCTTTATTTGAAGTAAACTTAATTCATAAAGTTGAAGGAATAAATAAATTAAAAAGAAATCAGGAGAGGGTCCAGAGGATTATATATCCTGCATCCTTCTCTAAAAAGCCACCTCCATGGACGCATCTATTTTTTTCAAATGGAGAGGAGGTAAGTCTCTGCTACTCCTCCCACAGCTGGAGATCTGCAGTTCTGCACAGGAAAACAACACTTGTGCTGTACTAGGAAAAACAAAGTAAAACCAATTTGAAATGGAAGCAGCACTGATCTCCTTTTGCACATCTTCCTGTTTTATTAAGTTTTAGGGTAACACAAGCACGAACAGTACTAACAAAGTTAAATGTACCCAGTGGTGCCCACTAGAAAATGAGATGCTAATTCACAGCCTGGCTGCAGGACTTGAGTGGTTTGGTGGTGGTGGGGCTCTTTCTCTTTAGTCCTCTAAAGCGGAAAATAAGGGATGCTTTCCACGGATTCTAGGAGAAATAAAGATTACACTGCTTTCTGTTTTGGACTTACTTTCTGCAAGCTGAGCCTGCACACAGATAGAATAACTGAAAGCTTGTGAAGGTCTTTAATAGGGCTTTTCTGAATGGTCATCAGGATCCTAACTCCCCACCACCCGAGGATGGCTTTGCTGTACAGCCTTTCAGTCCTGAAAGGGTAATTTCCTAGTTGCAATTGCATTTCTCTTTCTTAACCAGGAAGATTATTAGTGAACAGTAGAGCTTCATAATTGACTTAAAAATATTTTTAAAAGCTTGATTTCTTGTAAAGTGTGTAATTGTTTGTCATTAATAAATTTTATGCATATAAGTGCTATTTGATTATTCTTAATGGACTAAAACTAAAACTAAAACTAATTGTTCTTGAATGTTATTTTTTCTGTCCATAAAACAAACACATAATTAATTTTTATAGTTTTGTGAGATCTAAATTATAAAACAAAAATTTTCACAACGTGTACTTCAGCAGTTTATTACCAATATGACTGTGTGCCTGACAGAGAACTACAGCCACTGTTTTCTTAAAAATACAAAACATTTCTCTGTAGTGTTAAGAAAATACCCAGGAGTATTATTATATGTGTCAGCTTAAAAATGTATACAATATTTAAAGCAAACAGAGTTCATTATCACTACCTATTGAAGAAAACTACAATGTAAAGATTTTGGTTTTGTTTTCAGATGTCTGTTTTCTTCTGGGTTAAGATGACTGCAAGTGTTGTGATATTAATAGAGCTGACATAAATAGAAAGTAACTGACTAAATTAAAGACATGATTCATACCAGAGAAAGAAATCTCCCCAGATAGCACTTGTATAGTATTTTTTAAGCACTTCTGATGTTAAACCAAATGTAGGTACATTGTGTTTGGAATTAAAGACATGGCTTTTTTTTTTCTTTTTATGAAAGCGTTAGGGAATTATGAAGGAAAGAAACCTCCTTGGGTACGTTTGCTAGATTAGCAGTGTAACACAACAGAAAAGTGACCTCTGCGTGGTCCTTCCCAGTTAACTGCACGGTGTCCATTGTGCTGTAATTTCAGCTGATTACACATTAGTTCATTTAGCTTTGTTTCCTCTTCCCCACTGTGCCACACTATTAAACTAATGCGAGGGGCCTGGCATCCCCGCGCGCACAGAGCGGGCATTGTGCGGGCACAAAGGACATCCCCGAGCAGGGAGGAGCTGCTCTTTGTGCTCGGCCCGGGCGAGCCCGCGGGCCCGCCAGCGTGCGGGGCCAGGGCGGAGGGACCCGGTAATTGATTTGCACGTTAGCACGCAGCAGATGGGTAATAATCAGCCAATGATGACCACAGACCTGAGTTTGATTCATTAGTTTAAATGTCTCGCTCAAACCTTTTTTTTTTTTTTTTTTAGAAAAAAGTCACAAAGATCCTTGGACAAACGATTTACACAAGTTTTCCAGTGCTAACACTGGCAAAATGCTTAGGAAATGCTTTGGATTATTTGATATGCTTTCATAATGAATAACGCATATTAAAATATAATATATGAATACGATGTATTAATGTTTGAAAGTGCTTCCTGTATTAATATATTTAAAGTAATAATAACAATAAAATGTTAATTTAAGCTTGTAATATTTTGAATGAGGTGTAAGACTAACTGATACTCAAAACAAGCTACAATTAAGGCTGCACTAAGACTCCCATTGTACTGTTATTTTAGCATACCTTTTGTTGTTCTGTTTGGTTTTTTTAAAGTAATTTTCCAAGTTAGGTTTCTTCAAAAAACCACTTTGTTTAGAGAAGACTATGCAAATCTATCTGTGTTAACATTAGTTCTGAGAAGCATTTTTTCCCCTTTTAATGACTAAAGTGTGGCTTCAGAGTCCTTCCAGCTCAAATGCAGTCAATACTGTAAGCATAGACAATTAGCCCCTACTAACAGGATGTTTTCAGGATGATTAATAGACATCAATAAGAAACACTAGTGAATGAAAAATATTTTAACAACATAAACAAACTTTTCAATTTACTCAGACCTAAATATTCTTTTTGACAACTCAGCAGTTTTAATGAATTTTATCCATGTGTTGCAGGTGGGTTTTGTACTTCTTTTCACAATAAAAGGACACAGTTCTGCAGTCTGGAAAAAAAAATAATCATAGAAGCATGGCAAAAAATCAGTAAGGAGTTCTCTCTTTAAACCCAGAGTTTTCAATAATGTACTACCATGTGGTGCTAACACTGTAATATTTACAGTGTTGAGAAATACAGAAGATAAGATTCACATATTCAGTCCAGCTGAATTGGGTGGCACACAAATAGATTTATCCCAGGACAAACTGAGTTCTCTAGCAAACACCAGTGAGATAGCTGGGAGTATTTTAATATTTGCATTTCCTTTCTGTTGTGCATTGAAATGGCCTGAACTTGCAAAGATGCTCAGAGGTCTCAACTCTCATTAACTTTAATGGGACTCTGAAATCACTAGAGAGGAAGTGTTCAATACTGAGAAGATGCAATATAAAATTGTAACTTCATACTCATCTGTATTTTCATACTTGGTGGGTGTGCTGCTTTGTCCACACAGAAAATAACTTTAGCAGACAAGGTGGCCAAAACATAAAGAATTAAAAGAACTCAGAAGCAACACTTGATACTTCTCTCTCATGGGAGAGATGCAGCAATAGATACAAGGGAGTGGAAATATTCCAGACTGATTTTGGTTCCTTTGCTCATTCCAGCCACAAAAAAGGAGATAAGCAAGGTTGGACAGAGGAGGTCTGGAGCTGGGAGAAGGGGAGCTACAGCCCCTGGCAAGACATGGACTTGCCTTTGCTTGAGCATGTGCTCAGGGAGAAAGAGCTCCCCATCCTAGTGTGGCTTAGAATGTGGATTAGAAAAGGACAACCCAATCCATATTCCTCCAACACGCTTATTCTATCTTTATAAAAAAAACTAGTTGCAAGAAAACACTTTTGCAAATAAGAGTGAAAAAGGAACAGTTTGGTTGTGAGACTTTAAAAACTATTAATAAAAGTATATGTGCAACTTCCTTTAAACTCTGGCCCCAGATTTCTGAGAAGCTACAAAAACACCAGGCAACTTCAGACACCATTGGACCTCAAACTCTAAAGAAAGGCGACCAGCTACTATATAAACTACATTTCTTGGTTTTCTACTACTTAAATTCAGACGCTGTTATTAAAAAGCCCATACCATTCTTAACCCACACTATTCTTAATAAATTACCTCAATTTACAAGGCACCATAATATTCTTGTCCTGTAAAACCCCAGCAAACCAGTGGTTTAGATGGGATCCATCAGACCTCAACTGTGTAAAATAACACTGCCACAGTCGGTGCCAGACAAATAGCCTATTGAATAGCCTCTAGAATCCTGAACAAGTCCTGATCCATTTAAATCACCGGTAAAAATATCTTTAAACTCTAATAGAAGCAAAAATCACCCTAGATTCCATGCTTGCTTAGGTCACAGTTAGCAAGAACCTTCCCCCTAAAACCCTAAGACAATCTAGTTTTAGTCCACTAAGAATAATCAAATAGCACTTATGTGCATAAAATTTATTAATGACAAACAACATTATACACTTATACATCTACTTTTTGTGTGTCATCCTGTGGCATCTGGAGTGCCTTGCAGACTCACCAGCAAAGTGAAGAATACAAGAAGCTACTGTGTCCTTCCCAGCTGCCCCCCAGCCCTTCCTGGGGCAACGGGACAGGGAATGGCACAACCAGCAACAGCCAAATGAGTGAGATGAGAAGTGAAGAACAGTAAATACAAGAAAAACAGCAAGAGAAGCTTGTTAGGAGCATGGGGGTTTATACACTACTTTTCTTGATAATGAAGGAATTTTGTTCAGATTTAATTTTTGAAATATCCTTCCCTGAATGTCAGTGATAGGTTTACTTAAGATTTAATTATAACAAAGCCCTTTTAAAAATAAATTGAAGTATTTTGTTTCAAAGTCCAGAATAACATTTTTCAATGGATTTTTTCAAAGGAAAGGAGCTGAAGATTTAAATATCTACAGAAAATCCCCTATAATTTGCCAACATGTGCCAAGTGTCTGACTAACACAATCTAAAACAGAGGAGCCTCCTCACGCCCCCCACCCCCAAAATGGGGCTCGTAATGGAAAGTCTGACAGACCCTTAACCATAGTGGCACTACTGGGTGCAGCTATAATATTACCCTCATAATTCTACTATATAATAACAACAAAGGAAAAAAAAGGTGAAGGGTCATTGTGCTTTGTCTTTAGAATTAAGATGGCTGTCTTCATCCTTACAGCATACTCTTAATTCTGGAGACACATCTTAATAACCTCTAAATAGTTCCAACAAAAGAGCCGTGTCAGAGGAATGAGCAGGCCCCAAGGTGTTTCAACTGGAGTGTTTTCATCTGCCTTTATTGCTCTATCCCTCTCCAGAATTAAGGCAATAACCTGTGATAAATTATTCAGGAACTGCTACAGGGATCAAAGCAAAATCATTCTGTTAAAGTGCTGTTTGCAACATTTGGCACTTAGTGTGAAAACTTTTAATGTGTGCAAGCTGAAAATCAAGGATTTTAAATAATTTAACAGCATGGAGTTTCTACAAACCAGCTAAAGATAGCAAGTTGCTATTTAACTGCTTTTTCTTCAGATCCTTTTCCCAGGCATTTCTAGCAAATCTGATGATGTCACAACTATAAACAAAGTACTACTGAGATTCCAGCTGCCCAGGCAATAGATTGCTTAACCACATTGTCAAGAGAAACCTGGATATTCTTAGGAGAGAATTAGGCATTGTTTTACTACTGGAAATTCTTTCTATTAATACAAAAATGTGAAGAAGGAAGTAGCAGAAAAAAAAAAAAAAGGAATAATAAGAAAAGAGGAAAGCAACACACATACACACATAATTACTTCAGCCATCCTCAATTACATTCGAACTCTCTGGAAAAGAAACCTAAATATATGCTTTGTATGCAGATGTAATGATTACAGATATATTTTAAAAAGAAAGAGTTCCCTTGTTACAGTTGTTTTTCAGTGGTGTATTTCAGAAATATTAAAAACCTAAAAAACCACCTACCCAGTAAGAAAGTCCTAGTAAAATCCACAAATTAAATGAGTTTGGCAGTCCTGGACCATTTTCGTAGCGATATTTTAACAGTGTCATCTCCCCATGGATTGTAATACTAAGCATTTTATTGAAGAACTGAACTGTTTTTGTTTTTCAGTACGTGGAAAATGAAGTACCTGAAAGCATTTTTGCATGTATTATTTATTCATTATGATAGAAAAATAGCTTTAACCTAATAAATTGTGTTTAAGGTAATTTAGAGCAAAAGTTTTGTTTATGATAAAGCAACAGATTTAGTTCTTTATCAGTAGCTTAAAGCACCAAGTTTTCTTTATACAAATTAGACAGATGGTGCTTACAGTAGAATTTACTAAAGGTCTGTCACAACAAATGCAGCCAAGCTGCATATTTAATCACTGCAGAACCTTGTCTACCTGCAGCTGCCAACTGCTAATCCAATTTCCCTGATAAATGTGGCAAGAGACACGATCAGCAATAAAGAGCATCTAACTCCATTTTCCTGCAGGGCGTCTTTTGATGAACATTTAGGACGGAAGCAGGAGTGCACTGTGTGGCCCTGGCTGGTGGCAGCTGCATGCATTTTGAAGACACAGTTCTCAGGTTACTCACTTAATTCTGCCACTATCATTATGTTGCTATTGATCTCAGTAGCTCTTGTCTACACAGCATTACTCTAGATGAAGCTGAATCAGGCAGTTATCATGCATCAAACTTGCTCAAAAGCCTGGAGATTTCCCCTTAATTACTTGTGATTTTATTTGCAAATACCGTTAAAGTGTAATCAAGCAGTCACTTTCCAGGGTCGTTAAGAACTTGCTAGTTTAGGAATATATCACTGGCACTCCATTAAAATTTCTCTGCTAAGAAAGTTTCAAGCAATCCAGACAAGGCAATGGTAAAATTATTTTAATAAATTGAATCCTCACACAGAGAGGAATCCAGTTTCCTCCAGAAAGGGTAATGCTACCAAATGACCTCTCTGTTCTAATTCTTAGGATTTATAACTTGAACACATGAGAGATGGATTGAAGATAGATGAACCGAGCCTATTTTATAAATAAAAAGTGATTACTATTAAACACATAAAGCAACAACAAAGAAGGAAACCAAAAGTAAATAATTATTGAAATAACCCTTAGTACTATTTTAAGAAAAATATTAGCTTAATTCAAGTGATGACTCTGAAATGTGCATCTTTGAGTAATGTCAGTGATGTACTGCAGTCAAATTATTTGCCAAATACTTTGAGCATATCTGTTTATTTCCTTGTGAAAAAAATGGATAAATTTGATGATGTAGTATTGCCATTATATTTTAAAACAGCAAATTAAAAATTACTGTTAGGGTTTCCTCAAGACGACCCCGTGTAGCTGAAGTGAGCACTCCAGTGAGCACTGTTAACTACTGATTCAGTGGTGGCAGAAGGGGATCTCTTTAATGCAATAGTGCTCTAATACATTATCATTCCTGATGATGCAGCTTCTATCTAGTAAGTCTTTTTCTTCCCTAAAATATACTGTTGTTTTGACACAAACAGCTTGCTACACTTAAGGATTTTACTAATAAAACATAATGTTGTGTTAGATGTTATGACTGTTGCCACAGCTGAACTGCCTTGTCAAATCAATCCTAATATGGCTCCCACAGGCACATAAAAACCTTATTTAGCTATCAGTTATCCTAATCACTTTGTTCAGTTTAAGGGTGCCATACTTCAAGACCCG
Organism: Manacus vitellinus; assembly: GCF_001715985.3. NCBI lineage: Eukaryota > Metazoa > Chordata > Aves > Passeriformes > Pipridae > Manacus > Manacus vitellinus. The sequence goes on from NW_021938850.1 coordinate 42,737, forward strand.
TTCCTATTTATACATATATGCCCAGCCATTTAATAAAGTCTTGATTTATATAATAAATTCTTGTTTGAAAAAAAAAATACTTTAAAGCAGTAGTGTTTTATCAGTTCTGTTACATGCCTTCTCATACCCCCAAATAAATATGTTAATATACACAAACAGGATACTTGCGTGGCAAAGGGGATATTAGATATGGAACAGATAAGCTATCACTGAAGAAAAATTTGTCCCTTTGATAATAAATGAGCTTCAAATGGGGTCATTTGATCTGCAAAGCACTGGAAAATCTCAAGGTCCTTATAAAATCTTTGTACAAAGTTTATTTAGAATAGTATTCATAGCCCTTGTATCTCTACTGTCTACATTCCTAATTAGATACATGTACACAGGTATATATGTATATAAATCCATATGTATATAAGTATACAGGTATGTACAGTCAAGGGAGACTGATAGAAAAGCTGCCAGACTTGTTGCTGAATCCTTGCCTCACTATTATTTTTTCCCATCAATAATTTCTTCCCCTATACTTGAAAAAAACCCTACCTTTTGCTTTTTTTTGTTCAACACTACTGTTGAGTATCTGAATCACACTTTCAAATGAAACTTAGAGGGGGAGCATGAAGTTCTCAAACTCATACCCATCTTCACCTACAGGAAAAGAAACCAGAAGAAACCAGCAAAAGCATCACACACATCATCTTCGCACTTCTTCAGAAGGGTCAGGCTCCGAGGCTTCCACAGAGAGATCTCACTGACATCCCAGGAACTGCAGGTGACCTACAGGAACAAAAACCTGAGGTATAATGTATTTTTACTGAGCTATAAACAAAGAACACAAATTGTTGATTCCAAACAACTTGTGTCTGAGACTTGCTTGTCTCCGCATTTCACACCTTTCTCCTTTCCATATTTCTGTTTCTGCTGTTAACCTGACAACATTTATTCACTGCCCTATAAGAACATTCACGTAGGAAAGTCAAGACTCAACAGTTAGAAAATGGTAAATTTAAAACTACAATAATAAATTAGGCTTTTACACATGTGTAGTTTGAGTATGATATTTAAATCACAATCTTTTATGCTCATATGCTATTTTTCCTGCCTCTTACCTATCTGGTGTACACAATGAAGCTGCCCTGGAAATGAATCCAGACTGTGCTGGGGTCATTCATATGACACTTGCCTCATTTGTTTCAGAAGGTGTGAATTTAGGATAAAAGAAAAAAGAGTGAGTAGGGAAAAAGAGATCTTGTTTGTTAGACAGCTGAAAGATATCCTAGAAGTCTGGATTGATTGTGCTTTGTCATGAAACTGAATCAGTAACCATGAACAACGACTCTTTAGAAATGGCAATTTGCATGAGGATCCCTCCTCACACTACTTATCTTTAGGCCCTAATGAGGGCAGCCTGCCTCTCACAGGCTGATTCCCCGTGAGACTAATTCAGAGTAGGAATTTAATTTATGTTCTTTAAAGAGCTCTTTGCTATAGGGCTTCTTTCCCTCCTCTCTTCATCGGCAAAGTCTGGGAAACTAAGTTGCAAGTGAGGTTAGGAGGAAGCTTTTGTGTGTTAAACTGGTTGTGCAAAGTTGGTGTAAGCTTCACAGTTTGATTTCCACACTTAGAACAGATCTAATTCCAGCCCCTTATTTTTAGGGATGCTGCTCAGACCAAACCAGTCACCCAGTCACCAGTGGAAAGTAAGAATGACAGAAAAAGCCAAGAAGAAAAAATGCCAAGAAGAACAAACAGTCACGACAGAAAGCAAAGAGGGGACTGACAAAGCCAGGCAATAACACAGAAAAAAAAAATCAAAATACTCAGTGGCTTTTCATGAAGCTGGAATGACACATCTTCTGAACTGAAAGAGTCAAACATCCTCTGAGAGATATAATTGTGATCCTGCAATTAAAACTGCCTCGTAACAATGTCAATATTTACAATGGAGAGGACAGTTGCAGTGACAGTCCCAACTCTGGCATTTCCTCAGTCCTGAATACCTGGCTCTGTGACCTGAACTGCTCCCCTCTAATAAAGGGCTTTCTAGATTTTTTTAAAAGCAAAGGAAATACATTCACAGTAACTTCTTGCTGCTGCACTGTCACCTCAGCCACAGAGCCTTCAAAGTGCCATCTATGCCCAAGAGCTTTCTTAAACTAGTGAAGGATCTGCCCAAATCTGTGACCTGCACCTGCAGCAAACCCAAGAGGGTGAGGGGATTTGTGCTGGATTTCAAAGCTACTGAGGAGCAGCAAAGGGTCTGGTGGACTTGGGAAATCCATTCCTTTCCATCTTTGCCTGTTTCCTCTGCTCCTTTCAACTGGAGTCAGTATTTTTATTTGGCATTCTGGATCCTTGTGTCTTCTTCCAGTCCAGCTTTTTGTTTCCATCTCCTCCCTTTGCCAATCCAGCTCCTCAAGCAGTTCCAATATACCATTAGTTTCTGTGCTCCCCATCTCTGCTCAATCAGCATCAGCTTCCTCTTACACTCCTGTTTCTATGTGCATTGCATTTCCTGATGCTTTTCTCCCTTTAATTGCTTACCAGATTTTCCTCAGAGAAAAAAAAAAAAATAAGGCCCAATCATTTAGAAAGAGTCCCATGGTGGCATTGTCCTGTGCCAGAGTACAGACTAACAGGAGCCATCTGGATCCTGCCCTGTGCGGGACCAGGGCTTAGATGCCATTTACAGAGTTCTCAGGAGAAACATGAACTGTCCCAGGACAGGAAAAGTCACACTCCACCTCTTCTAGAGTGCTGTATACCTTTGGAAGAAGGTGTCCACATCCAAATTCAAGATTATTCCTTCCCAAGGCAGAATCTCAACCATACTTTATCAAACAGCTGAGAAAACCAAAGAACTACCAGCATGTCCAATGCTGATTGTGACCAACACTTTAATGCCAAACCAGCTAGTTTTGGGAATTGGGTAAGGGAAAGTTTAATGTGCTAGGTCTGTTTTAAATTTCAGTGTAGGTAGGGGAGAAAGAATATACAATTAGGATCCTCTATAGTATTGTCCTATTAATAAAATAATGTGGAAGTTTTAGAAAACTAACACAAATTACTGCCTATACATTTCTTTTTCACTCCTGAACAAGCCACATCACATCACCTGAACAGCACAGTATTAGTAAGGAAAGGAAGAAACTATCCTAAACAAACCTCCCATGGTAAATTGCTGTAAGCTTGTAAGCTCCTGGAGGTATTTCCTACAGTTTACATCTACTTCTTTTGGTAGTGTAGAGAAAAAAGGTGACTAAAATTTATTAATTATTTAAACATAAATTTACCAATGTTGTTCTATTAGGTTTTTTTTTGTACACTTCACACAAAACATCTTGGACTAAGGATCTTGGACAAAATTATGCAATTCTAAATGCCACAAAAATATTCAAAACACAACCTGGGACACACAAGGAATTCAAATTCTTATTATATTCATATGAGGTTTAAGTAACTCAACACAAATCAAAGTGCATTTTGAAGCAAATATCAATATCATAGAATCATACGATCACGACCAGACCAAGTTGCTCCAAGGCCCACCCAAAATGGCCATGGCCACTTCCATGGATGTGGCATCCAGATATTACCATTCTTTCTCACTAAAATAAAATTTTGCCAGTCACACTGACAGCACCTAACTTAAAATGGAAATATTCTCAATTTACTGTATTCAACTAATCTCCAAAAATGCTTCTGCATAATTACTTAAAACAACCCCCACCAATAAAAATTAATCTTAGTTTTGTTTCCATGTAAATTATTTATCATTCATATAAAAGGATTTTATATAAATCTCTTCATTTAATTTGAAAAAAAACCCAAAAACAACCCACATAGAAAGCCTAGAGAAGACAATTAGTACAATGCTTTTCTGTCTAAAAATGCCAGTTTTCATGGTTTGAAAGTACCTTTTGAATCACAAGGTAAGAACACTGTGATTTAATGCTTGCACAAGCACACAGAAAGGACAGTTTGTGTACACCTTATTTTTAAAATTTGGATTCTAAAACACAACTTCTACCTGTTTGTATCTCTAGCTGTGCTTTTCTGTCAGTTTAAACCCAAACACATTTACTCCAGTAGGAACACGAAGGACAACAGCCACAGGACTGATGTATGCTTTTTCCAGATCTTGTGGAGCTGTTAATCCAGAGGAATCACAATGGCCTTTGTCAGCTTATAGCCAGTCTGCATTTTGTCTGTCACCCATTTATCCAGCTTCTACTTTGAGAAGTAATTTTTAACACCTGTGATGTTGTTTTTACCAAATCTCTTTTTCCCCTGTAGGAAAAATTACTGAACCTGCATGCACAGCCCATTTTATATTATAAATATGCCTATGTTATACAGATCTGAGCCAGTACTGAAAGCAGTTTAGCTGCAAGGAAACCCAGGTCCCGCTCACAGGTGCATTCTTTAGGGAAACACTGACCAATGTGGCTCCATTTTGCCTTGGAATTCCCTGTTTCCAGCAGGGTTCAGCAGTAGATGGGACAGGCACTCATGATCAGCAAGAGCAGGAACAATCACTGCTGGCTTATGACTGTCTTGACTATCAGCTTCTTTAAGACAGGATTTGTCTGGGTGCTCATTTTGCCAAGCCCAGCCTTCTCTGTTTGGACAACAGAGCTCTAACCAGGCAGGCAAAGCTCTGGGGACCAAGGGCAGTGCCTGGACTAAGTTCATCACATCCAGCTACTAAAGCATGCACTGTTTTTACACCTGCTAACCTCTCTCATTCGCAAAGGACAACTCAAAAGGTAACCCCAAGTGCAAGTTTAAGTGCTGCTCCCTGTACTGCCAAACTCTTGTCAATGCTTATTAAAACTCTGAAGATCTTTGTGTATTGGGAACTTGCACAGAGAAGTGAAATAAAAAACCTTCTGGCAGAAGCTGGGAGGTTCTGGCCTGGTCAGTATGTCACCTGGAAATGCAAAACACTCAGGCACTTCATATTGTAAACTTTTAAGACAATACAAAAAATAAACTCATGATGCTTATTTCTTCAAACAGAAGGCACCAAATACAGTGTTGCTGCTCAATGCCATAAATCTCAGGAGTCAATAGGCAGTGATTTAAATACCAACTGTAACATATTTACTGTACAAATAAACTGCTGTTTGATTGGTTTAATAACCCTAAAAATTCACAGCACTACACAAGGCAGTGAGGTACCTCAGGGACAAGGGAGATGACCTTACCTAAGCCCAGGAGAAGCTGAGTGAGCCAGTGTGGAACACTGTCCAGCACCTCGGGCCACTGAGGCTCAAATCCTCACTGACATCCAGGAAAGGGAAGTGCTTCCTCTGTCAAAAAATGAGTGTAGGAAAAGTTAAGTGTTCTACAAAATTTACTACACACACTTTTTAACATAGTAAGAAAACTTACTGTGTGATTCTGAAGCATAGATTTCACTGTCTATTTTCACAAGCTTTTTCAGGAGACTGTACATAGCAGGTGTTAAGGAAAAGCAGCCTTGCAGCATTATAATTACACAGGCAGGCTGGGAAAACTTTCAGGAACTTTTAGGGAGAAAAAAAATCCTGAAACAGTACATTAAAATAATATTTGAAGTTCATCCACAAATATATGTAATACAGATATTCTTTAGAACATTTTAGACTATAATCTGTTATTAATGAAAGGAATTACTTTTCACAGCATATGTTCTAATCACAGAAGAGACAAATGAACTAAATGACTTTTACAAATACACAGAAAGTTTTGGATAATAAATGGTGTTTGTTCCTCAGACAGATCCATGTCATCAGCACATAAAAAAAGTGGTTTTGCAAGTGCCTGCGTTGGAGCTGATTGGTACTTGGCAATGGCACTGCTGCAGCCCTGAGGTAACAGCCTCAAAGTCACACGGGTGATCCTCCAGACCCATCAAAAACCACAATTTGTTTCAGTTACAACAGATAAAAATACATCTCATGCATACTAAGCTATGCTAAACACTTAACCAAAGTTAAGATAGAGCAGTGGATGTTGTCTTCCTCAAGTCAGCAAGGCTTTTGACACTGCCTCCCATAACATCTTCACAGGTAAGCTCAGGAAATGTGGGTTGGATGAATGGACAGTGGGGTGGATCAAGAACTGGCTGAATGGCAGAACTCAGAGGCTTGGGATCAGCAGAGCAGAGTCTGGTTGGAGGCCTGCAGTCAGTGGGGTTCCCCAGGGAGCAATACCGGGCCCAGCCTTATTCAGCTTGTCTATCAAGGACCTGGATGGAGGGATAGAATGGCCTCTCAGCAAGTTCGGTGATGATACAAAACTGGGGGAGAGGCTGATGCACCTGAAGGCTGTGCTGCCTTTCAGTGGGACCTTGATAGGCTGGAGAATTGGGCAGAGAGAAACCTAATGAGGTTCAACAAGGTGTAACAGGGAGACAGTCGAACGGAAACCACTACACTGTTGAAAGTTCAACAAAACAATATTTATTACAAACAAGTAACCAACAAAACAAGAAACCAAGAGACAGGAAAGAGAAGGGAAACAAGCCCCCAGGGTAACCCCCCACTCACTCAGGTGTTACTTATGAGGTTGTCTTACCGACCCCAGCATGCTTAGAATTCCCCATAGCAGAAGCTGCATCCCCAGTGCATCAGCAGCTCACATGGTAACAGGCGTTCCTGCCAAGGCATCGTTGTCCTCCACGTGAAGCCTGAGTTTGCTCCCAGCAAGAGCTCTCTGCTTTTTATACAATTAACCTGTGATGTCTACCTGGGCAGGTGTGGCCAGCACCGCCCAGCCAGTCCCTCCCCCCGTGATGTAAGTGGTGCCTCTTCTGTGCACACGTGGGTACTCTGGAATGTCTCTGTGCCCTCATGCTATGCCTCGGGGCCTAAATGAGTCTGGGGGATTACTTCATCCTCCTCCTCTTCACTTTCTCCTTCAAGTGTCCTTGGAGGGCCGTCAGCCAACAGTGAGGCCCCAATTAACTTCAGTTTATACAAGATCCTTCCTTCAAGGACGATGTTCTCGTTTTTCGGTGCTTGTTTTCACATAACTTGGCAGGAAAAGAACAGACTCTCACAGGTGGCTGGGCCAAACACAGACTGAAAAGTAACAGCACCCAATTAAGCATGAATACACAAGGGCAGGTGCAGGTCCTGCAGCTGGAGAGGAACAACCCCAGGTAGCAGTACAGGTTGGGGACTGACCTACTAGAGAGCGGCTCTGAGAAGAAGGACCTGGGGGTCTTGGTGGATGACAGGTTGATTGTGAGCTGGCAGTGTGCTCTTGTGGCCAGGAGGGCCGATGGGATCCTGGGGGTACCAGGAAGAGCATTGGCAGCAGGTCAGGGAGGGGATCCTGCCTCTGTGTTCAGGGGAGGCACATCTGCAGTGCTGCCTCCAGTTCTGGGCTCCTCAAGACAAGAGAGACACGGAGCTCCTGGAGAGCATCCAGAGGAGGCCAAGATAATGGAGGGGTCTGGAGCATCTCTATGATGGGGATAGACTGCAGGAGCTGGGCCTGTTAAGTGTGGAGAAAAGAAGACAGAGGGGATCTCATCAATGCATATAAATATCTACAAGGTGGGTGTCAGAGAATGGTGCCAGACTCTTCAGTGGTGCCCAGAGACAGGGCGAGGAACAACAGCCATAAACTAAAACACAAGAAGTTTCATCTCAATGTGAGGAAGAACTTATTTACATTGAGGGTGGCAGAGCACTGGAACAGGCTTGTTCAGGGAGATCATGGAGTCTTCTCTCTGGAGACATTCCAAACCCACCTGGACATGCTCCTATGACACTTGCTCCAGGTGACCCGGCCTCAGCAGGAGAGTTGGATCTCCAGAGGTGCCTTCCAACCCTAACAATTCTATGATTCTTTGAAAGTATTTTCAGACATGTAAGATCTGAATGGAAATCTCCTACAAGCATACAGTCTCAGAGCCATAGCAAAGTCCATACCAAGAGGGTACAGCTGAGAATTTTGGATGTATCAATGAGCATTTCCACGGAAACTCCAGTTTCTCAAACTTGATAAAGCAGAAAGCAAATTAACTGACTCCTGCTACGCATGAACTGAAATCTTCCACTGCACAGCTGGCTAACTGGTGACAGCCCAGGTAACTGCAGCCTCACCTGGCCTCAGCCACCACACTGCTACCCACGGGCCCTGGGGAAGGGCTGCTGGGTACTCTGTACATTGATCAGCCAAGGCACCTGACCCCTGGTCAAAGCTCCTGGCCCTGGTCGAGCAAGATGAGCTCCAGTGTGTCTGCACCTGCCTGGATACCAAGGACCCAGGGAGCTGCACACTGATGCAGGAGCAGTGTATCTCCTGGACTGCAGTAATTCTGCAGATCACATCTTCTAGGTACTTACATATGACAAAATAATATTTTTCTTAAGGTTTCTTTTTAAAAGCACAAGAAATCATATTAAATAAAAAGTTGAGTTCGCAAAAACTCTGTTATAGAAGCCCTTAAATCAGATGGTTCAGACCTGTTCCTACAATTCAAATCCTTTCCTAGCTCTGTGAATTATGACATCTCTTAACAGCATGAGTACACACACACACATTCCCTGTCTCAGATGATTCAAGCATCTGGGGCTGGATACAGGCGATAATCCTGTGTCTTGCAAAAAGAGCCATGCTGGCACCTTTGAGAGTTTCTGCACTGAAGCAGCAACTGTTGCGAGCCACGTTTGCAAAACAGGAGCACGAGAGTGGCCAAAACAATGGCTGGGATTTTCTGACTCCTGCTTCTCCTTCATTTGACATGAAATCCCTGTATGACTTACAGAAACTCAGTTAAATTCCACTGTCTCAGTTCTGCATCTCTAAAATGGGGATATAAAAGGTTTTGCAATATCCCAGTACATCAGTGCACTTTCTCAGAAATGCCATAGAAAAACTCAAACTTCAAAACTTCAGAAATATTCCTAAGCATGGAAGGCACCAAATGAAGAAACTACTTACGGGCTTGTATATTCTACAATGAATACTACAAACACAGGACTCAGTAGTTCAGTGAGCAATGTTGCTGGCACTGATGAGCTCATAAGCAACACCCAGGATGTGTTCCTGCAGTCCTGTACACACAGAGACTTCACAAATACCCACAATACTTACCATTGTTACTGGGGGTTTTTTCTGAGTGCTTGCTTCACTCTGCCATTCCTGCACATCACTGACTAGAGTTCAATAACTTTTATGGGAATAAACAATTTCCCTTTTCATTTTAAGTAGATTAAATTCTTTTTAAACAGGTAAAATTGTAAGAGCAGATTTTATAGCTGCCTTCTATTGGAAAATCTCCTAATCAACTTTTGAGAGTTGTTTCTCTTGTCAATCCATAACATCCGACATGGCATTACCTGGTTTTATATTGCAAAGCTACAGAGTTGGCTCCCTGCCCTGTTACAAGGCAGAGCCTTTTGTAACACAAGGCTAACAAAGACAAGGATTAAGAATGTTTGAGAGACTAAAAGTATTTTATCCCAAGTTACTGTACAAAATAATAATGAAACTGTATTTATTTAGCTACAAAAATATACAGAGGAAAAGTTAATTAGTAGAAAGAACTAAACATGTATGAGGGAGCACTGTGGCTTCACAGACATAAAGGAACGACTAACATATTCCATTATGCAAATGAATTCAAAGATATTTCACAACTGATCAGCTAGGAGGGACATAATGATTTATAATTCAAATAACTGAGCTTTGAAATCAGATTGGACTAATACATTTCGAAATATGCAAACCTGGAATAATTGTGAAAGCAATGTAAACCATGACACCAGCCCCAATCATTTGTTGTTGATACCTTCTTATGGTTTTTCTTCTTTTTTTCCTGTTATATATTGCAGTTGCTGAAATTATGTTTTGCTTTTAATTCTACATTATCCTTTAGAAAAAGATGATTATACACTTAAAAAAAGAAAAATACTGATTTCTAAGACTGTGTAAAAGCTGATTATGTACAGGAAAGTACTGAAATGAAATAAATTATTGTTGTAACCTTTCAGGCTAGCCACAATTTAATCTATTTCAAATACTGAAAATTGATCCACTGGATCTAGCTTCTTAACAATACTCTATTTCTTTCAAAGCAATATATACTTAATGCCTTTTAAAAAAATCCTAATATAATGTGAAAAGGCCAAAGTTTGCAATGCCAGGAAGTAGTTATAAACTACTTCATATGTTTGAAATAAAAAGTACTTCAGTATTATTATTAAAAAAAACCCCTATTGGTAGAGTTTTTAATAGGAAAAAAATACATATCTTTAAAAGCCAAAATGACCAGTGAAATTAGGTTGTACATCATTTTCTGGGAAAAAGGAAAAACCGCCTCGACAGGTGTAATTTATCATTTTTCTGATTTAATACCAAAGAAATATATTAAAATAATAAAAAGAATCCTGAAATCCTCAAAATTTGTAGTGATAAATAGCCCTCCCTGTCTTTATTGCATTATGCCTACTAACAGAAATATTGCATGGTGGATTTCGCCAGACAAGAACGATTATTTTCCAATAAAAAGTTGCATATTAAATTCCAGCACAAAAGTGGGTGTCTAATACTTTTGAAATCTTTTATGGTTTGCCAGGGAACACAATTTTAAACTTAACTAATACAAGATCACGGTGAAGTGAAGCAGCATTAAAGCTGCCTTGGCACAACCCCACCCCTCTATGCAGCAAAGTCACCGTTCTCAGAGCTCCTGTTTGAATCACTGTCATTGAAAGTAATTGAATACATTTGGGGTATTTATGTTTTTAGCTAATCTCTCTTTTTGCTAGTCTTTCAACACTTCAAATTGCTGTTAAAGATGTGCATTTATGAGGGCAGTGCTGCTTTACATCCTGAGTATGCAGAAGGGTCTAAAACCACTCTGTCAGTAGTTAGCCAGTTTCTGCAAAGAAAAACCCCACAATGCTACTCTTCAAGAGAACTCAGGTTATTAAATATCTACTTTTTCATCCTTTCTAGGTCCTGATATTATTACATCTATTTCATGAGCAGAAACTCATTTACTGCAAATATAATTTAAGTAATCGGAACACTGAAACTATCCAGACATTTCAGCCTTGGAAAGTATTATTTGCACCAATAGTTTATCCTGACCCTACTTCTGGAGAGCTCCCACAGGAATACATGCCTTTGCAAGCCTCCAGAAGACAACATGAAATGCTGAATGCTTGCTGGCTTTAGGAGCAACACAAGGCTGATCCTGTCAGCAAACACACAGAAACAACCAAGCCCTCCCAGTTTAGGTGCACTCATGGGGATTCTGAAAGTGTTTTGAACCCTAGTGAAGCAATAAGTTTCTGGTAGAAAGTAGGAGACAGCTCATTAGTTCCTTCATAAATCTTGTTAATGAAATAAATGTCTCCCCTTCTGTTTTTGTCAAATTCCTTTGTAATGTTTCATTTTCATCTCCTTCCCAGTCTCATTTCTGTGATGCCATGAGAACATAAACACATGCATATTTAAACTATCAAGTGAGCTGCTTAATGGTATTTGAAGTAAACATACACAAGTACACCTTGTATGGTTTTCATTAAATAAAATTCACTTGTGGAATGTGAAAACCCACACTCATCTTTCAACCCAAGGAAATATATTATTCTTACATGATTAGAGTTCTATGGATAAACAAAATGATACCACTTGTCATATTCCAGGTGTGTTCCCCTGTGCTTGTGTAACAACCTCCTCTAGAAAATTACTGAAAAGTCAGTTTTATTTTAAAACAGCTAAGGATTGCAATGTTGAATGAGTTCATACACCCTGGTGGTTTATTATCTGTCATATACCTTTAAATATTGTGTCACATTGAACACCACTGCTAGACTGGGTTTTTTTCAATCTTCTTGCTCGATTGATTGAAAATTCAAAGAGCAAACATTCTTCTCCAACTCATGGTAAGTGAATATTAATTAGAATAAGACACAAAAGGTTTGCAAATAGATAGCAAGTTAGCATCCATGACTGGGTAAGAATATTACAAAAATACTTGAACCCAGACAAAAATCCACATGCAAAGGTCAGGTTGGTTTATCAGCAGTAATGATAACAGTAATGATAACACTGACACAGTGAGGAACTTGGAATCAGACAACAAAACATGTCAAAAGGCTTTTGTTTGAAATCCAGCTTATGCTTCATACCTTAGTTGACTCAACCTCCAAGTAGAACCAATCCTCTTCTCAGCTGCCAACAGAATCAGTCCCGTTCTCAATATTGTTGAACTCATCAACGGTATTGACTTCAAGAAGATTAGGACTGGGACAGATGACCATAAGCAACTAGTTATATGATTTGTCTTTTGTTGGTAAAAGTAGGTAGAAATAAGCACACCTTTTAAAAACTATGCATAGAAAAAATAAACCAAAATTAATCAATATTAATCTCCTAATTGGTTTAAAAATGTGGCATATAAAACCACAGAAGTCTCATATTAATTTTTACCTTATTATTTTCAAATAACATGTTGTGCCATATCCAATAAAAAGGATATCCAACAGAAAGGTCATTTGGAAACTGAAGAGTTCTTGAAATCATGGGCTCACATCTTCCCCAGTATTTAATGTTCGTAACACTAGAACAAACAAAACAAGAACAATGACATTTTATAACAAACTTTCCTCTTTTTGAGAAGTGCAGTGTAAAAGCTCAGTGTAGTAACACATGGGTTGACAAGAAGCTCAGTGTGTCCCAGCTGGCACCCAGAACCCCCCGTGCCCTGGGCTGATCCCATAGTGTGGGCAGCAGGGCAGGGGGGATTCTGCCCCTCTGCCCCCTCAGCTGAGACCCCCCTGCAGAGCTGCTCCAGCCCTGGGGAACAGCACAGGGAGGACATGGAGCTGCTGGAGAGAGTCCAGAGGAGGCCCTGGAGATGCTGCCAGGGCTGGAGCCCCTCTGCTCTGGAGCCAGGCTGGGAGAGCTGGGGGGGTTCCCCTGGAGAAGAGAAGGATCCAGGGAGAGCTGAGAGCCCCTGGCAGGGCCTAAAGGGGCTCCAGGAGAGCTGGAGAGGGGCTGGGGACAAGGGTTGGAGGGACAGGACAAGGGGGAATGGCTTCCCAGTGCCAGAGGGCAGGGTTAGACAGGATTGTGGGAAGGAATTCTTGGCTGTGAGGGTGGGGAGGCCCTGGCACAAGTTGCCAAGAGAAGTTGTGGCTGCCCCATCCCTGGAAGTGTCCAAGGCCAGGTTGGACAGGGCTTGGAGAAACCTGGGCTAGTGGAAAGTGTCCCTGCCCACTAGGGGGTGGAACGAGATGATTTTTAGGTTTCCTTCCAACCCAAACCATTCTGTGATTCTATGATTATATTACAAATGTATTTCTGTGATAGGTCTTGGAATTTTCCATTTATGAGACAGAAAATGCTACAAAAACACATCACGTCATTTTCCTGAGCAAGGGATTCAAACTTTTTTGTAACATCATAACAAATTAATTAGTTTTTTAAAAATCCATTATCTGTCATAATGAAATATATTATCTGGAGGTTACCCTTACTTATATTTATCTACTCATTTTTCATCACAATATCTGGCCACTTAACTTCTGCAGTATTTATCTGCCTAATATTTCACAAGACAAAACCAAATTGCTATAAAATCCCTAGGAAAATTTCCACAGGAGAAAAGGGGCACAGAAAAACTATGGGCCAATTCATAGCACTACTGCTATATCCAATTCCCAGTGATATTCCACCTTGAAGTTCTTGTACTATTCCATAATTCTCCTCTTCCCTACACCAAACACTTAACTAAACTCAAGATGTATAGGGGATACTGCATTTCCCTAACTTCAACCCCTCTCAGACACAGAAGCATACTCTGATTAACAACCAATGCATAAGTTATGCTATAGGATAACACTAGTCCTGTTATCAATTCTTGGGGAACACCATATCAAACCACTTACCATTTCTGACAGCAAACTCAGTCAGCCTTTAGTGGAACCATGCAGCCAACACTTCCTCTACAGCCTTCCCCAGGTTAAGGGTGAGATGTGAGTACAGAGCCAGGACCCTGCACAGCTGCTGCTGGGTGTGTGGGTCAGTGCAGAGACACGCGAGGGGCCGGGGATGGAGCCTGGTGTGTTCACCTGCTTGGTCACCAGGAGGTAAGAGGAGGAACTGGCCTTCAGATGAAAGGGGTAAACAAGCCAGTACAGTGAAGGAATATAATTTTTGTTTCAAATGAGGTTACAGAATCCCAGAATGGTTCAGGTTGGAAGGGCCCACAGTGGCTCATCTGGTCCCACCTCCCTGCCCAGCAGGGCCATCCCACAGCACATGGCACAGGATTGTGTCCACACAGCTCTGCAAGATCTCCAGTCAGGAGACTCCACACCCTCTCTGCTCTCTCTCCAGGGCTGGGTCACTGCCCAGCAAAGAAGTTCTTCCTCCTGTCCAGCTGCAACTTCCCGGGCATCAGTTCCTGCCCGTTCCTCTTGGGCCATTGCTGGGCCCCCCGAGCAGAGCCTGCTCCAGCCTCTGCCCCCTCCCTTTGGATACTAGCCCATTCAAACAGAAAGGCAGCATGATTTCCTGGCTCGGAAGCCCTGGCACCTATTCCTGACCACAGAATCACAGAACATACTGAGTTGGAAAGGACCCACAAGGATCATTGAAGTCCAACTCCTCTGGCCCTGCACAGAACACCCCAACAATCCCACCCTGTGCCTGACAGTGCTGTCCAAACACTCCTTGAGCTCTGCTCCATTTCATACTGTGCCCTGGGCAGTGAGGGTGTACCTCAAACTGCCAGTCAGATAAGTCTACTCAGCTTTGTATGTCTCAGTTTCCATGTCTGTAGAAAATGTACAGTGATTCTGACTTTAAGCTGTCAGATCTATTGATGACAGACAATGATGTAAGAGGTGTCATCAGTACCAGCTATGTACCACTGGGATGCAGTAGGATTTCAGTCTGGGGAATAGAGAACCTGAAGCAAAGATGCCTTAAAATCAGCATTGATTATTGATTTTACATATTCATGGACTAAGGAATGCATACAACACATAAACCAAGTTTCTTTTTCAGGAAGTTATAAACTCAAGAATGCAGTTTAAAGCATCTAACTGTTTAGTATTATTTACTCAGGAAAAGGCAAATAACAGTGCAATTACCCAAGCAATTCTTCAATGTAAATTTACAGACAAATATTGATTTATTTTACACAATCTCTATGAATAGCTACAGAAGTTCAGATTGCCTTAAAGAAATAGCCCATTCTAACAAGTCCATAATTCACAGTTTATCCCTACTATGGGGAGTTCTGGAGATGTTTATAGTTGCACTAAATCCTTAACAAGTATATACCATACAAAGCAATAAAAAGGAATTTGAACTACCCAGATTTGACATCAATATCAAAATAATAAAAAGGCTATTTTGCAAAAGAGTAAAATCTTTGTCCTTCAGAAGTCAGTTACAAGACATTTAAAGAAAAATAAGAAGCCACAGTGGCTGATTGAAGAGAAAATTAAAACTGTGTAAGAAAGCCTCTTCATCCAGCATTCAGGGTACTTTCATGTACATCTGTTCTTTCAGTTCACGGTTGTATTTGGATGCTGAAAGATGGAGCAATAACATAAAAGCTAGAAAGTACTCGTGAGTGAACAGAGGCAATCTTAGCAATTCCCATCTCTGTTTCTGCCTTGCTAATATCAGGCAAGATGAAAGACACATAAAATGTAGTATTTTAAGAAACATTCACAAAACTTCATAAGTATCTGAGAAAATTTCTAAAGATCTAGAGAGGAATCTCATAACACAAAAAGCAGTTTTCTGGTATATAAGGAAGAGAAGCCAAGGAATGAAAGAGGAGAAAAATTTACAGCCTTCGGAGAAATCATGGCAAGACAGCACTGAAATCCAAGTACCAGTGTCCCTGTCTCTTTCTTGCTCAAGTGGTTTAGTGATTTAAAAGATGAACTAAATGAAACAGAGGAACCAACCATGAAGTTTCAGATGAGTCACAGAACACAAGAGCTTCATCAATAGCTACACCAATGCCAAATTTGCCAAAACATCTATGTGAGATGAGCACTGAAGTACAAAAAAAGTGGGAATAAAAATGGTAGCATATTTCCAATTTTGGTAACAGTAACAGTATCAAAATACTGAACTACTCACAAACATACAAACCCAAAAGAGCAACAGTAACTCTGCTCCATGTTGAAAAGTTACAAGACATTGAAAAATCTAAATGGAACAGCATTAAGAATTCAAATATTTGCTTTTAGTTTGCCTTTAGTAAGAAGAAAAGAATAAAATCCAAGCTTCCAAAAGCTGCACCAAAGCAGCTGCCCAGCTTACTCTGAGACTGTGTCACCGTGACGCGGTCCCTTCAGCACACCAAACACCTCTGCCCTCAGTATAGGCACTTAAAAGTAATATTTTAAGAGGCTGTGTATTTGAACCTAACATCTAGAAGTGGAAGACATAAAATGATCGTATACTCCAATTCATAATTCTCTGGGAAAAAGGTTACCATATAATCCACAGAAAAATCAAAAATCCTTGCACATTCCAAGTCATTAGTGTATTCAGCCAGGTAAAGAATCAAGGCAAAGATATCCACTTCCAGCCTCCTATATCCAATTAATGACTTTTTTGCCCCTCGAAACCCTTCTACTGTCCTTAATTTCCTGTCTAATCCTCAGTTTACAATTCAGAGACTCACCTCTTCAGACACAAGGACTATGTGTCACTGCTGTGACACAGTTTACAGCTCTGCTGGTGCCCAGCACAGGACAGTCCCTTGGCAGCAGTGGATGGGAACTGATGTGGGTGAAGCACAGCAGTGGAATGCTCAGCCTCAAAGAAAGAACTGAAAAACTGATGCAGTGCAATTTAAAAATGAAAAATTTAGGATCAGGGATGCAGGGGAGAAAAGCAAAAGCAAAGCCCAGTCAGCACAGCAAAGGGAGCACTGGAGAGTGGGGATACACTGTGTGCAAAGAGGGGGAATCCATCTGGTCACATGGACGGTGGGTACCTTCTCCATTTATCATTGCATGCCAAGGTCTCAAATGTGGCTTACAGGTCATTTTTAAGTGCCTAAAGAATTCATCCATCCTCTTTCCAGGAGGCCCTGAAGCCCTTCTCTGAGAGGTGACAACAGGCCACAACACAGCCAAGGAATTCTGGGAACACTGCACTACCTGCACATGCACAGGCTGCTGCGCCTCCGATGCACAGATCTGGGACTGAGCCAAAGAAGCAGTTGCAAACGGTAAGTTGCTACCAGCCAGAAAAGATGACAACTGCCATAAAGAACCACGTTTGGTGAAGTGGTTGTTTTTGTTTTTTGTGTGATGAAAGATGGAAAAAAAATCACTCATTTCAAACAAAAAATTTCAAAGCTTTCACAGCTGCTTCATAGCTGCTGGGCTAGCCAATTCCCATTGGAAGAAAATTCCAATTCCCAGTGCAAGAAAAATGGGCCCCCAAATCCCCTGAAAAGACTTTGAAAATCTCTTCCTTATGTGGTGCAAATAGATGAGCCTTGTTTTTGTAACACAGCTAAGAGCACTTTAGATGACAAGCAGATTAGAAAATTCAGCTTGAGGGTAGCTATTCTTTCAGCTGGCCTTTCCCCTCCCACCACATCTCCCATAAGGTGGTGGCCAGAGCATGCAAACACTGCATGCTAAAAGAACCATCCCGCAAAATTTCTGGTAAGACTGTGATGGAAATACAGGTACTATTGGATATTCTGACTACATAAAACTATGTCCCCTCAAAAACAGTTTAACAGGAATTCCGTAAAAGGCACATCTATTAATTCCCAGTGGAAAGGTATATAAATGGTCTAGGATCTGATGTGACAGTAGTACTTGGAACTACAGTCGGAAGGTCAAAAGTACACCTATTACACTGACAAGTCTCAAAATATTTCTGTATGTTGAAGAATATCTATTCCACACAGTCTTTAATTCATTAACTGAACAGTGGCTACTGCAGCTACTGGTAGCTATGACACAAGTATTTCAAATTGTTTTCTGTTAATTAAAGAATTCACTGAGTTTGACCAATAATCCTCCACTGCAAAGCTGCCCCTAAGGAATTTCAAAGAACAGATTAAAACTATGTGACAAAATGCCTAAACATTACTGAGCTCACACTAGACTTTAAGAAATTAGAAACTCCTTGTGTCAACCAGTAAGTAATCACAAGTGATGCCCTTTGAATTTTTAGGATTTTTAGCTTTTTGTAGATTTTAGAAGTAGCTGTGTAGTAAATGTAGATTTTTAGCATAATTATATAGTCTCTCACACTTTAGAATAGTAGTTAAACACTCACTAAACCCTATTTCCCCATTTCATATAGAATTCTCCAAATTCTTTAGAATTGTTTAGACCTCTTTCAAGGCAGGCCTTCATTCTGTTTAAGAACATTTGTACCCCAGGCCTGAACAACAAGGTACCATCATAGTCAAAGCAACCTTCAAGCCTGGAACCTTGGAGAAGCTCCAAACACACTATGTGCTGTGAAGAAGAAGAAGATGAGGAAGAAAGGGGTCCTAGAATCTCCGACTCAATCTCCAGGGAGGCGTGCCTGGGGGCAGATCCGGGGGCGGGCAGTTCTCGGATCGGACACAAACTGTGGAACCCCTGGACACAGGGTGTGCACCCCTTTCGTACTCCAGTGGCCTGGAGGCCTTCAGTAAAGACCTGCTCTATATCTGATCTCTATACTAAATTTGCTTGGAGTTTTTTTGCTCCCAATTCTTAAGGCAACACAAGAAGAGGTTAAATCAATAGTAGCAAAACAAAAAATAATTAATATGTCCTGGAAGACTACGACTTGTTTCACTACCATGAACTCATTTGCTATGTTTACTCCTCACACCGGGTACAAAATGCTTCCTGCATGTATCCTGCATTGGAGCCTTTAATAGCAAAGTGGAAGGAAATAACCTGACAACGTCTTTTGATCATCCCACAGTGCTAATGGCAGGCTACCATAAGGTACTTTCTCCAACACTTTGGGATTTGAAAGACTGGATGCCATTAGTCAGGCAAGAATACTCTGTCAAGTGTAACTCCTCTATCTTACATAACCCTTGGCATTAACAAAGCAGGAACTAGATGGTCTCAAATGCTGTGAAGTTACTACATGGGAATAAAGCCACTCAACAAAGTGCAAACTAAGAATTCCCTAGGGCTTCCTTTTAACCTATTGTTAAGGAATAACATCTTATAAATTTCACCTACTCAAAGAAAAACTGGATCTGTAAGGTAAGACAGAACAGTAGACTAGTGGTTTTCTCAAATCCCCATGGTTACAGTGACTCCATGCACAGGAGAAGCAGGTGAACAGGCTCACAGCCAGGGATCCTACTTGCTGCTGGTACAAATGTGCTCAAAATGTTCTCAGTAACAAAGCACCAGGAATGCTGCCACACTGGATTGCCCCATCAGACTGTCAGGTTTGGATTACATATCAATATGTTATGATTTCACACCCGGATTTTCCACCTGGCATGCTACCACTGGGAAGAAGCTCGTTTATTTTAATTGACACAAACACGACTGTGTTTCTCCAGCAGATTCACAGCCACCTCTTTCAGCCACTGACTGAAGTGTCCATTTCAAGCTGTAACATCCATTCTGTCAAATCAAATGATCTTCAATCTAGTCATGAACGAATCATGGTTTTAGGAAAATACAGTAAGCCAGGAGGAAAGAGAAAATAAAACTACAGTGTGTAATCTAAAAGCAGCACTGATTTTTGCTTTTTACGTACCTTGTTTTCTTTTAAAAATCTTCCATGTAACACTCAAACCTATTAACACTAAATTTTATAACTAAAAACCTATATTTTTTGTTAATTTACAGTAGTTTGCAAACACAGCCTTCTCCAATCTAAACACGCGTAGGTCTGCTCATATAACTTGTTAGATTATATGTTATTTCTTCAATTGGCAAACATAACAGAGATTTCCTCTCAATGGCAGCAACAAGTAGAAAGAGAAGCAAACTGATGCATCTGTTATCCCTGATGTTTCTGTTATCCAAAGTATAGCCCTCTTCCTCCTTTTTCCACAGTTGTTCAAGTTTCACTGCAGCCTTGCCCCCTCACACCACGGCATGAGCTACTTCCAGAAACCATCAATATTTTTCCATCCATTGCCCTCCATTTACCTGTCTTCAAAGCATACTCCAGATAAATGTCAAGGTTGTATGGGTGCTCTTGTTATTCTAAGGCAAGATATAACACTCAGCTTCTGCTTTTGAGGAAGCAAAGCAATTATGCCTTGTTTTCCACAGAAAAGTTAAGTCATATTAGAAAATGACCTTGTTTTAATTGCTACTATTTCTCAAGGTTGGCAGCCACAGTAGCAAAGACAAGTCATGTTTAATACCATCTAAACAGGTCATGGCCAACCTGGTGACACCAGCAGAGAGCTTCCTCCAGTATGGCAAATGTCTACTAAAGTATTTAAAGGTCCTGTAAGTGAGATTTAGAGGACAGGAAATAAATGACAGGATGCAGTATCTTCCTCACTGTAGAATGAAGAGGTAAGATACTTGTTTCTCTTTCTCCAGGCACACACAGACCTCATCGTCTCCTGGGGACTCTAAGATTTTTTTACTGTATATTCACAGTTTTTTAGAGGGATCATTTTGTTTTGCTTGAAAAGCAAAACTGAGTTTAGACGAAACTCTTTTCGTGCCAGGAGAAAGTAGCAAATCTCGTGAAGGCCATACATAATAAAAGACAAAATCCTGGTAATGCTGCTGGTAGCCAAGGAAGGCAGCTGCAGCAGAGACACAAGAAAAAGGTAGGTTCTCCAGTGTAATTTTCTAGGAATATTTTTAAGAGAGAGTATTGAAACACTTATCTGCCACAATAACATACCATCTTATTCTGCCAAATACCGGAGATGTGAAGGCAGATGATGCTAACCCCTCTTGTCTCCTTCAGTATGAGGCCTCCTTTGTGAATCTGTATTTTTAAGACAACAGATTTTGCCAGATCTCGAATTAAAAAAATCCAAAGAAGCCTCCCCAAAACAAAGAAAGATTAGTTTAACTTGGTCAGTTCCCCAATTCTAATTGCCATGAAGCTTTACAGGTAATTCCATGGACACCTGAGGGTGCAGGAATGGGAGGTGGGAGGTATGGGGACTGCTCTCATCAGACAGTATGTCTGTGACATCTCAGCTCCACTGTCCCATATGCCATTTTGAGAAGGGACACAGGCACTGTGGGGGAAATATTCATTTAGAGGCCTGCAGTACCTTCAGAAAATAAGATACGAGTCCTTCTGAAAATAGTCATCACTTACTTCAAATAGTTCAAATTCACAGAAAATATTTTTCTAGCAAAGAGCAAACTTAACAACAAAATAAAATGTGGACTTTATGTAAAAGTTAAAGACAAAAGAAAATACGTACAGAATAGAACCCAAGCACAAACTTACATTTTTGTCATAAATGCTTCCATAAATGGTTGTCACCTATTATTCCCAAGGCTTCTGACATTTGGGCATAGACCTGGAAATAAACATTTCAACAATAACATATTACAGATATTTACTAGTACCAACATTTTCGGTTGCGGGAGAAAAGTACAGGCAGCAGCGCCTGTCCATCCAACCCAACTGGAGCACCTGTAAGAGAGGGCTTATCCACTCCCTGACGGTGCCCCGTGATCTGGGGACTGAGGCTTTTACTTGCCCTTGCATACATTTCTTCCCAGAAAGGAGATGTGAATTTTCACATTAACCTCATCTTGTTGTTCACAGAACAATAGTCTCCATTCAAAAAACCTGGTTTATGATTAAAAAATTGCAAAGGGATGGAATAAACATCCTTGTGTTGGTCTGTACTCAGTGGCATGTGATTCAACACTGTTCTTGAGCTTCCAAGTTCTTGCACCGCCTGTCATAAAATCTGGTAAATTCGGTACTCTTCAGACATTGTAAATTTGGTACTCTGAATTCAGACATTTGTTCTCCATTCTTGAATGGAGAACAAAAGCTTTGGGAGCCAAATAACTTGCAGTTGTGTACTTCTTCCCATCATTTCAGATTCAAGACATCTATTTCCAGCAGGGTTCTCCCAGCACCCTGCCTGCCAGACCCAGCTGTGGTCAGGATGCAGTTACAAATGCACTGTGCAATCTTCATAAAATTTCCCGGTAGTTTTAGTAGCCTCACATTTAGTTCGGATAAAAACATTTCACTGGGTTAAATCTACTCCAGAAACAGAAAGGCGACATATAGAATAGTGCTTACAAACCCTGCCAGCTCAGCACACCCTGTGCTCAGACCCTGTCATGTGCTCAGGCTGAGCCACCACTCAGGGGTGTCATTTCAGCCACTCTAACCTTTAGTGACACTAACCCCAGTATTACGAGCTCCATGTAATTCTTCCCTCTGATGCGATCGAGCCAAGCAGCAGTGCGGTGTCAGAGCCCCAGCCCAGCCCGGCCGCGGCTCCGGCGGTGAAGGGCTGGTGCCATCTACTGCCAGCTCCCGGCCCCGACACCCGCAGCCCCCCGCTCCGCCGAACGCGCCGCTGCTGCCTCCGCACCCACACCCGCTCCTGCCGGGCTCCTTCTGTAGTGATGTAACTCTGTCACCTGGCTTAGACACCAATCCACCAGTGTTCTACCTCTGAGGAAGTTAATAATTACATTAACAACAACTAGTAACAACAAAAAATATCGTATTTTCATGTTCCAAAGACTTTAAATTCCAGCATATTAAAGGCACAAGTAAACAAACCAGAAACTCCACCAAGATGAAAGATAACTTAATTTGTAAGCTAATCTATCCTTTTATAATTGTATGAATGTAATTTATGGTGACAAAATCAGCAGTGAAAGGACAATCACAATATAAAAGAAATAATATATAATACAATCCTTTAAACGTTGCAAATTACTGCATTCAAACTATAAATGTGAAGTTATTGTTTACAGTAATTAAACAGAGCAACAATAATATATTAAAATATATTAGAAAAATCTTCCAATGTAAAAAAATCCACTCCCTACATAGTGCACTGCTGAAATGCTACACCAGCTGCAATTTTAGCAATGTTTAAGAATTTCTGTGTTTGATATAATGACAAGAGGAAAAGCGACAGCAAGGAATGCAAAGCCATCAGCAGCCACCCCTGTTTGTTCTAAGCCCCCTTTCCTGCCGGTGGGAGAAGGGAGCGGGAGCCAGCCCGTCTCTCAGCATTGTGCTCTGCTGCCAAACCAGGCTCTCCCCACATCAGAGTTTAACAAATAAAATACTAAAACAGCAGTCAGTGTTGACAAAGAGCAGTGCTTTAATCCACAATTATCCTTGTAACTCTTACTACTCCTTTTATTATCCATTAGCTTTGATTCCCATTATCCCATCAAGAACTGTGTCAACGCTTTTGTCCCTGGGGATTTCCCACACTACTAGGATCTGACAGCCAAGCCTGAGTGCTAAGCAGGATCATTACCTCTTAAATCCACTTATCTGATCCACTGAATAGTAAATTGAAAAGCTCATTAACAGCAACAATCTGATTTGTTTTCACGTGTGACAGGGTCATTCTAAGTCAGCATGAATACAGCACTAGCAATAAAAACTACACCGGTAGTGTGACAAATTTTAAGCTGAAATAAATGTGATCCTTTAAACACCTTCTTCAAAATCATTTTCAAACCCACACACGCTCTTAGCATGTAAAAATAGAAAAGTAAACGCCCCCCAACCACAGCAATGCAATGCCCCTGGACTTTTAAGTGCTATGAAAAATTAATGATAAAGCATTTTGGACATATAATAATAAAACACACTTCAACAACAAAGGCCTTGCTACATACTCAAAAGGCGGAGAAAAACCCTGATGAAAGGAGTCAGAAAAGGCTGTGGAATCACATGTGGAAGTGATCTCATCGTCAGCTTAGGTCCCACATGGAGCCACAGAGGTAAGGGCAGCAGAGGGCTGTGGCACTCAGCCACAGGTCACTGGGGCTCCACCCTTCACACTCCTCCTTCCTTCTTCCAGCAAGGAAAAGCCCAAGGCTTATGTTCTTACTGCCCTCCAGACACTTCCAGTAAGGAGCAGGGAACTGATTTCCAGTAGGAGACAACTGGTTCAAGACTCCTGGAAAACTGTGACACAATTAGTCCCAAATCCTTACAACTGCAAGTTTTACAACTTCCAAAAAAATTCCTGTATCAATACAGTGCTATGTGACCAAGCCACGGTATGGCCAAAAATGTCAGCTAACAGTAGAATAGCCCACCAACACCACCTCCTCCTCACACAGCTATGAATATCAGGGAAACATCCACAGAAGAGGCAATCTTAGGCTACAATGTTCCAGGAGCTTCACAGGCACAGGTACATATTTGGGGTCCTCCAAGCAAACTGGAGCTGGTCCCACCACTGCACTCCAGGCCCAGGTGGCACTGCTGTGTTCAGAGGTGACAGTGATGGTCATGGCAGTGAAGGGGAAGAACAGACCAGCAAAATACCTTCAATAATAATCAGTAACAATGTCAAGTATACTGAACCAAGTTTGAAAGCAAAGGATCCAGTGATCCTTGTTTTTTCTCTTTGTACTGTTATAACCACCTCAGTGGAGTCAGGATGCTGAAAGAAGACAGTAGGTTCACAAGTGCTGGTGCCAGCGAACTTTTTATGATCTAGCAAGTTTCATAGAATCACAAAAAGGTTTGGTTTGGAAGGGACCTTAAAGCTCATCTTGTTCCACCCCCTGCCATGGGCAGGGACACCTTCCACTATCTCAGGTTGCTCCAAGCCCCGTCCAACCTGGCCTTGGACACTTCCAGGGTTAGGGCAGTCACAGTCTCCCTGGGCAACCACTTATCACTTGTTCAAGTTAGATAACCATGTACTTTCCAACTCCTTGAACTGTTCCTGCTGCTTTCCAAAAGGATAAGGAAATAAAATTGTAGAAACAATGTTCTATAAAGCAAAGTACTTGCACGTAAATACAGACCAAGAGAACAGAAATAATTCAGTATCCACACCAGAACTTTATTTCCCTGTCTTCCCTACTCTTTGGCCTTAGATATGCTTAACTTTGCTTTGCCTTTTCAGGTCTTCTCTTTTTGGAACTATCATTATAACTCTGAAGAAGCTAATTATGTCAATTCTTAAATGTGAAGCAGATTACAGAACTGGGAAGCTCAGAATATGAGTTCCTAAAGGTTGTATGGCTCTGTAATGACAGTCACAGAAATTCAATAACAACACTGTATGGAATGTACTCAAACGCACCCCATGAAACAAATTAAAACAGAGCAATGAATCTCTCATACTGTGCAAATAAGAATACACAAGAAAATGTTGATTTCTGTATGTTTCATAAGGGCTATTATAATGAATAAAGATTTTGGATAATGAATCTTCAGAAAATTACAGTACAGTTATTACCCGTAGGCACAGTGTAAATGCTAAAGTTATTGTAACTTCCTTGAAGCTCTTCAGGCCTCGCTGCAGAGAACTATCCTTGAAACATTAAAGCATTTTGTCATCAACACTGAGGGCAAAATCAGACCTTCACCACGTTTACCCCAGCCTGACAGAGCTGAAGCACATGTAGCATGCCGAGGGGAAGCCCCTCCACCCCACGGTCTTTTTGGGAATCCAGGCAGTGCAAGGGCGACTGCCACAGGGTTCTGCCATCGCACCTCTCTGACTAACACCCCTGGGCAGCACCCACTGAACCTCCATGCTAGTTTATAAGTGTTGTTCTCACTGTCAAGTGCCACAGCACATTTTGTAATTTCCCCCGCTTTTTAAATCACATTCAGGTTTTTTGAATTTTCAGCACTTAAAAGCTCCATTACAACACAGCTTCCACAGATGGCTTCAGAAAATGGAACTGAATTCCCTAATCAGACTATCAAGGCCAAATCATTCATCTTCTGATCCAATTGAGGGCTTCAAAAGCCTTGGCTTTTCTCTCCTCTCCTTAGCAGAGGAAAACCTTGGTCACTTCCACTCCGACCAGCTTCTCTTAAAAAGATGAGATCCCAAAATACCCTTAACTTAGAGCCTAAGGCAAGAGAATGAGGTAATGTGTTGTTTTAGAGTAAATTCCCTAACTGAAAAAACTCTCCAAAACAGGCCATAAGGAAACATCTCAGTTGATTCAGACAGGATCTCTGAAGATTAAGGTGGGCTTTGAGCTACTTTGTATGTTGGCTACTCTCCCATCCACACAGGTGTGTCTGTAAGCAACCAGAGGACCCACACCAATTACACAAATGATATACTATTTATTGTCTTACCTATAAACCTAGTTTAAGTAAAATATTGCATAAAGGCATCCTCAATTGAAAGAGACCTACTATAAAGTAACATTTAAAAATTAGGGTATTATTATTACAACTAAGTGTTCTGTTGTATGGGAAAGTGTAGATCTGCTGTGTGGCTCAGTCATTGCTATGAATGTTATTTCCCTCCTAGTCTGTTGAAATACTCTGTCATCACAAGCTCAGACAGTAAGAGGCATTAACAGTTCCCACAAAGGCTGTTTGCCAGGCCCTCTTCCCCAGTCCTTCCCTGTTAGCTCAACTGAGCAAGAGAACTCAGAGGAACCTGGGGTGCCCGACTGATTAACTCCCCGCTTCCTGCTCCATAAAATGCCCATGAGGTGCCAGCATTAAACCTTCTCTTACATGGAAATTGATCTCTATTTCAATGACTTTCTCTCAGCTTTTATTTACTTATTTATTTATTTATTCCTTTCCTAACCTCTGTTTTCCATAAATCTTGAAAGAAAGATTTACGTTTCTGCTTAATTTATACAGGAGTCTCACTATGAACTATCTGCTCTTATTACCGATGCAGCATGAGAAGCATTCTCTGGGAAAAGCAGAAAAGAAAAAAAAAAGAAATGGGTTTATCTGCTAGGTTTTCAGTTAGCCATTAGTTAAAAGGGTGCTTAGCTTTAAAAGTCTTGTTTAGACTTTCATTTTTGTAAAGCACTGTTAGAGAGTTTTAATTCAACAGTCTCTGTTTACCTTCAGGGCTTAAAGAACAAATACTATAGTGGAAACTGAGAAATACTATTAACAGCTGTTGCTTTTTGAACATCTTGCAGAAGATTTTTAGCTTTCGAAGCACAGTGCTGGGCCGCACTTTCCATCAGAGCTATACACTGCACTGCAGAAATTTGAGCCATGTATGCAGTCAAGTATTTGCTTAACAGGAAGTCAAAATGCTGCTTTAGAATCCTCTCATGATTGAAATGAAGCACTACTGTACACATTACAAGAGTAGAGTTGTGCCAGTCAGAACACTCCAAAAGATACAATATTACAGGTACTTCAATACCAGTAATCAACACTGACTTGCCCCTGTAACTATTACAAGTGTTCAGCTAAATTTTATTCAGATGCTTAATTGTATCTAAATGAGTGGCCCACTCAGCATACTGATGTGCAATTAATCTCATTGCTACGGTATCAACATTAGTTTGGCATTTAATAACAAGTAATAAAAATCAGGGCTACTTTGCATAGCTCAAAAATTTCTCTATCCAAAACTATTTCACTGTACTGACTGACATCACTGCAGGTGTTCCACATTTCCAGATCAAGCCTCAAGCACATGAAATTTAGCAGGATCACGTATTTTGAAGAGGTTTTGCACCGGGGTTGTACATGAGAGCGCTTTTGCACATTTATCCCAGGGCATAAGGAGAGGTGTTACAGCCACCACAGCTAATACCAGCAATTTGAACAACCTTCTTTGGCAAGCCAGAAATAAGATAATTGTTCAACATAGGCCGGCTCCTCTGAAATACTGGCAGCATTGCCTGTAATTATAGACATCTGTCATTGCTAGCCACTCAGTAGTAACCCTGACATCAATATACAACTATAACACCACACTGCCTGCAGGCACGGCAATGGGAGCCAGATACGAGAGGCGGGCAATCATCTGCCTCATCCAAACTATCTGTCAAGGGTTCCCAGCCACAAATAGCTCTTACGTTTTGTATCCTTAGGATAATATGTTGATTTATTTTAGATTCTCTAATATTTACAATCTAGGCCATCTACTAAAATAAAGAAACAAACCTTATGGCTAATGGAGGCAGTTACCGTTCAAAATCATCACAGAAGGTCATAGCTCAGCGCTCCGGCACTAACACCCACGGCTGCCTGGAACATTCACCTGTGTCCAAACTTTCCCTCCTCCAAAATCATACATGCTCATCTCCAGCTGCAGGGCACAGGTATTGCTGCGCTCTCATCAGTCCAGATACCAACCCCAAGAAATATTTACAGTTTGAATCTAGAGAATATCTGTGCCAAACTGAGCCCAGTAAGTTCCCCGTGTCGGTACAGAAAAGAGAAGCTCTGCAGAATTATCTTCAACATGCAATTCTGGAAAAGAAATTGCATGAATGCTATGAAGTATAGTTACAGATTAAATACTTCACCACCGCCTAGAGGCAAGCTGACATATGCTGCTAACCAAGAAACAGAGTTTCCTGAAATTTACAGATAAAAATGGATACTTTCTTTTTAATTCTAAGGTGAAAATCACGCTGAAACCCTCAGCCTCTATTTTTTGTCTTCATTTGAAAATCCATCTCAGAAAGGGGTAAAAAAGATTGTAGGTTTAAACTAATTAGGAATTAACATCCGTACAATTATCCTAAATTGCTTTTAACAAAACCGAGATTTCTTAGTATGATTCACAACAGCCTGTGCTGAAGAGAAACTATTAATTACTCAACAGACAGTTAGCTTTCAAGTGAACTGCATTTTAAAAACCTCCTTTAAAATACAATTGCTAAATGCCTTACAGTGCTGTAATGTGAGACAGGTTCAAATCTTATTACTTCACTGAAATTAAAACCTAAGTTTTAATACTGTTCAAGTCGAACAATGATTCCACACTTTATTGCTTTTGAAATCCCTTGATGATCATAGGAAAAAATGCCCTCGAGAAAAAGAGACTCTGTTTTCGATAAACAGAAAATACAGTTTGCACTCTTAGCCTCTTTGTCATCACAAAAAAGGATTTAATGCCAATTCTTTAAAAAAAGACTTTTTTCACAAAATGTGCACCTTGTGTGCCATTTGTAAAATCAGCTCACTTTCTTTTATTTATTACTGCAGCGCGGCAAGGCAATAAAGCAGCTACTGATAGCTAATAAATTACATGCCTTTTAAAACAATTCTCCAGCTACAAAAACTTGTAACTACAAAGGCTTACATTTACATGGTACATCGTGTGAAGTGTCTACATTTATGTTCTATTTAACCACGTAAATAAAATCTGACCCTTTATTAAACAACCGAGTATGAACCAGGGGCGACATGTGAGATTAAACAAAAGATAACTTTTTAAGGCATTCCTACAGATTTACATAACTAAACATAAAATTTGCCTCAGCAGTTCAGGTGAAAAGTATTTTTAAAATAAATCGCACCTTTAATTAATGCCCTTCAAGCTACCTTCAGGAAAAAAAAGTGAGCAGCATTTTTCACTTATTGCATGATAACACTGATTTACACCTGAATCTAAAAATTAAATAAGGTTTTCAATAATAATTGCAACATATTACTGTAATATAAAACCATAACTCTCCAGCACATACCATGCAAAACACGATTTGTATTTTTAATTAAAGTAAGCATCAGAGCTTTGGGAAAGCATTTTTTTGTTAAAACAGATTTAAAACAAAAACCCCTGCAGACTTATGCATCTCTCCAAGAAAAGCTTTAAATTAGACATATCTATTAAGCTCACTGAACTGCTCTTAAATATTTTTACTCCATGGCCAGCCCAACCCTCACAGCTGATGGCACAAAGCACTGTCTTTGCCTTTCTATCCACATTATTTTCAGGCTGATGTGCTCAACTATTTTCATACATTTGTTCCTTACAATCTGATTGTCTCATAAATCATTAAACTAAGCATTACATTCTTTTTAATTGTCTCTATATCATCATGCATCTAAATTTCAGATGTGTAGTTGTAATATTAGTTTCCTCCACTTGCAGCGATTTTTACAGTTTCTGCAGCTTTGGTTTTGCTTTGCTCACACAACTTTTCCTCTGTAGTTCCAAAATGGCAGCTCTTTAATTGAGCATGAAAACAAACCTTAACTCCCTACTCATAAAAATGTTCAAGATGCTGCTGCTCCCTTTGAAGATAACACCCCTGCCATGTCAGGAGGACACGGCAGGACTGCGAGTTCCTGCCCCAGCCCAGCACCCCCCACCATCCATCACTCTGAATGGAGATGCTGTGGGGCACATCTTTCACTCTGACTGAGCACTGCTTGATGCAAAATGAGAGGGAAAATAGTTTTCAGACACTTTTCCTCTCCTTTAATCCTATGGCTACCTTTCCCTATGGTAACCAAAGGTTTATTTTGATAATATATGTTTTCTTGTATTTTGCACCAGTGGCTAAAATACCAAGACAAAGATGTTCCTTATCTAAAGCAGAAAAAAAAAGAGGTTTAACAAACCAGGTGCCTAGGACAACCAAAAAAGCAGAGCCTGTAGTCTCCTAATTCAGGTTGTTCTGTCTACTTGTGGGGATGAAAATACAGGTGCTATTTTAAGATGGTAGAGAATAAAGAGTGAATGAAGCCTGGTGTGTCTGTACCAGGAGGGTCCTTTGAGGAACAAGATGCATACAAAGTGCTGCAGAGTGGCAAGAGAATTTAATAAGACCCTTAGAAACTACAGTTTGGTTCAAGAGGAGTTACAGACATTTTTAAATATAAAAACACATAGTGATACTCAGACACTGAAAATTCGTGAACTCCTAATTTCACTCAAGAATTTAAGATAAAACACAGGACACTGAAATCAAGCAAGACCTTAGGAGAAAGGAACAACCTGGTCTATCCTATGAACACAAAAAAGTATTTGAGAGGTGTATTTTGAAGAGCCACTTGTCAATATTACCCTTTTGCTGAAATTAAACAACTAAAAATATAGTCAAAATTTGACAGAGCATACTATAAGTCAAGGAATTCCAAACACAAATATGCTGTACAGATAATAGATCCAACAAATATGCTGTACAGCAATAGATCCAACTCTGGATCACCAGCAGGGAGCAGAATTATAGTTACGTGAGTATTTATCAAAAGGCTTACAGAAGTAATAAAAACTAATGAAACCAATC
This sequence comes from Manacus vitellinus, assembly GCF_001715985.3. Taxonomy (NCBI): domain Eukaryota; kingdom Metazoa; phylum Chordata; class Aves; order Passeriformes; family Pipridae; genus Manacus; species Manacus vitellinus. The sequence continues at coordinate 73,867 of NW_021938850.1, forward strand.
AATCAAAATTGGTCAAGAAACTTGATCAATGATTATTCTCAGTAACACATGGGAAGTTTGAGACTGTAGCCTCCGAGGTTAAAGGCAGAAACAAAAGGGTGACACCTTGAAGTCGTTCACAGAAAAACACACGGCCTTGTCTCTGGCTGGAGAAACACATCCAAGCTAAGAGAGAAAAATGCTGGACAACATAAATAATAGTCATCTCATCCCACACCTGGATGAGGCACACAGGAGTGAATACAGCAAAGGCTCATGTCACAGAGGCCATAGGCAGCCCCAGGGGCCCCAATGTCCTCCACACACTGATGGCTCCTGCAGGACTGGCAGAGTGGGCACATCATCTGCACGTCACCCCTCATGTACTGTCATCTAGTTACAGTATGATGATAGCAATGGTCTTTAATAACACACAGAGAGTATTTTGGTTCATTCTGCTGACATCTTAAGCAAACACAATAATGACATCTATGCAAAGATGACAAAAACTACCACAACACTGTCAGACACACCTTCTCTCAACAGTTAAGGAATCTGAAGCACCTCAGAAGCAGAGCAAGTTGGAAAGGTGGATGTGCCATCAGCTGCTGACTCACCCCTATCTTATGGGATATTGCAAAACTAATTTTTTAGCTCAAACAGCACACATATTGAGATGTTAAATGTTAAAATTATGATAAAATTATGTTAAAATCTATATAACAATCTAAATGTTACTGTTATTCAGCAGATTAGAATGAAATTGGTTATTAAAGAAAATGCATAAACTAGAATGGACTTGTGCTGCTAAGAGCTCATTCAAGAATTGTCTATTCTATTAAAGTTACTTAAATCATCTGTTTCTCTGCAGATTCTTACACAATCTAGAATACTAGGATTTTATATTGACTTTTATATTTTATATTGACATACCAAAGTTTCTACATATCTTGCAATAAGCCACATCATTGTGTAGATGATATCTATACAAATCATTTAATACTTAAATTGATATAAAACCCTGCTTCAGAAATAAAACTTTTGTTCCCAGAAGACGTCTTTCTCAATAGAGCTACATGCCTCAAGAAACAACTCGTCAGTATTGAGAATGCTCTGGAGAAATAATATGGAACCTTCCTCATGGCCTTCCTAACTGCAGTTCTTTTGATCCAAACTGATGCCAAATACCAGCTCTTCCAACAACGATGATACAGATGAAACTTATGTGAAACAGAACACTGAAATACTGGGGTTTTTTTGCCCCTCCTTGCCCAGAAGAAGGGCAAGTGGAAGAGTACAGATTGCCTTCCTCTGATGTTAAACAAAAGCACATTTAAGTCTAAAAGTGTACTTTAAAAATATATTTGTGTATGTGAAACAGATCCATTACTAACATTTTTTGATTACTCTATAAGCAAACAAAAGCAAATGTCAGAAAGATCTCTACATAGCCTGATAAAAATAATTTCGAGAGGATGCATGTACCTAATGAAATATGAAGCATAGCCCAAACGCTGTTTGTTCTGCAAATTTGATTTCAGGATATGGAAAATGGTTATAGACAAGATAACAGTCTCCACTGCCCCAGCCTGCGCACTGCCTGGGTGAGACCACTTATCACTGCTCCTTCCTGGGCAGATGCACAGACATGCGCCAGCTCTTCTGCCTTCTACTAATCCAATTAGGTATGAAAATCACACCCTGGTAGACACACAAAGTCTAACACAAACCTGAACCAGATGCTCTGGATAAAATATTTATTTGCGGTTTTGTTTTAACCAAAATGCATATTTTTCATAAGCGAAAAAATCCCAGCCCTTCCTAGGATCAAGCACTCCACAGACGAACCCAAGTTATACTGCTTTAAATATTAAGGTTGTGACTCCACCAGTTTTGAAGACATTACACACAAGCTAAGGAAGCCAAGTGGCTCCTGGAACATTTAACAATGAACGATGAATTAGCTCTTGACTTTGTTGTGTGAAAGAAAAGGCACCGTAACAGCTTTCAAACAGCTGTGAATAAAAGCAACAGTAGGCTGCAAGGTGTTCCACTGAGTCATCATAAACTATCTCAGTAATACTGAGAGAATGCTTCTCCTTTTTCTCACCCAACTTCATATTCAGTGCTTTTGGTAAAGCGTGTTCAAACAAGAAGAGTTTCCATACTATTATTTATTACCTATCTTCACTTATCTGTTATCAACTTGAAGACAGCTACAGATTTTTTCCAGGGTGAAAGTGCTGCTATGATGATTTGTACTCTTAAGGACTGTTGAAAGAACTTTATGAAATGTCTTAATTCAGCTCTAGAATTATAGTTTAACATAGAGAGGGGGATATTTGTATTTTTGGCCCCAAATAAACAAATACAGACTCTTCTCATCTTGCTCCCCAAATCTATTCCCAGAACCACCGCCATATTAAGAATGAGCCAAGACTTATGTATGAGTAACATCACAGTAAAACAGGCATAACTGTAATGATCTCAGTTCCAGGCTGACGATCTCCAATCCCAGTTTGCATTGCACTCTAAACCCCAGAGTAAGAAAAGATACCAAGCTCTGGCATATGAAGGGGTGGGAATGAACAACAGTCTCATGCCACACTCTGCAGTTACAGCATATGTGATTTCAGCAAGGAGAGAACTATGCCTTTTAAGAACCATTTCTAGGCACTCCCTCCTCCTTCCATCAACATCACAATGTAATTTAAGATGGCTTTATAGGCATTTCTTACCTCAACATCTCAATGGTTTTTAAATGAGCCAGCAGCACAGAGACAAGGAGCAGTGTGTGGGGCTGCTGGGACAGAGCATTCCCAGCAGGTGAAGGGAGCAGATCTCTGCTCAGGGCTGAGGAGACACAGCCTGGCTCAGTGATACACTTACTGCTTCTTATAACACTCACTGTTAAGGTAGTTCTGTTTTAACTGTTAAAAGTTTTAAATTTAAATCACTGTTAACTCAAATTTAAATCTTATTTAAGTTTTTGCTCCGAGAATTATTTTAATCACTAATTTATGTGTTATACTTTTACATTAAAGATTAGGAGCCAGAAAACAAGGTCAATATGAATTTTTTAGTAATTGAAGATACACACAAATAAGTAAAAAGTGGTTTCTCCCCCCCGCCCCCCACCACTTTGAAGTAGATTGACAAGTAGCCAGACTTTACTGGAGGATTAACCCATATTTTCAGCTTTCTAGCACCAGTGGAATGGCCCAAAGCAATCAGAGCAGTATTGCTTTATCACTTCAGAAGTCTGCATTACTAAGAATAAAATTAAAGAAAATTAAAGAGAGGGAGGCCATTTTTTATACAGCTGGATTTTCAGTGTACATCCCTGCTTTAATTCTTGCAGCACTTTCAGCAGGACTAAGTAGTCAGCAGCAGTCTGTGTCTGAGTGCCAGGGCCCAGCCCAGCACAGAGGTACAAACGCAGAAATGGTGCAGGGAAAAGACAGACCTACTGCCAGCACATGGCACACAACCCATCACACTACTCTCCTCTCACCACTCAGTCTTTGCACCAACAGGCTCATGGCAAGCAAATTCAGAGTATGGCAGGTAACTCCAACACTCCAGTGAAACCACACAACACAACTGCCTGCAGTCTGTGGACACCCAGCAGCTACACTGCATTGCTAATGGCTTACTTCAAATCTACTTTTGTCAAGCTCAGCCTCCATGCAAAATTTATTCCTTTATTTAAAAAAAAAGTTTTTCCAAAAAATATTTTAATCTTTATACAATGCAACTTTTAATATATGCATGGTAAGTGTTACCTCTTTCAATCTAAATACAATCAAATTGGGATAGATATGTCCTGATAAGCCCATCTATTGTATGTGCAAGAGCCAGCTACTGGAGCTGGTTAGTTTTACATTTTTTCTCCTTGCAAAATGCAACTCCATCAGTATTAAAGGATTCATAGGAAGTACCTGGGTTGCCCCAAAGCCACAGCAGCAGCCGGGTTCCTGCTCGGCAGAGGCTCCTCTGTCCTGTGCGATCCCAGCTATCCGAGGGCACGCTGCACATCCCTGCACCCTGCACCACTTCCAGTACGGGGAACGCCACTAGAGGGCTCACATATTACTGTAAAATTCCACACCATTGCTAGGTAGGATGGAAGTTTACAGAATCTGCAATATTCCATTACTAAAATTCTTCTAAACACAGAAAACCTTGTTGCCAAATACATTATTGGGCCATGGTTTAACTGAAATATAGACTGAAAATGGTCAACAATCAGTTGTGTAGCTGGAGCGCTAAGCCAGCAGAAGGTAGCTGTATTTTCCTTGAAAAATAAACAGCTGCAGCCCTTGCTTTCTGTGCAACAGGATTCACAATAAACGTAGGTCAGTCAGTGTCATGGACTGCCATGTCACACTACAGTGGTATTTTTTTAACTGCAGGTTTTATTGGGATGATTGTATTCAGTAATTGCAAAAGAGACAGTGATGCTGTCTCTGAACTGCTTCAATAAGCAAGAAGCACAGACAACTCCATTCTGCTCCGTGCTGTGCCAGGATGGCAGCAAGTCCCACGGCAGATCAAGAACTGCCCAGCTTCACCAGTCTGCCTCTAAAGAAACCAACACCCAAAACAGCTGCAGCAGCAGAGTAACTGCTAGGACTAACATTAGCCTTCTCTCACAGACAGAACGAGAGGGGAGATCTGGCTAAACAGAATCAACATCAGGGAAAAGAAATATATTATGTATGCATTAGATACGTACAGCACATTTTTATTTCTGTCCACATTAAGCTGTGGCCTGAGACAGCAAACCCAATGGGAATGAAATATATCCATCAATTATTAAAGGAATTAAGTGGAAAATATTTTGATTCCAAGTGATAGACTAGACTATAAACATGTTTAATTTTAGAGCTAAACAGCAGTACTATACATTTTAGACAAAAATATTAGTTGACAATGCATCCTGCTGGGTTCAAAAATCAACTAAATAAAAATTAACACAACAGCGTGAGAACAAAATTAACAGTCTATGGCAGATGAATCCTCTATTGCACCTGTCCTCCACTGTGCAAGAGAACATCAGCCTGCCAGTGATTATTTCTTTTTGACATGATTTATCGCCTACTATTCTTTAAACTTGATAAAGCAAATTAATCTTTGATTGCAGGAGCCACTGGAGGTTGTCATTAGTCATGTAGTTTGGTGAGGCTGCATGTGTTTCATTTACCAGTCACAAAGAAATGAAAGCCCAGCAGCCATCACTGCCTGCTTCAACTGCCTTCCTGACCCACCCAAGAGAAAAGATAACAGAATTCCAGACATGGGATATTAAGCAGCTACTCTAGAAGTGACCCACATAAACAGAGCAGATTATTTGCTTTTCCAGAAAGAATGATGATGCCCTAAAACTGATGTTCACAGGAAGAAAATAGTTTCTAATGAGCAACAATTTGATCCCATTAATATATATTTCAAGCTAGAAGTCTACCCAGTTGTATCAATGACATGATTCGATGTATTAAAAAATGAAAATTGAATCCTTAAATAATTGTGTACTCATCTAGAAGACATACTGGAAAAATCTCAGGTAGTCTAATAAATGTGCACAAAAGTGAAAAAAATCCCTTAAATTTCTGGAGTAAGGCTGGACCATGCACATCAGACCCCTGAGCTCTCCCGCACCTTTCAGCTGTCTTTGCACACCATGCTCGATCTCATCACAGCTCTCTGTGTCCAGCTCAGATTGAGCTCCTCAGCAGTGAAAGCAGTTGGGTCTGAAAGGGGCTGGCCATGAGCAGTGCCTGAAGCCCACCCAGGAGACCCCAAAAGCCCAAGGGGTGGTTCTGGAGCTCAAGTAACCAAAATGAAGCCCTGCACAACGCTATCCAGGGAGATATCCCCCCAGAGAGGCCCAGTAGCTATTTTAGTGAAAAACATCAAGGAAGAAACAGTTGTCCAATTTAGAGGAACTGTTCCAAATCAAACTGTAACTGTGTCATGGGATCCCACTGTAAATCCAGCACTCAAGGAATGATTCCTGCAGCAAAGGTCGACTGGTTGCAGCTCCAAGATATTCAGTGACACTCCTCACAACAGAACAGTGTTTCTGATGCCATATGGGCACAGACACAACAGAGACAACATTCCTGTACTGGGCAGTAATGCAGCGTGGTAGGCATATCTTAAAAAATTGTCCAGCTTATTTATTTATACACATTAAACAGAAGCCTCAAACTAGCCCAGGGTCTCACCTTCAGCTGCTATTCCAACTGCCAGTGCTACATTTTAAAACAGTTTATTAACTGGAGACACACTAAAGTTGCTACTTTTGAAACCAATCTGAATTTTGATGTATAAACCCCAAACAATCATGCGGCTATGCTGTATGCCTTCCTACAGTTACATGTTTAGAAAAAACAGTGTGATGTGCTAGGAAGTTCACAGACCTAGGAAAACAAAGGAATATCATCAAACAACTCAGGGTGCTCCTGAAATCTACAGTTGCCCTTATTATTTGTATCAACATTAATTATTGCTACTTTATGTGTTGAAGAAAAAGCTCGAGCTATTCTTTAAATCTCTATTTCCAGCTTGAAAATTAAATATTTACAAATTGTTAATTGTTGTGAGCTGCTTCATTTGATGCACTTGTGTAATTTTTTTGTTTTTAAACTGAGTAATTTGGAAGCGTTTATTCAAAAATTACATTTTGCTAATAGAGATGAGATTTGTATTCTAGAATTAACACTAACAAACACAGACAATAAATGCAAAGAAAAAAATCTTCAAAAATATAGCCACGGGATTCTCTGTTGATATTTGAGACAGCAGAATAAAGAGAGTCGCTGAAGTGTGAATTATGAATAGTAGTTTTCCATATACAAACCAATTTTTAAAAAGTGAAAATCTCTATAGTCAATAGATGTTCTGGTTTTTTCCTTAGTTGCACAGATAATTTTATGTTTATTTAACAGAAATACAAGTACAATAACTAACTATTTGATATATAAATACACACTTATTGTTTGGTTCCATTGAGAAGCTATAAATTTCATCTATTGAACATTAGCTAAAAAAATTACATGTGTTCATCATCTGGATTATTCTCTGATTAATAGAGATAAATGACAAAACATAATCAGCACCAACTCTGCAACTTAATCATTGCATCTGAGCTATACGAAACACTTAATTACTCTCATTTACTAGGTGCAATCTAATGAGGAGACATTAGCCAAATGAAAAGAATGCAGTACAAACAAACAAAATAGTTATACCATCATTAAAAAGAAACTCTGACAGTGCAGGTGACAGCATATGCAGGATAAATTACCATAATGTCCTAAATGCTGAGCTGTCAGCACACTAATGCTGGGATCCGACACCCTGGGATTGTCAGCGCTCAGAGCTGTCAGAGCCAGGGATCATCAATCACCCCTCTCCACTGCATGGCTCATTATCCCAGCTTTCCTAGGCAGGGTTCACAGCACAACGAGTGAGACAGGAAGGCAACCACCACCCTTGACTAACACTAACAGACAGCCCTTCCACAGCCCTACAGCATCCCGGCCCTACCTGTGCCGGACTCGGCTCCACAGCAACAGCTCAAAGAGCTTACGGCAGATTCCTGCCTTTTGCTTGGAACAAACAAAACCCAGCACATTGCCTTCTGCTCACACAGCCATCTACTACTTTTACACTCAGATTATTTGCACATATTTTTATCTTGGAATCTTTAAAGGAACACAGAAACCCAGAAGAGCCCTGCTAGAATTGCCCAGCTGAGCACACAGGTGTGTCAGCTCTGCCTGTGCTCGTCCCTATGTGTGCCAACTACCTGATGAGAGCAAAAGCATGTTTGTTTGCTTAAAAAACACACTTTTCCTCCAATACATCACTGGGAATATAATGAAAGGCTGAAATCAAGGAACAAAAAGGTATGTGTGTATGTCTAATACTGGATAATACATCCACTGAAGCCATCATCCAGGCCAGGGGACAGCTAAAGAACATGTTAAAGCAGACTCAAAATTCACTAGAAAAAAAAGCAGATACACAGTGCCTTGGGCTATGAATATCTGAGTACATCTAGGTTAAAATACACTTCAGGACCTCCCTTTTTTTATTTACTCAGAGAGATGGGCAGATGTAACACAGTCCTAGCTGCAAGTGCAGATGAGGAGAGATGTCTTCCCTAGCTGGGTGTGGGGGCATGTTGGGCACAGCGCTGCAGTAGGACCTCAGACCCTGGGTCTGGAGGATGCCAACAGCAGGCAATAATAAGAGAACTTATGACTGCCTTGCACCTAGTATCCCTTAATTTCAAGAGTAGAATTAGATCAGAGGGAAAGAATTTTTAACTCCTCCTGCACAGCTTTGAAGACGCACGTAAAATCCACTAGAAAGCAGAGCCTGTGAACAGAGGAATTTACACTTTCAGAAAACATCTCAATAATGGGGTTTTCTGTGATCACCAGAGCTGACTGAACTCTCCAACATGCCAAGATTATACCAGGTTCTATTCAGGTTACACTGAAGAGTGTCCCTTTCAATGCACAGTGTAGCCAGTGGCCCTACCAGAAGGGGACAGTTTACAAACAAAGACTTCTCTTGTGTGATTTTTCTACCCTATTGTCTACAACAGAACACAGGTGTTTTTAACCACACCAGTAAATATAATTCAAGTATCTCAAAAACAATGACTGAGGATTGAAAAGTCCATTGTGAAGAAGCAAGTAAAGACATGCAGACAAACATGCCCGTTCAGTTTGTGCAGCAGAAACAGTCGGGTGGCAGTGACTGGTACAACTCCCAGCACAAGAACACTCTCAGGGGCTGTGGATAGAGCCTCTTGGCCACACAGAATTACAGGTGGAGGGTCAAATCTTTTTCAAGTAGTTGCTTGAGAGTTTGAGGTTGGTTTTTTCCCCTTTACCTTCAATCAGATAATGCCACTTTTGATCAGCAGTTTGCTTCAGATTGTTTTACACAGCACAAAACCACAGCATCAGTCACAAAGTTCTGGACTAAAGGATTATTTTCTTTTTTTTTTTTCTTTTTTGTAATACCAGTAGTGGTAGTGATGAAACTCAGTGGAATAATACCTTTGGTTTTCATTTGACCTTTCAGATTTGCTCTGCTGAGCACAATAAACATTCATTAAACTTTGAGAACTGCAAAGTTTCAGATACCTGGGGGTGGGTCCAGTTGAGAGTTCTTCCATACACACACATTCATCTTCTCTTGCCTTTATTTTGAGAATCAAGGTCTTAAGTGATAGAAATGCTAGAAAAAATGCAGTAAGTTTGAAAGATGAAACTGCTTGATCTGTATCAGAGCAACCATAAATCACTCTCCGATTGAGGGGAGAAATGAACTCTAAGAGTGTGAAGTGATAAACCTTAGAATTAAAGAAATTTTTAGGTTCCCAAATGTAAGAGAAGAGCTCCTATTATTAAGTAATTTGATTTTCAAGTTCTGTTGATTTCCATGGCATTAATACTGCTCTTTGCTTCCAAAGATTAGGCCAACGTGCTTTTCCATTCCAGGTATCTTAAATATTGTTGCAGAAGCACGACCCAGAAAATCCTGTCAGATATGGAAGATTAGTTTGCATTTTATACATTTATACTTCTGGAGGAAACTCTTCCCCTTTTCTAATCAAGATGTGAGGGGGGAAAAACCCCAAACCCACATTAAGGAATCCTATTATCCAAGATTCTGAGCTTGTGTCTTCACAAACTAAAAAAGAAACTGGAAGGTTTTTGTTTGCATAATACAGGTATCACCTATGTACAAATGTGTTTGAGAGGGATAATTATTTCAACACTGCCCCTTATAGTACTATTCAAGCAGCTCTTCAGAATATCTTTTAGCAAACATATTATAAAGTCATTTGTTCACCAGAAGGACAGAAGACAGAAGGGAATGACAGAGAACGAATTTTAACAGGCAATAAAATATTTTTGAATTGGTGTCAAAGATTCAGAATTGAATTCAGGAGCCATTTGGTGACCTGACAACTGGGAGTGGCAATCCTCTCTCACTGCTTGCACACAGCCTTCGAGGATTCTTTCTGGACACACAAAATCTAAACTAACAAATACTGATTTCCCTCAGACTTCAACATATCCCTTTGCTTGCTCACAATATCCTGGAGCACCTCATGCAAACTGTACTGCCCTTCTGAATGACACAGAAGCCAGAGCTGCTTCCAGAGTTGGGGAAATACCACCAGAGTGGGCAGGGAACTTCTGCCAAGATAAAGTATGAAAATATACATTAAATCCTGATTGAAAACAAAATTAAATCAAATCATTTTCTGGGGTTGTTAAAGCAAAAACTTGTTACTTGAGTTTCATAGTTCAGGGGTTTTTCCCATGTTCTACACAAGAATCAGCAATTTCTTTAAGGAGACTTAAATACATTTTTTCCCCAAATCTAACAAGTAAGGATACAGAAAGAAATGTAATATTTTGAATTCAGGTACCATAGATGAACTACTCTTACACAAGGTGCACAGTTTTTTTCTTTTAAATAAGACTATGTTTAAATTGTGGGCTGGTAAAAAAACCCCCTAACTTTATCAGGCTCCTTCCTAAGGAGGACAAATGGTCTCCTAAAGGCCCCTTCCTTGGTTGCTGATGGACAGACTTAATTAAAAATATGACTGAAGTATCTCTAAACCCCTTAACAAATCCATACTTACAGAAAATGAAGTAAGGAAAGAGATTAAGGGAAATATAAGAAAAGATTGCTCTTGCATGGACTGTGGGTATTATTAGTAGGTAAAGACAATAATATGTGAAAGCTCAAAAGTACGTTACGTGTCTTTTCAAGAAAATCACATTTATTGCCTTTCAAAGATGACATATTTTAGTAATTCTGTGTTTATTTGTTTAAGTGGGTTTTAAAATCAAATTTTCACTACTAACAAGAGAAAAGATCAAATAAGAATTATTGAAGTGCATACTAAAATTCTTCTGTATATTATGGACATGTAATAGGACTTTTTTCTTTATCATAAAATATTGCAAGGGTGGACAGATAAATTACTGTCTATATTCATAGAATAAAAATGAAAAACTACTGTTAAAGGGAAATCCTTCCAGATTTGTAAAACACTGGTGACAGTAGCAATCAGCCTAAGAAAAAGCAGTCAGTCCTTGACTGATAGACTCATTCATTTTTATGATGAATGAAGTATATTACAGGCAAAACAAGTGTAAAAAGTTTGTTTAAAAATATTCTGCATTTTCATGCAGTATTGTGTAACAATGAAAAAATTAAATCTAACAGGATTATTATTTGTTTTGGATATAATACAGTAAGTAGCTATAAAACATTATCATTGATTAGAATTAGAAATAAATATGTAAATTCAGTTTATTTGAGAACAGTTAATAGACTCAACAGATAATAATCTCAAATATTGTTTTTATTCATGATTACGCTTAAAAGCTACTATAAATATATGGACTCTGAAGTCCCTGAATTATGTAAAACCAGTTTGCCATAGACTCAAGGGTTAAGCATTTGCAATATGGATTAAAACATTTATATTAAAATCTCAAATAATTGATAAAATCCCCTCATTTTAAAGAATATAAATTTCTTTTTATAAAATGTTTCCTAATTCAGTATTATAACACAATTACTTGTGAACCTTGCTAATGACAGACGTAGTACTGCTCATGACCTCCTATGAGTAATGCACCAAAATAAGGTGATATTAAATCTATTAAATCTATGGATTAGCTATTATTTTTATTTCTGATTTAATGAATTGTAACCTCTTTTGCTACTTTCTGAGAAAATGAGCAAATTATAATGTCTTTTTCTTCCTAAGGAGCCCTCTTTGGGCAGCTATCAATGGAGTGTGACTGTAATTGATAACCTAAGCTGGTTGTACATTCTGTTACAAATCCGGGTTCACAAGGTTAATGATGGCCCGGCCGCAGCTCACCGGGAACACGAGGCTGCTCGCTGCGTGCCTGGCTGATGAAGATGTACAGCGTGATTCCAGCAGCTCCTGACACGGGAGCGGGACCTCGAACACCCCACAACTGGCATTAACATCCACCTGTCAGTTTAACTGGCAGCCTCCAACTTACGGCCCTGGCCCTCGCTCAGTCAGAAAACAGATTGCTCTGTGTGTCCTTTCCAGTGCCTTTTGCTTCACGGTTTTTATTCTATTAAATCCAGGGATCAATATTTGTGTGTCAATCCAAAACGAGTTACTGATTAATATCCAACAAAATTACCACTGAGGAAGGATCAACACTTTGTTATGTTTTCAGTCTCCTCCTCTGTAACACTGAATTCAACTGCAACAAAGGAGTCTCGGTGTCTTAATGACATGCAAGCACAATAGATATGAACAAACCACTTATAAAGCAAGGGCAGATAAAATAAGCATTACATCATAAATGAACTGTTCAATGATTTAATCCAGAAGATCAGCAAAAGGAAGATCTTCTGACACACTCCATACATAACATGCACTTGCAGTGTAGAAGAAGAGGAGTTACAATTTAACAAAAATCTGAGGTGATAGAGCAGAAAAAACACAGGACCAAGCGTCCCACTCAGCACTACAGCTACTGTACCAATCCCACACTTCCAGCCACTTTCATGACTCCAAAAAAGAGCAAGCAGGAATGTGCTGCAGACACACAGTGTGCTCTGTTCAGTCTGTGCCTCCGTGCAAACTGCAGCTGAGGAACCACAGCACTCGCAGAGATCCTCAGCACCACACTTACCTGGTGGGGTGCACTGGAGAACAGCAATAGTATTTTCAAACTTCACCTGACTTACAGAGCACAGATGAATAAAATCCCGTTTTGATTCCTGCATTGCACTCATGCAAACAGCAATCCCTGCCAGCTCAGGAGGTAAATCAGGCAGAGAAAAGACAAGGGCAGCAGCTGCATGTCCTCAGTGATGCTGCTCCATCGGCAGGAATGCACTCCCTTCTGCACAAGTCCTACCTTCCTGGAGAATATGTGATTTAGAGCTTATTTTCAGATAGAAAAAGGAGACAGAAATCTCACTGGTTATACTCTATATTCATAGATTCACAAGTATTAACACAAGATTTTAAAAGGGAAATGTAAAATTCACTTCTATATGATTCAATCATTTTAAAGAACAGTAAAGTCTATAAAGAGACCTAAAATATCTAGAAGGGACCTTGTAGATGCTGAATACAAATACAGGCAACCAAGTCCCTTAATCTTTCTATAAATCACTCAAATTTCATTTTGAAATCTGCTAATAATTTTCCCTCCATAATTCCCCCTCTGGGAGGCTCTTCTGGATGAGTAGAAACCATTTTTGAATTTCTAGCCAAAGATTATTGATAGCCATATCCATTTGCTCCCGTGCCAGCAGCATCCTTAGTTTAAAAAGCTCTTTTACCTCCCCAGCATTTTTAGCCCTGTCCCTGCCCTTCCCCCCACACACTTAGAGCGATCAATCCTGTCCCATCCCAGCCCTCATTTCCAGGGCTCACCCAAGACCCAGGCAAGGGCTCCATTTGATGCCAACAGCCTTACTGCACACTCCTTCTGCTTTGGAGGGATCTCTCTCAAGCACCTGCAACCACAGGGCGCTCACACAGTTGGTACTTCACATTTGCAACAGGACAGGCTAAAGGAGGTGGCATTTTTAAAGGTAACATGAGCTTCATAAATGGGCTTAAAAAGGGAAACAATAAATATATTGATAAAAATAAAGTTTGCAACTTGCTACTGGGGCATTCACTGGTTAATCAATCCACTGAAAGCTTATTCATCTTTAGCAAAGTTACATAAAAACATCAAAAAAAGGCTAGTAAAGAAAATCCATAATCAACATTAATTTGTCACAAATATTAAAATAGTAAAAAGTATAATGATGCTAAAGGGTGGAAAAACATGAAGAGAAGTGCTTGCTATCCAGGGAAAACCTCCAAAGAAGTCCAAACATCTAGCCCTGAAAAAAATATCTCTGGCCCAGCATCAAGTAACTATGTCTTTCTTCTTAAAACAATGAAAAAGAATTAAAGGCAAAACTTCAGCCTGCTGTCACAGAGCAGAATTCCCTGAATACATCAAAATTGACTACACAGTAGGCAAAATTATCTACTTAACAGTGGCAAATATAGGACCTGATCAGCCCAACTACTTAATGTGAGCTAAAGAGAGGGCATATCACGTGTGTATTTCCCTTTTCTGTGCATCTTTGCTGTATATTATTACTTATTAAAAGGAGTATTTGTACTCAAGGACATCAAAGTCATCCAAAAATAAGGTCCCAGTCCTGAAATATCAATGTCATTTCTGCTAGTTTAGTTTTATGTCAAGTGAAAGCGAGACTACCTGCTACCACAAAAATCCACACAGCGAATGAGATGTAGGAAAATGTCTACACAGCTGTCCTGTTTGGAAGATTTTCCTTATCTTCCATGCACTGTTCTCACATTTGGGCACTCTGCAATGCATTAGCTGGCTCAGGAGACAGCACAAACCCTCACTGTACACACACACACTCTTCACGAAGATAAATAACCCCAGGGATTTCGGGAGGGCTTCAGCTTCAGCACCGAGCTGCCCAGGATCAGGTTTCCCAGCCCCATTCCTCTGCTCCAGCTCTATCCCAGCTCCACCACTGCAGTCCCAGGAGAGCACAAAGCCAAACACAGTGCAGGGCCTGGCTGCTGCACCAGGAACACAAGAAATGGCTCTGAATGTTTTTTGCCACTCTGTACTCAATACAGCTAATCAATTGAGATAAACTACAGAAAATATTCCATCAGCTGCTATGTAATAACTCCAGTTTAATAATCATTGAACACACTTGTAGCCAAAGTACTGCAGCCTTAAATCAAAGATCACTTCATATGAGGAGGTCTTAAGGGACAATTTTGTCTAAGAGTATATGTGGCATGCTTAGATATTAGCATAAAACTACAGTCACTATAGTTATTTTCAATACAAAAGGTTGTCTATAAATCAAAATTAAATCCCCTTCACTTTATTCAGAGTAAATGGCTGCATAAGGATGCAAACAAATTAACTGAAAGCTTGAAAGTCAAGTTCTCAATTACTATTTAACAGCAACTTTACTATATTTGAATATAATTTACTGTATACTTAGCTGTTCTAAAATGGAATCCAATACTGTATAATAAAACCCCAAATAGCACAACAAATGATTGATGATGATGCAAATGTACAAATACTTGCGTCTGAACAGTGCTGTTTCTGGATATATTGCTAACTACTGTATCAGCCTAACATCTAATAAATCATTCATGAAAAGCCAAAGTACACAATTTGCTGTGCAACTGCTCAAAACCTGCCTGTCTCTAAAGGCCTGCTGATGCAAAGACTTCAGAGGAGTTCTTGCTCCCAGCTATTAAAAGTTGAGAACTCTCACTTAAATGAAGGTATCTACCGACACGGGGAAAAGAGCTAAAACTTAAAAAGTTCTATACAGCAGCCGTCACAATGACAGAATAAAGACAGGAGTTCATCAGTTTAAATATTATCTAATACACATATTTTGCTGACCATCCATTAATTAGCAATGTTATGAAGTAGCACCACACCTCCACAGTATCAGAGAGACACATCTCTAACATCATCTGTGTAACAATGATGAAGTGCTCTATGCAGAGTGTTCTATTTGCAGTGGTGATTCATGATGCTGGGCAAAAAAATGCTGACACTCAGAGAAGATACTTTCCCGTAAAAGGTTGAACTCCTTAAGCAGCAAAAAACACCAATGTCCATCATCTTTAAACTCTATTGATTTCTGCTGAAGATTTAAAAGGCTGTTTACTTATTTCCCATCATTTCTGTCGGAGCTGTAACAATTCTCTTCCCACTGAATAAACCTCTCATGATCCTCTTGGTGATTAAGGTCAGACAAAATGTCAAACTCCTAATGCTAAGTGCTTTCACATTAAAAATTAATACCAAATCACCAAGTAAAATCCAAACAAGAAGTCAGACATGTAAACAGAGCACAATAAGGGCAATACTGACCATTACAAAAAAGAGCTATAATGCATACATGAAAAAATGCTTGGCAACAGGTAAGAGCACATTCTTTCACTTTTGCATCTTTAACCCCCTTTCTTACCTTAGAGTTATTGTACTATGTTTGACACAATCCTTTTAAAAATCCTTTTTCCATTAAAGCTTGCAGTTGTCTCCTCTATTTACCCCCAAATGCCATTTATTATATGACTGAAGTATCACAAGGATTGTTTTTATTTCGTTCTGAACTTCATCCAGGAATCAAGGATTATTTTTACAGCTGCTGCTGAATACAAAGGCAGTACACAGGTAACCAAAACGCATCCTAACAACCTCCTAAATCAAAGCCAAACTTATTGCTAATTATCTATGCAGTATTTTAAACCATTGCATATATACATAACATGAATACAGGAATGCAGAAGACAGCCCTGAAAGAGGCTTCCCATTGCTTTTTATCCAGACTGCTGCTACTTCAGGCAGCCAGACCATACTACTTCATTCATAAAC
Source organism: Manacus vitellinus (assembly GCF_001715985.3). Lineage (NCBI taxonomy): Eukaryota > Metazoa > Chordata > Aves > Passeriformes > Pipridae > Manacus > Manacus vitellinus. The sequence goes on from NW_021938850.1 coordinate 90,360, forward strand.
TTATCAAGTTCAATCCTAAAACTAATTACTTTCTTCAACCTTTTAAACAGTTACTCATATGCTGAGGAAAAGCATGAAGCCATCAAGTAAAAGCCAAACTTGCAGGGTGATTGGAAGCCCACAAGGAACTATATAATAAACTGTCAAGGTAAATCTTAAATAAGGTACCAAGATGGCCAAGTGTAACCACTGGTTTGGTGTAACTAACAGAATTTATTTCAGCAGGTTAACTTTAAAGTTTTGGTCCAGCTTGCTAACTGACCTAGAAAAGATTGCTCTGGTTTAGAAAACATTAACAACATAAATGAGAGATTCACAGATGTTAGGAGGAGGAAGGGATCTCTTTATACTCCCTGGCTTCTAAATGACAAAACTGAAGCCATTTGTGCTTTTGTAATGTCGTATGTAAGGGACTTTCAGCCTTGTCACCTTAAGTGTGCTGAGTTTGGCTGGGATAGAGTTCATTTCCTTCACAGTAGCCAGTCAAAGCTATTGTGGATTTGTGCTGAAAGCAATGTTGATAACAAGGGAAGTTTGCCTTATCACTGAGCAGTGCTCACACACAGTCCGGGCCGTTTTGCTCCTCATCCCACCCCACCAGCGAGCTGGGAGGGGACACAGCCAGGACAGCTGACCTCAGCTGACCAAAGGGATATTCCAGACTACAGGATGTCATGCTCAGCAATAAACTGGGGAGACAGGGGATGCTGGCAGGAGGCAGCTGCTTGGAGACTGGCACACCCTATACCCATAGTGTGGCTGGGGCCAAGCAGTTGTTGTCATTCGCATAATTTTTCTTTCCTGGGTAATTTATTTCTCCGTATTATTTTACTTCCCATTGCAAATTATTATTATTATTACTACTACTACTACTACTACTGTTATTAATTTATGTTATTTCAGTTATTAAACTATTCTTATCTCAACCCACAACTTTCTCACTTTTACCCTTCCATTTATCTCCCCAGACCCACCAGGGTGGAGCGAGTGAGGGGTTGTTTGGGGCTGAGTTCTGGATGGAGTCAAGCCACAACAGTGAGTGCTCTGCCAAGCACTTACAGAGTATTCCCAGTTTGTAGTGCAAACATTTATTTATGCACACTTTTTACCTATGGAACTAGGTTTGTTTTTTGTGCACCTGCCTAGAAGTCAATTAAGACAATAAGAGTATTGCATATGGATTTGCATAAGCAATATGGATTTGCTTAACTCTTAACCAAGTTGGCTCAGAACAACAATTTTAAGCCCAGCTTCTGTCAGAGCTGTGCTACGTGTACAGTCAGGTCTATGTTACTGCACTGAGAGACGCTCGGAGGTGTGGCAGGATGTCATAGTGGAGAACAAGGATGATGATTCTGTGATAGGCTTTAATATCAAGCTAGGAATATTAATAAAAAGCAATCAGTTTTCACCACAGATCATAAAAAACCCACAAAGCATAGTAAAACCAAAATTGTTACTCTTCTAATTAATAACCAGCTGGTTACTTTCAAATTAAAATTACTACACAGGGAATTAAGAGTTGTTATATGTCAACTTTTCTCTCTCTCTCTTTTTTTTTTTTTTTTGGAGTTCTACCTTGCTCCCACAAGACTCTGATGGGAGTCTTGAGAAGGGTCCAAGAAGGACCTCAGCTGTAAAATAGAGCATTGACACAAGGTGTTTGCTTCATATGCTTTGTCTGGCAGACAGGAAATCCAGGACAAACTGTTAGCCATGGTTATGCTGTAACAGAGAGGACAGAGAATGGAGAGAACCCTTAACTTCTGCATTGGTTCTGAGATATATTTAACGAGGAATTTAGTGTTCCCAGAAAACACTCCTTGAGAAGCACAATGGGCAACACAACTAAGTGTGTGTTGAAACTCTGTAGCTGAAACTATCAGAATAAAAATATTAAACACTCTAAAAAATAATCATAGTGACTTCTGCTGTACATTGTGGTTGCATATTAACTGCAACACCAACAGAACATGAAATTTATACATGTCTATCTAACTATACACAGTATGGTTGGGCAACAATAGAGATTACAAATATTTAGCCCATGTGGGTCAGTGAAGTGAAATATTCTAATTCATAATAGTGCCTATGTAACGAACAGCACATGGCCTGAGTTAAGCATATTACACACATCTCTGCAGTATTACAACTTGAAAATGTGATCTGAAAACTGTGTTTACCCTTGCTTTAAGATTAAACATTGTAGAAGTTTAATACAATTATAACACAAATAATTTTCATGTTTTAAGTGTTTTAGATATTTCAAGATCACTTCCTACATTCATGTGTATACTGTTTAATATTTCCTCAATACTTAAATTCAGATATCAACACATAAACGCTTTAGGAAAAACCTTGCATTTTTTATCTAACTAAAATTTTTCTGTGCCCTATACTTGTTTTCTTTATTATTAAAAATCACTAACTACCTTGAATCTTAAAGGTTTTCAAAAACTTAAAGAATCTTTATTTCCTGCCTGTAAGGCACAAATTTGTATACAAGGGTTTTTTCAGGTTTTTTGCTTATTTCACAATAAGTAAAATTGCCTAATGAAATAATGATTGTGAAGAAAAATGTTACAATTTACCTAACAAAGGAATTATTGCTAAGAATCTTTACAATTCCTCATCATAGTTGGAACTGCCACACAATCTTGCTACACTCTTTCCTGTCATGTCCTTGCCTTCCACAATTAGTTATGATCCCTACTTCAGGATCATTTGATTTTATCTGTAAATCAGGCAGTGTTAAACAGACATTCCTGATGCTCTCCCTGCCCCCCGAACAGGAATACCCGTGCATACAGAGCTCTTTCTTGCTCTCCAGCTCTGTCTGCAAGAAAGAGCAGCAGAACAAGAGCAGCAGGGGCCACTTGGCCCCCGGGTCCAGCACTCAGGGCCCCACCCCACAGGTCAGGGACACAGCCCTGCTCCCCCCAAGCCCCAAGGAGCCCCCACTCACTGGGGGAGCTTCAGTTGCTGTTCTGTACAAAAAGGCAGGTACAGAACATGCTGCAAGGCTGTGGAAGAAATTCCTATTACAAGGATTTCAGTGCGAAAGTCCATCTACTAAGGATGGATCAAAGAGTCTAAACTTCAACCTTAATTTTTACATTACCTGCTCATTATGTAAATAAACTGCTGCCCTGTAAGAAACTCTAATTTCTTTGCTCTCCTGGCTCTCAGAGTCCTTGAAGCGTGCAAGTCTTATGCTACTGTAGGCTGTGAAGACTTCTCATTTTTGTGGAAAGACTCAAGCCCCTGGTTGAGTTCTCTAACAAGGGATTTCATGGCACAGCACACCAGGTCAACACAATGCAGTATTTTCAGCAGGGTGATGTTCACGTATTCAAGAATCTGATATCTGGATTTGATTTGGTGGCCACACGGCCTATCTACTGCACTGCTGAGCCACAGCAGAAAGGACACCCACAGGTGCAATTACACAGCCTAATTAGCATATATTTAATGTTGGTATGAGGTATGATAAAGAAATCAAACCATACTAGGCTTAAAAAAAAATGCAATGGTCATTTTTTTCCAAAGACAGAGAAAAAAAATCTGTCAATCTGAGAAAAGAGTAGGATTTAGTTCTGGACTTCCAGAATAAGCACAGAATTCCTTTAGTTCCTGGGGTGTGAGAAATTCTCGTGCCACCACAAACAAGGAGATGCACCATATAACAAGAGCTCCCAAAATCCTGAAGTGAAATCGCTGGTTCAACATGAAGGTACTTGTGAGACTCTCACTGAATTTATGAGATTTAACTGATAAAGTTTGATATGTAAATAGTGTCCAGGACTTGCTAGACTTTACTGTTTATTTTCATCAACCCACAATACTCCAAAGACTACTATATATTCTCAGTATATTGCTCTCAAAATCCTTTTTGAGACTCACAGTGAGTCATACCAGCAAAGAATATACATGTATATACATACAGCTGCTACAGATCTAGTCCTTTGATGGCCTGACAGTCAGGAGATAAGGAAAAGCAAAGTGCCCATATCTCAGAGAGAATTCCTGAGAACACGTTATTTGAGAACACCAAAGGTTGTGTTTGATCCTGTTTCTGCTCCAAAGATAGGCCCAAGGTGCCATTTTGCAGCAGGTTTCTGTCACTCACACGGATGTGCCAGGACACTTGGCTTCATAGCAGCAGTTTCTGCACATAAATCTCTATTTCCCAAAGTTAGAGCACACACCTACATTCAATGATTGTATACAGACAAAACTAAAGGACGTTTCTCATTTCCTGCCCATATTTCAGCTATCTGTAGTTTCCTACACAAAGGAAAACGGAGGTAACGCATTGTCAAAATGAAAACTTCATGTGTGAGAAGGAACAATAAACCAGATTAATTTCTGGGCTTATAAACCCAAGATTAAACATGTAGGAATATAATTAAGAACACCTAAATTACTCTTCACTAATGTCTTTCTTTCACACTTACTCAGCTTCAAACAACAGCCCTCTCATGTACATTTTGTATTAAATCTTGTAAACCTTCTACAGATGTTTTGAAATTTTTTTTTTTTAAGAAAAGAGAAAATTATTTACATTAAGTGAACTGGAAGCCGTTAAGACCAACTCTTCTTGGTTTGAACATGCAGATTTTCACCTTCTACTGCAATTAAGCATGTGCTTAACCTCTGAAAGAAGTGGAATGTGACCATATTTGTGGTTTATATTATATGTGGATAATCTAATGACCTGGAATCTCACAAAATTGTTACTTAATGATTTATGTTTAGTTTGACCCTATCTCTGAGGAAAAGACCGGGATTTTCCCTTCTCTTGACAACTATTCCAGAGTCTTGAACCATATCAACTTTTCTGAAATTGTGTTTTTCAGAAAAAGTTATTCTTCCTCACATTTAAAAAATCTACATCAAAAATTTCTTCATCATTTTATTTTTTTTTTAAAACAGAAATGGGTTATTGAGAGAAAAGAACATTATGAGCATTTACAAAACTGTTGAAACTGTTTAAGTTATATATTCTAATTAGTTTGGCAGAGCTAATACAAATTATGTTTACAGACTAACAATAATAAAATTGAAGTACTAGTTAAATATCTAAAATAATTAAAGGAATCATTTTTAGCCTGGCATAATTAGCTAATTCACTTTACAAGCATTTATTAAAATGAATTTACATGTTATATTCCATAGGTAGTTACACAGTAGTGTTTATACAGGAAAAATATAATGAACCAAACTCTTCATATCCAGCTCTCCACAATTAAAACGAAGACTCCCCAAGTAATATCAATCTAGGAGAGACTAATTAAGTTTGGTTTGATAACCATTCATTTCTTCTATTGCCTCTGAGCAAATTGTTTATTAGAGAAAGTTATTTTACACAAATCAAATCAAACCGGGTAAACCATTATATTTGAGAGAAACCTTAGCCATCAGTCAATTAATCCATCATTTTCTCCAGACACTTTCGTTTAACAAGCAGATCATATTATCGACAATTTAGATATCCGATGATTCAATTATGACAGAAAATTTATTGACAGCTTCTCTAATACTTTTGTTATGAATAAATATTAAATGTTCTCCACTTTTGATGAGCAAACCAAATGCAATCATGTGTTAAATCTAACAGTCAAAACCTGAGTGATACTTCCAAATGAAATGTTTTTTAAAATATTTTAAACCAGAATAATTTAAATTATTTTAAAAAATCAAACACACCTCACATTTCTGAGAAATGAACAAATTATTTGATTTCCACTGACTAACTGAAAACACATATATAGGAGTATCATCAAATACGTATGAAGATATTTAACATAAATAAAAATAAGTGGTTTCATCTAGCATTCTAGAACAAAAAAGGCATTATTGTGTAAAAATGGCATTACTACAGCATAGAGACTGTTTCTGCAACTACATGAAAGAACTGCCTGAAAGTTAATAGAAATAGAATCTTCAAACCTAAAACATGAACATATTTGCTGTTAGAAATCATGCCTATTAAAAACCCAGTTGGTGAGATGTTTATAATTACATTAATTACTCTAATTTATAAGTTTGAGTCTTAAACTCAAGAAAAGAGTATTGCCTAACAATGATTACTCCCAAAACCTCCTGACAAGACAGCCCTCTTTGAAGAAATAAGACACTGACTCATTTACCAAATTCTGATGAAAGGACCAGAGGGCAGTGGGAAAGTTCTACTGAAGCAAAAGCCCATTACGGCGATAATGGAATTACACAAACTTCTGTCATTATATTAGAACATCATTATTACTTCAAAGTCTTTTTCCTTGAGACAAGGAACCTGTTGGTCTGACCAGGGGGACTGCAGTGACAGCAGAGCAGTGTGTCAGGGCTCAGCAAGACACACCACTGCACTGAGACCCCATCAGAGGTGTCACAGGAACCTCTGACAAAACCTCTTCACATTTCCCAGGTGTAACACATTCTACTCACAAAAAGCAAGCATGGTTTTGTATACTGATTGCATATCAGCAGTGTGTTGTGACCACTGCTCAATCTGGAATGCTCTTATTGTATATATCCTTGTAAAAATATATTAATACATGTTTATGGTCAAACATCTATGGAAATACAACAAATTCATCATTTCCTTCCCTATCCTTACCTCCTGTTCGGACTTGTGTATAATAATATATTGTGGTTTACAGACATTGCCTCTACTTTAAGATCTGAAATGACATTGTAAATTCATGCCACATGGAAGCAAAAGAAAGGTCAAATGTACTTTATTAAAAAGCACGTATTTCCAAAACCCTGGTAAAAGTGATTGCACATCAAATTGCTCACTGCCTCTCAGTCATTGCATACTCTACCCCTGATGGTTTCACTGGTTCCCATTAGGAACACCAGAAGCCTTTATGCAAAAATATGGAATATCACAGTTATTAAAACTGGAATTCTCAGGCACGTAGCACTACATTGACTTACAGCAGATTTTTTTTACAGAACTCAACAGAACTCAACAGAACTCTTCATGTACTTAAATGCTTTTACTGCCTATAAATACAAAAGTCCTGATGCATCAGTGCTGCAGTGTACTTTTATAGAGCATGGGCATCTCAAGAATTTTTTTCATGGCAACAGCTGCTCAGTTGTAATGCATCCAACAGGAAGAACTTCATAAGTACTTTCATTATAACTCCCAAATTCATATCTGTTACTTTAACCGGAAACCTGTAATTAAAATTACAAACAAAGTTCTGAAATGAGTAAATATATTTTAAAAATTCCTTTCTGACAGCAGTACATGTGCCTGAGAATAGTAGTACAATAGAATTAACTAGTAGAGAAGAATGATTAATCTTTTGTTTTTTCACAAGAGAGCCACATCTATAGCAGCTCCCACTGGCAGTTCTGCAGCCAGGAGCAAAAACCAATCTGACACGAAGAGACAGCAACCCCTACCCAGCCACACACAGAGCAACGACAATGCAGGACAGAGAACAGCAGAACTACCTTTTCAGCTGCAGTTGAGTGGACTATGAAACTGTACTGTCAATCTTCATTAAGTGTGAGTCCCAGAGCTGTGACATCTACATTGATTCCCCTCCCAACAGATCCTGTTCCACTACAGGTACCTTTCGAGCACAAAAGCAGCTTTTTAGTCAAATGAGACCATTCCCAGGCCCTTAACCCTGCAAGGCCCACTCTGTGTCTCTCTGTGAGTGTCCTACAGCTGTTACTTAAGGCAAACATATCAGATCTACAGAATTAGACTCAAACCTTGACTGCTGCACGTGTGACAAGGCTATTTAATGCAAAGTACATCCAGCACCATTTCCCTGAGTGCTAGAGATGAGTGAGTTTAAAAAGGGAAGACAAATAAGAAGTACATGTGTATTTGGACTATGCATCTCAAATGTTCCTTTTACTGGTAAGTAATTCTTCTTTTTTGAATAATAATTCAGATGGATATTCATATAGTGAGAAAAACCAAGCAGTAACACATATATTGATAGTTATGTTATAGAAAGCTCCAGGTAGCTGCTTACAAGAAGAATGACTAAACTTTTCTGTGTAGAAACATAGATTTATTTCTGGAAGAAAGTCTTGGGATAAATGGACAAGGCTTTATTTTGATAGCCTGGAAGAAGCTTTAACACTGCCTGTTACCTTTTTCAGCAATCTCTGCCTGGAGACAGCCAAGCCCTAAGAAGTCTGCTCTCCCAACACCTCAGCCCCCAAAGGTTTACAGCCCTTGCTCAGCTAATCATAACTGGCAGAAACAACATGTTTCTTCCTTCCTAAAATGTGAAACAGTTACCACATTTTGCTGCAACATTCTAAAAAGTCTAACAGAGAAGAATCAAATGTTGATGAAATGGAATAGACAGCACAAATTTAGAAGGGTATGAAGATTTGGATCCTTCTGAGGCGAGTAAAAAGGATGATGGATGTTGACACCTTCTTGTCACCATAACGGACCATTATGGCTTTTTCTCTTTCAGAACCCATCTTTAAAATCTTATAGGAATGTGAAGAGAAGCTTCCCTCTCTGAATGTCTCATAGCCAGAAGTCCTAAGTATCAGTTACCAGTAAATAGGGAGAACTGAAACTACTTTTTGACCTTGTCACACCAAGGCAGAGAGGTGAAAACATCCCCATGTCCATCCTAAAGCACTCCTTACAGTCAGTAGTGCCCAAATTTGGTAGCTACATGGCTTTGTCAGCATGTAGCCACCGACCATCCCTGACATGAGTTTTCAGAAAAAGCAGTGGAGTACTTCAAACTTTAGGTCTTAGATGGCAAAACCTTTCCGACTAAAGATGCAAGAGAGAACTTTTTTGCTGTAACCTGCCATCTGAGAGAGCAACCAAAGGACTACAAGCTTAAGACCTCGATGTCTGTGCTGAAATGTTATAAATGAGCGCACACGTGGACAGAGACTTCTAGAGTGGAGAACCACATCCATGTTACAGTTTGGACAGTGCTGAATACTCTTCCTTCATTGTAGCAATGATGGGGAAGGATTCTAGAAAACAGTAAGGTCTTTCTGGACAAGATCACAATCATTATTGTGTAAGCAGACTAACAATCATTTGAGCTTACCAGAAAGTACAGAGTTAATTTCAATTTTTCACTTACCTACAGTGAAGTATATCAACATTTTTCTAAGAAGAAAATCCCAAAGATTCTCTGATTCTCTTCAACGTCACAGAACAAATATGGTTTAATGGACATGCAGATCTTAGAAGTGATAAAGAAAACACACCTATATTTCAAAGGTCATGCCTTCCTCAGAAGGGGTAGACAACAACTGCCTTCAGTTGGGTTGTCAGTGCAGGACAGGTGATCAAGCTGGAACACTTTAATGATATGGAAGGCCAGAGGTGGAATTGAAAGAATACAAGAAGAAAGACTTTGTTATAAAAAAAAGAAGTTAAACAGAGCTAAGAGCATTTTGCCTTTTCACTCCTACTCATGCAGTGGTGATGACAGAGAACAGGGCGTGAGAACACCCTCCGATGTTCTCCCCGTGTGACTGTAGGAGCAGAGGTGCTGTCACAGACTGTGCTGGGGAAAAGAGACTGTTCCCTTATAGGACAGCAACACATGAAATGCCAGAAGTTCAAAGGCTATTTATATGTTCCTTCTTTAACAACAAATATTCATAAGGAAAATGTCGTAACACCTGTGAAGTCGCTTACACATAAATACATTCACAAGAACTATACAGGAACTTCCCACTACTGGGAAAAGAAAAAAACCAAAACAAATCCCAAACTAAAGAAAACATTTACCTCTGTGTCGTGGTTTGAATCTTGTTTTCCCCCAGAGGCTAAGAAAAGTGGTAGACCCCAAGGGGTGGAAACCCCTGGAAGTTTTGAAGTTCTGCCCAATGGGCGCTCCTGCAAAAATGTCAACATCCCACAAGCTCACCGGAAGAGATGAGTTGTAGTTTGGTTGTTGAGGAGAGGTGGCCATGTTGTAGAGCCACGAGGAAGGGGCTCTGAGCCCCTTGGGCCCTCTGGGGCCTCCCAGCCCCTGGCTGGGGGGGGCTGCAGGGACCTGGAACAGCATAAAGCTGGGCTGGGTGCCTGTAGTTATGCCGGGAGATGTTTTCTCCATGGGCACAGAGCAGCAGCCGGGACTGACCAGAGAAACGGTGGCAGAGAGCCAGGAGAGATAACACCTGAACTGAAGGAGCAGCAGAAGCAACATGCAGCACCAGAGAAAGGACTCCTGGAAGGAGAGCTGGGAGAAAGAGAGCCAGCAGCCTGTGAGACAGAGTTCTGGGGGTAAGACTGTACCAGCCCCCCAAAACTCCTTTGAGATCCCTCTGAGAAAAGAGGGAGATGGACTCCTATTTGAGAGGAGCCTTGGAGTACAGCAGTACCGGAGAGAGAGGAGCTGAGAAGCTCAGAGCGTCCCGGAGCTGGACCGGGACGGCCAGAGGAATGCGGGGGGAGTTGACCTTGGACCCCCTTGCACTGCTGCCACGGTGGCAACCTGAGAGACAGGGCACAGAGGCCCTGCAAGGAGCTGAGTCTCCTGGAGATACCAGACCGTCACGAGGACCCCCCTGTGTCTTCGTGATATGACGTGGTGAAACGACCTTGTCTGGGGTTACGAAGCCCACGGAAGACCCCTCGGTTGGAGGCGATGGGGCCGAGAGAGGTTGGATACCTCCCTCGTGGGTGCTGGCAGAAAGCCAGCCACAGCTGCTGCATGCATGAGATGAGGAGAAACCTGCTGCATTAGAAGATCCTGCTGCTTAAGGACTGGAAGGGATCTGTCCTTCTTTCCCTCCTGGACTTTTATTTGGAGGGGAGAAGAGATCTGATCATTGTAAATACATATGTCATGGTAGAGATAGTTGTGATCGTGTGTATAATGTGATATGGTATTTATTTGTACAGTCATTGTAATATATTCCCTTTCCCCCACTTTGAGTCTGGTGTGTTTTGTCTGGAAAAACCCATCTCACATTAGGTTGAGATGTGGGAGGGGGAATGGAGCTAGGGAATTGGATTTTGGGGCTATCTCAAACCATGACACTCTGTAAAAGACTTGCTAATACAGTCAAAGCCTTATTCACACTTGCTAAATCAACATACCTACTGGTACTTGAGAATAAAAACAGGAGCTGAGAGCACACAACTGAGTCCCCAAGTTCACAGACAAGCTATAGTAGGGTAAACTAGATTTGTCATCACTCAGCAGCCAATAATTCAGGTTTTTTAATAAAATAATGCTGCCAGAGATTGAATCCCACTCCCAGACTGTACAGGGGAATGCAGTCAGACTTATTTTCCTTTCTGTTTGTTGTAAGGATCCAGTCTTTTGCTGTATACTCACCTACAAGCTCTAAGAAACAGTCATTATGTTCTCACTGTGGCTGATGACATCCCTTGGTAAAGCCAGGAGTGCTACTGCAAACTGTCCCAAATACATACAGTAATAGTTTGGTACCTGAATACAATCAAAGCTTGTAGGTCCTACTGAAACATAGGTCACTGATCATGGTGATAACCTGAACCCCTTCAGAAACTTGGAATGTTTCCATTACTCCTCAGCCAAACACTGACTCCCCAACATAATCAGAATAAATCCTATTAGGGAAGATCTTAAATTCTACACCAAACCTAACTAAACAAAAAAAAAAACCCTCAAGGATTCTGAATGAGTTATCCCACATCACTTCAATTTCACTGAAGACAGGTATCACAGGAATTTATTGTGAAAGAAGCAGGAGAACACCAGTAAGAAGAAGTGGGGAGAGAAAGGTGTGAGCAAGGATGTGGGGATGGAGGTGGGATATAGGAAGTAGGTGAGTAGGCTTGAGGTACTTCCAAAGGATGATACAAAATTGCTTTTGGAGCTGCAGTTCTCTCTCCATTGAGTCTTTGGGACTAACACTGGGTGACCTAAACTCACTCCAAAGTTTGGAAAATTGAAGCAATTTAATTTTCTAAAATACAATATTTTTTTTTTGTAGCTGGAGAAAGTAACACCTTGAATACACCTTGCAAATCCTGATGTTGTACAGTAAAGCCCCCAGTTCTGTCACAAGAGATTGTTAAACTCCCAAGGTCCAAATTCAGTATGTCTTCTCAACTTCAAAACTGAAGATATCATGAATCCTTCCACTAAAGCGCCCAAAATTCCTATTTTGCCTCTATCTGTTTGGAGAACTTAATCACATTTAACAGCTGCTGTCTGTTGATGCAGGTTTTCCTCTCTGTCTCTTTCCAGAACAATGCCATGTCTGTGCAGAGCTATGGACACATCCTCTGAGCCACCCCACCACCTCCACAACCACACCACTGCTTCCAAAGCTGTACATCAATCCACCTCTGGAGTTGAAAGGTGCAGTGCAGTTCCTGCCTCTTAAATGCTTCAATATAAAATGAGGCCTATGTGAAACACAAAAAATGTATGATTCATGAAATAAGGAAACAGTAACTCGATCATAACAAATATATTTGACCTTTAAAGCAGTAACAACAAACATTAAAAACATTCAAGCTTTCCTTTGCTGCCAAGTTTATTTTCCTCATAAGTTGTGTCCCATTATGCTACAATAATCCTTCATTACTCCAGTACAATAATGCACAGTCTATTGGCTACCTATAGTTGTCTGGTGTCTATTTAGTTTTATAGCAAGCAAGCAATTTGAGAATATGGTAATAAAGTCTCAATCACAGTAATGATGTATGATGGGCTGTAATTTCTGTGTGCTAATGGTTCACAAACAGTATCCCAATGATGACGGGAATCTCATTGATTCATTATATGAGTGCAATAATACCAAAATAACTTAATATAAATCACTTTTTACTCATGCACATACTGATAACAACCTCTATATATTTCTATATATAGATATATAGAAATAAAATTAGTATTAGTCTTTCCACATAAAAGTTCACACGGCACAAAACATTTTGTGTTGAGTTTCCTAAATCAATGTTTAAAGTTGAAATTACTGCATTGAACAGGCTCTTTGAAAAGCAACCCATTGATTTTAATCTGCTTGAAGCAATCAATTACTCCCTGTCCTCTTTATTCCAAACTGTAATGAAAACTAAACTGCGTTGTCTTGAAAACTAAATGTGAAGATGATCATAAACAGAATTTAAACTCCATGGATTATTCATATCTACCCATTTAGATTTGCCATTTCCATTATGAGTACATTTGCCATGAGCATTTAATGGACATCTAAAAGGGAATTCATTAAAGCAGGAGCTGTTGGCAGCACTTATGGGCTTCAGACTGCTTTATGTTTGCCTTTAATAGCTCACTATTATAAAAGTGATATATTGTGTTCATCCCATTAGTAGTTTGCAGAAAGGTCTGTAAGATAACAAATCCTTTTGAGTATTGTCAGAATCAAAACTAAATCACAGGGTATTTTTTTTTTCAAGTGGCATATTATGACCGCAACAATGTACCATTTTAGGTCATCTAAACTTTGATGATCTTAGCCAAGTAAGAATTTAATGACCCTACAGACAGTTTGTTCTTTTTCTTAATGAAACACACATGAATTATTAATGTTGTCTCAAATGCAAAGATTTTTAAAAATCTGTCATAACTATTAAGGTTAAGTATGTTTAAAAATGAAATATATGTTTCTCTAAAATATCTTCTCCCTTGCTTTGGGCCGAAGTAGCGTCATGGAAAGAAGGAAGTTTAACACCCCCAACCTGGGGCTGGAAACACTGCAGAGCAAGCAGCCTCCACCTACCTGCTTCCCCTCCTCCTGGCCCTCCAGGGATGAACAGGGGGGATGCATTTGCACAAGTACTTGTTTATTGGCACGGGAGGAGAGCAAAAGGCAAACTGGAACAAGGTTGAACTGCTAAGAGTAATCCAAGGTTGGCAATAGAAACACCCCTACATATCACAGCTCAGTCTTACCTGACAGCTTTATGCACCTCTAGAAATAACTTCATATCATTTACCATCTAAGTATTCACACTGGTAGGATGAAAGTGTTACTGTGATTAAATCTTTATAGAATACAAAACAAACATGAATTTGATTATTCACCAGAACGTTTCCTACCTCCAGTACATCACAACCAGCACAATTCTATTTGTTTTGTTGTGCTCCCTCTGCTGACCTTCTGCCTGTCACACGTCCCATACTTTCCCAACAGATGCGATTTATTTATTTATTAAAAAATGGTGGATTTTGCAACATGTACAGTTAAAACTGTTTTTAAAAGGATTACCACAAGTACTAACAAATACAAATCACTAGATTTACTTTGCCAAGTATGAACTTCCTTGAAATCCCAGTAGTTCAGGAGAACACCTTTCCTCCTTTGCTTCTGTTGCCGGTGTATTTTGGTTCTGAAAAAAATCTCCGGAGCAGTTAATTAGGGGTGAGATAAGAAAGGGTTTATTTGCCAAGGCAATAGGTGATATAGACGCGCGCCGGCCGTGCCCGAGAAGTTACATTTTATAGCATTATCCATCCAATCCCAGATGTGTCCACCCTTTGGCCCTTCCTCTGGACCGCCCCGGGTCCTCCCCCTGAGAATTGGGTCTGGGGTCTTTTTGGGACCACCTACTTCATCATCTTCAGCTTCATCAGAGTACAAAGGGTATACTGTCACCTAGTTTTTGACCGTACTCTGTGGTTTAGGCCCTGATACGCTGTTCTCCAAACAGTCTAGGCCTTTACCTTGACAAAAGACTAAACACTGCTACTGGATTCAGGGGTAGGTTGATATAGAAGGCATAGAATGGGGTAAAAGGGTTAGGGAATGTATAAACAAGGGAAAGGAACAAGGGACAGAGGGGTTTCTGCTTTTAAAACCTACCTATAAAATTTACAAGTCTTATAACTATTAGAAAAATAAAAAACCATTAGGGGCTTAAGGCATCACTTCCAAGGGCACCAGCAGCTTTACAAAGCAGTCCTGGTACTACAGTAAATTTAGCCACAGAGCCATGACACTCAGAAATCACTCATACAGGGGGCTGTGTAAACTGAAGGCAGTTGCAAAGCCTGTGCAGTTAGAACAAGTCTCTAACACATTGAAGACCATAACCATACTTTCAGCAAACAACTTCTCTAAAAGATGATGATTCTCAGGAAAAAAAGCAGCATTTATCACATCTCAATGAATTTCAAAGTGACTGATACAGAGCAAATGACTTCACCATGCTCAGAAAGTCCTGACCAGTATGAGAAGAAGGAAATCACTAGCATTAGGAGAGAATCCAGAGAAGTAACTGGCAACTCTCACTTCACTGCATTAGAATTTCCAGGGATCATAATTTACAAGGATTTGAAGCATGGTTAAGTAAATAAACTGGTTCAAAAAGCTACATACAGTAATATACTAATATACTACCATAGGCATCTGCAAGGGAAGATAGGAGATATGTCTATCTATGAGACAGGCAGAAGGAATCACAAGTGCTAGTGAATTACTTCCTCTCTGACTGTTTCTAGTAAAAACTCTAAAACCCCTTCTCTGATCTAGGAACAACTAATTCTTTAGTAAGTTGGTATGTGATTATTTTAATCAAATGTTCATGAAATCAGTATTCTCTTACAACTCACAGGATGTGTGTGTTTGTTTAAACATAATTAGTTTGGAATTTTTTATACCAACTTTCCAGAAAACATGGAAGTCTAAAATGATGGTGTAGATCCACACAAAAGCTCCTCTCCTCTGTATGAGACCATCAGAAACCCCATATCTGGGATTTATGTCTCTATAATAGAAGATGGCATTTTCATACCAGCAATAGGAAGCAGAACATCTGATTCTCGTGCAAAAGAACAGCAGATTTGGAATGACTCTCAAGAAGTCTTTCATTCTGTGGCTGAACGTCAGCAACAGTGAATGTGAAGGAGAATGATGTGTGTGCTGCAACTACTACAAGCGTGGGGATCTCTAGTTCATGGAAACTTACTGGTGAGCTTGCTTTCTGCTAGAAACCGACAAATTGACATAGTGTCCACTTTGGAAAATTCTCCAGTGCCCTAGAGAATTGTCCGGGCCCAAGATCATGGACAGCACCGACAGGAAAAGAGCTCACTCCTAATTGCAGCTGAAATCATTCTATGAACATCCTCATGAGTCTCCTTAGACAAAGTTACAGAATCCAATATTCTGTTTGAATGAAGAGCAGAAGACTGTATATTTAAGGAAGACTATGGGAATTCCTAACCTTTAACATGTTCATACTGTAAATGTATTCAAAATGTTTGACAAGAGATGAGAAAAGGTTTCTAGCCTAAGCAGTTTGGCCTTCTGAAGAATCAGGCTTCTTCAAAATATCTATTCCAACACTACTGCAGATTTCTAAACGGAAGCTGCTCTTCTCATAGTTTACACTTACAGGCACTGACCTGTCACCTGGACCTTCATGAGTGGTCCTGGAACTGCAGGTGACAAGACAAATCTTCCTTAAGGAAAAGGATGACCCAACCTAGGTTGATTTGCACAAGATTTTCCAGAAAGATGCCAATTTCCTGTGCAACACGAAAAAGAAAACAATACAGTGGCAATGGGTTAATTTTCCTTTTCTTGGAGAGAAAAAACATATCTGGGTACCCTCTAACACCATGCCTTCTATGGTCTTTAGATTTTCACCACCAAAGCCAACCACATAAATGAAAATAGCATCTGTATCTATTATTTTTCAAGTATTTTCCCAGTTAAACTTGGCATTTCTTAAACTTTCAGACAACGAAAGGATTGGATCTATCTGAGAAACTTTACTGCTTTTCCTAATGGTACAGTAAAATGGGATGAAAAGTGCAAATGATTCAAATATTTAGTAGAAAGAGGAAAAAAAAAAGATCAGAGTGCAGGCCTTATCAAAATGTTTGAATGAGCTGAAACACAATTAGGAAAAGCAGTGCCTGCTGGAGCTTTCCTTGACTGAGCAAAATGCTGTTTCTGCAGAGATTTCTGCGAAGACCTTTCTCGATAAAGCTACTGTCATACAGGTGCAAAAGGCAGCACATTGGTACAACATCTCATCTGGCTCAGAGGAGTCTTATCACCTAATTCATCATGAAGTATTTTACCATGATGTGGAAGTTTCTGTTATGTGACACACTCAGACAGCATTTCAGGCCACCCACATAAGTCATGTGAAGCCAAGGGCAGTCCAAATAAAAAATTTTTAAAAAATTGATTCAGAAGTCTAATGACTTCATCCACCTGGAAAGTTTCCAGATCAAAGGAACTGCAAAATAGAGGAAGTAGCTGAAGCCTCAGAGGTTT
Source organism: Manacus vitellinus (assembly GCF_001715985.3). Taxonomy (NCBI): domain Eukaryota; kingdom Metazoa; phylum Chordata; class Aves; order Passeriformes; family Pipridae; genus Manacus; species Manacus vitellinus. The sequence goes on from NW_021938850.1 coordinate 107,583, forward strand.
CTCATACTATATACTGGATATGACTGCTGCTGTTCTGAAGGAAAGAGTCGTTAGGAACTCGAGCTCTACTGACTTTATCCCTTCTGGAGTGGAAGTGATGGTAAGGCTGGATGGCTCGGTGACAACAGCTTCAAGGGAAGAGACATAGGTTCTGTACATGATGCTCCATGAACAGCTGATCAGGCCATCACTGATCTTTCCATACAAATACTTGTAAATAACTCTGAAAAGCATGAAAAAAAATATGAATAAACCACAATAGGAATGCAAACTATCCAATCCTATTTAATTAAAGAACCAGGAGTAAAGGTGTAGGAGTAATAGGTAAAAGGAGAAACGCATGTTCTTTGTAATTCTGGATTATCCCAGAACTTATGTCTATAACAAAATCAGCAGAAAATACTCCAAGTGATGGACAGTTCCCATGCAATGTTTAATGTAGGACAGAAACTTCACTTTTTTGTAAGGTCAAAACCTTACCAACTGAGGTCACAAAGGGTGGAATTCTGTACTTCGTCTATTTAATTATCACATGTATTTCACACATAAGAATAGAACCAGTCAGTGCATAAAGCCACCTGGAAAGATCATTACTTGAGTTAAATATTTTCTCAGAAAAAAAATAATTCCAATGAACTGATGTTAGTGCTCTGGAACAACTCCTACAACTGCTATACAAATACAAATACATATTTCCCTCTATAAATTTAAGATGACAACAACTATTCTAAAGGAAAATCTAGAAGATCATCTAGAGGGGTGTTTTAATAATACAATAGTTGCTGGTAACTAAATTCAATTCTTCAGTAATTTGAAGGAGAGGCTAAACAGCTGATCAGCTGCAATCACACAAACCTCCTTCAGCAGCGCTGACCACAGACACAGGACCTGGACAGAACGGGGGGTAACTCAACCAGTATCAACAAGAATTGTTTAACCTCCTAGGATTTTACTGGTTTGTTCTTTTTTGACAGATGTACTTACTATGCGTTATTTTGCATATTTTTTCTCTTTGAGTTACACAAATATGCAATAAGCAGTTTCATAATTAAGTTTAACTTGAGTCATAAAAATTGCCATAGTCTAATATTAAAGAATTATTCACTCTGCTCTGAACTCTGATGGTTAATTTACTTACTGCAAGGTCTGGAAAATTAATTCATTAAGCTGTTTAAATAATGAGTATATGAGGCCAACATACAGCAACAAGCCCAATATATTTTAGATGAGTAAGTCACAAGTTAGCCTTTTTTTTTTTTTTTTTTTTTAATCTCAAGATGCCCCATTCACTACTTACTCCTTCTTGCTAAGTTGATTTGGGATATACAGCAGAGTGGAAAGGTCCAGCAGCTAGAGGTTATTCAGAGAAGAGAATCTGCTTGAGATGATATAATAAGTGAATTTTTAAACAAAGAGCATAATCAACATAATACATACAAACAATATAATAAATACAAAGCAGTATTTACTGATGTGGACAGCAAACATAAGAAGTGTCATTACAACTAAATCCAGTCATCAAAGACAGAGCAGAGGCAGGTAAGTCACAAAACAACATGAAAGCTAAATTCAAAAGTACTTTTGTAAAGCAGAAAAAGGAAGTGTATTAGGCTGTACCAGACAAAAGTCACTAAGCAGTGTAATAGTTCCTCTCTCCTAGAAAAATTTTAAGCACACTTGCATTCAAAATAAGGTGAAAAATTCTGGAAGACTGATTTTCTTAACATTTACCCCCAAACAGCATTCCCTAAATAATAACTTCTGAGACAGGTAACTAAATTAACCAAAGCAGTGGCTATCACACACCAAGGAAATCCAACAGGAAACTACACATAGGAGTTTTGTTTTGTTATTTTGAATATAAAATAAAACATGGAAAAGAGCATCTCGTTACAGATCTAAACATTTCCACATGTGTTGAATTACACAGGTGACTTAGCCTAGTTTTGCAAATTTATCCACCTAATTTCACAGGCAATTTCATGTTCTTCTGTCAGCAGAAATACTCAAATTTTTCAGAAAGCAAATAAATGAACAGACTCAACCTCATTCCTCTTTACAAAATACTTAGGAAAGTCTTTTCCTTATTCTCTTCTTAACATGTGACAGGCTTTTCTGTAGTTAAATTGCTGTACTAAATTGTCTGAAATGTAACTCTGAGAAAAATTAATCCTGTTTGCAGCATTTTGTGACACATTATATGACTGTTTTATCAGATTTTGCTGTCACCACAGCTTCTCTCTCCTCCTGCCACCAGCTCAGTTTGTTCTGGGCATTTGCTATCAGAAAAACAGTAGTGTCTCTCATATCACAAATTATACTCACATCCAATAACTCAATAATACATCAGCCAAGCATTTAAATTATCAATAATTTGGAGTTGAAGTGGGATTAGTTTTTAAGTCCGCAAGTGATGGTATCAATTCTGAAACATTTAAATATTAGTTTACAAATATTGCTCATAGCTTAATAGCATCACAGACATAACTTCACACAAATATTGGCTCTAGACAGTAATTATATCCTCAGCCTAATGTTGCAGTTAATGGACGTACTCATTTCAATGATAATTGCAATCCCTGAACATGATAATGTGCCTTTATTAGCAGCTACAAAATAAAGCTCAGCTACAGCCAAGTGAAGAACTGAACTATGCTAATTATTTATTTCTAGGGTTGTCTGATTTGTGTTATAAAATTCTAAAATAAAACAGCACAGTACTTAAACCTGTGCTTTAACTGCAAACATGGTTAAAGAATATGTCTATAAAGATTCATGCAGGTTTTAGTTGTCAAGAGCAAGGGCCCAAAAGATAATGAGTTAGTGAGACAAAGGTCTAGGAAACAGAGCAGCAAAAATACTAGACTTAAGAAGGAAAAAACCCCAAGATAATGAGGTTTTAAGGATTTAAATATTTTAAACAGTATTCTAAGAAAATGAGGAAGACAGGAGTATATCACACAAAATCTGGGAAAAGGCACAACAAAAATTCCCCCAGCAAATACAGAAGGGAACGTGCTGTATAATTCAAGACGAAAAGCTTTGATTCACACACAAAAGTACCACACAAAAAATGACAGAATTGAGGACATGTAAAACGAAAAATACTTTACAACTCAACCTGATGAGGAAACCAATGTTTATGACTCCATTAAGTTCTTCGTGTTTGACTTCACATCCTGATACTTTTTTGGCTGTACAGAGTTTCCAGGTAATGTAAAAATTCAGCACAGAAATTTCCAAAAGCAGTTAAAGGACAGACACAGTGTGTTGTGATTTAGAGTTTGCCAAGACTGTGTTAGTAAGTGTTGCTGTCTAGTCCCATGAATTGTAATGTCACAGATTCTAGCTCACTTTGTTTGTTGTTGTCATTTTTTTAAATTTAAAAACAGAAGACCAAAAAATTCTCCATGAAGTACTTAGAGAATCCTCCAAAGTATTAGATTTCTTCAAAGGAAATCCAATTATTTCTCATATGAAGCAAGATGGTTGTCAGTGCAAGCCACAGTCCAGAATTAAAAATAACAATATGATTTTATAAGCACTGGCACAATTAACTTGGCTTGTCCAATCTTTAGGCAACTAAATAAGTTAAGTATTAGTTTAGGAATATTTACTGAAAGTTTTTCTTCTCATGGCAGGATAGGAACTGTGATAAAAACAGGAAAGGAGATCTGCCTGAGTAACATATACTTGAGTAAATCTGTAGCTCCTAAACTTGCTAGAAATTGGTCAGTCAAGAAGTCAGAGCCTCAAAGAGGAGGGAACCAAAGAATTCATACACACGCATGAAACAGCATTCTTCCTGTGGACTAGAAAAAAGAAAAACTCATTTCCAATTCTTTTGTCCAAAACAACCTACTCAATCTAAACACTGGCTGCTGCTTGCCAAACTGACATCTCCAATCCCCCAAAAAAGATCCTACACTTACAAGTTTAAACTACAGATTTGACTAGTTTTGTGGCTGTCTCCACACTGGAAATAGATATTTCATTCAAGAAACATTAAATGTTCTTATCTCATTTTTGGCCTTTAAAGTTTTGGGAGCAAGATTTTTTTTTTCTTTAAAAGTATGACTAAAACCATCTGGACATTATCAAATAATAAAACTGTATTTGTCATTTAATTTTACATACTGAATTTTGACCATACGGAATGTAGGGTATATGAAAAATGTTTGAAATCTCTTTGAAATGCAATCTGGTATCCTGTAACGTCTAAATTTCTGTAGGTAAGCATAACACTCTATTTTAAGGCTAAAAATATTTAGAAGGAAAAGTTCACAAGAAGTCACTAATAAGATTTCTAAAGATGTTTGTAATTTCTATGTATTTGGAAAAAACTTACAATCTTTGGTCAATAATATCTACTTATTTTGACTTCTGTACTAGCAATTACTTTCCATTTAATTCAGCATGGACTGTTAAAAGAATCTGGATTTTTTATGACCTGCACTGTGCAGTGCTTTCCTCCCTTCATTTAGCTGGGAAAGCACATACTTGTTGTGTTGGACAAACCAAATGAAGCTGTGCTTGGGCCATTCCTTTCCTGCACATGCACCCACAGAGGGAAGGCAACACTGCCTCAGCAGGAAAGGAACTGGGCAGCAGATGTTGAAGCTTTCCATCAGTACCAAATGGATCCCATTCCACTGAAGTCAATCCTTACTTTCTTTTCTTATATAAACTGCAAGGGGATTGGATGAGAACAGCATGGAGCTATGAAACAGAGGAAAAGTAAGATTTGGCCCAATGAAGGGAAAAATATCAGTGACAGTATTTTTCTTCTGAAACAACCATTCTTTATTCTTCCTAGATTATGTCACAGAAAAAAGTTGTACCCAATTCTCACTCTGATGTTTCTTTAACAAACTCAACTTAAATGAGAGGCATTTCATGCAATCTGAAAAATATTCAGTTCAATTAAAAATAATTGATGCATGGTGAAATAATTCTTCCCAAAGCTGCTCTAAGATCTTCAAAAAATAAAGCTACTTAATAATTTTCATCTCCTACAGGCTACAGAGAAGCATTATTGCATATTAAAAAATGGAGTGTGGTTTTCCCAGAGGTAAAAGAAAGTTATTAAAACAACCTATTTATTGTTGATATAACTATCCATTTGTGCTACACAAAAAGTAACAATTTCAGTACATTAAAAGAAAAGCTAATTAAGGCATAATTAGTATTTTCTATGTTTTGATAATTAAGGGTTAGTTGGCTATTTCTTTTCAAATTTCTATTTGAGGTAACCTCAACTATGTCTTTAATGAGCAGCTAACACTATTGAATCCCTGATGGCTGAGGAGTTTAGTGACCACTACTACATTACTTTCATTTATCACTGCCTTTTTACGTATAAATTAAAGTGGCCCTGTAGCTATGTTGATCTACTTTATATCAATTTCTTCATCCATATCAGCTGAATATGTATGGCATTAACCTCATTTACTAGTTTGGAAAAGCTGAATTAAAATGAGATCTAATTTCTAGTGCACAGAACAATTTCAAAACTGCCTGCTAATGCCCAGCACCTGTCAGTGTTGGGATCTTCACCTCATGGTAATGAAATAAAACAGTGTATGTATTTTACAGCTCAGGAAAGGATAATCATTCATAAGTGTTAAGATATCATTAATCATGAAGACGCCTGGACCCAGAATCTTTGATGAGACGCTGGCAGACGAACCCCCTCACCTGCAAGGATCCCCAGTGGGACTGCTACAGATCTCTGGTCTCATATTGCACAGGGAGAAAAGTGGTCACATGCTGCACAACTAAATATATTTTTCTTTTTTGTTAGATCATGCTACTGTGTCTGTGGGCAATGCAATCAAAGAAATATACTTATACTGAAGAAACATCAAAATAACCTAAGAGAACACCCACTCCAGGTGAGAAGACCAGGTTGTGCTCAGTGGTGAGGTAATAATACCTGGTTACACACACTTTTGGCTTTCAGCTACTGCAAACACCATCCAGCAAGGAAACTATTTTTTCCTCCCCTCTAAATACACTGTAGTCTAAATTCTAAACCCTCCAGCTACTTTTTTATGATAATGCAGATCAACCTCATAAGTCAAATCTGTAATTTGAAAGCTTTAAAAACACATAGAGATGCAATCCTCTATGTTAATGCAGTGACTTCTTTATACTGACCACATAAGCAAATAAAATACATGTAGGATACAGTAGGAAGTGCCCTTTGCAACATCTCAGCCCCACTTTATAATGCTTCAACTTGTAATTGTCAAGGCTCTTTATGAAAAATTAATGCATATTCCTACTTCCTTCTTCCCTGCCACCTGCTCTGGATTGAAATGCAGAGCAGATCCCTCAGACTATGTGACCAACACCCCCCGGTGCGAAGTGATGGCTGCACCTCTCCCTGTGTGCATGGGGCTGTTTCCCAACACAGGAGTCAGACTTCTATTTCCTACTGTCCTACCTAAAAGCATGGCTTGCTGCAACACCCTACTGCCAGAGATCTTCCCTTCTGGAGGGACCTCTCAAACTGTAGCCACCTGGGATAGATTACACCCACTTCCAGACTTCTCTGAACTCATTCAGGGCTACTGCTGGATTAGAAAGATCTGAACAGGGAACTGTTATTTGCTTCACAGTAACGAGTTTAACTAAATGCATTTTAATAAAAAAATTCTTTTTAGTAGACAAAACAAACTCAACCCTTGCACATCCAACTATTCTTGTTACGTTTATGGGTGACATTTCTTAAAAATTACTTTGCTTATAAAAGCTGAACACGGAACTGCAGCCTTAATTCGTGCTCAGGCTGTGCTGGAAGAGGAGCTCGGTCCCAAACACTGCTGTGCTCACGAACAGGTCCCCGACGGGATCTCCATGTCCGGAGCTGGCGACGGGGAGCCGCAGGGACAACTCCGGTCCAACAGCTCCACACGCTGGAGACGGGAAACATGGCACGGGCACAACTCTACTAAAATCCTGAATCTCGGCCAAACGCCTCAAAAAAAAAGAGTGTAAATAAGTGACATGACTCTTACGCTAAACCCTACTTCACACTCATTAAGTCCACCAATAGTTCTAATACAATTTATTTCTCACTGAACTGTCCACTAAATAATTCTATTTTCAATCACAAAATATTTAACCACTAAAAGCATTCCCCTCAAAAAACTAAAGATGCAAAGGAACTATGTATGCATACCTTTTTCAAGAACACACTATTAGAATAACGCTTAATGGGACCTCAAGAGAAAAGTCTTCAACCAAAGCAATCATTTTTGTACAATCACTGTAACTGTGTAGATATGGAAATAACACTGTTACAAGTGTCAGGACTCTAGACTATGAAGATACTTTAGTGTAAACTTGTTTCAAGTTAAAGATTCTAAGTGAACTTAAGAAATTTTAGTAATTAACTTTGCTCTATTGAATGCCTGGGATACATTAATCGGCAAGACTTACCTGAGCAGCACCAGTTTTACTGACCCCTGGCAATCTCTTAGGGCAATTAGGGACAGTCAGAGGCCGGCAGGCCTGCCCCTGCCATCAGCTGCTGATCCAGCCTCTCCAGGGGAGCTGGGAATCGCTGCACATTGAACTGCTCCAGGGAAGGCTACGACCCCCTCCTGGTGCTTTATCTCTCCAAAGGCAAATGTCTGATGTGTTTGGAAGCAGGATAAGGTCCCAGATAACAAGTCTTGCAAGGTAAGAACTTGCATGGAACTCAGTGAAGAACCTGCTCATTCAGTGCCAACTCTGCCCTACCCCACAACAAACAAGGTTCTCACCTTCTCAGCACCTCCAACTCTTTTTTGTGCTGCCTTGGGAGGTTACACAACATGGCAGAGATGTCACCAGGCCATGTCTCTATACTGCAGGCTATCTAGTGAAAATCCCACATGTGGTTGGATAACTAGAAAGAAATCTTCCTTAGCATGGATAGGAGGTATGAACTCATGTTTTGAGCTGGAAAAGGAGTCAAATTCCTCTGCCAACTCTACCTTTTCAAAGATACTCTAATTCTTATTAATTCTTCTAATTCTTCACTCTTAGTAATCATATTATTTTTCCTTTTAAAATGCACGTAATGAATTACTTGAAACACGCCAAGCTAAAATGAAATCCCAAAATAACAGAAAAATTCCTCATGAGTGGTTGATGGACACGACATACACACTACAAACAGGAAGGCTCAATCTCTACTAAGTGCTTTTCACTGGCTAAGCCAAAGCAAACAACCATGAACAATTATAACAGTCTGATTATGAAGCAGGAGACTAGAGCAGCAGGATTCCTGTGTTATCCTGTACATTATGGATGCATGGATTAAGTCTACCTGGGCATCAGTCTAAAGCCCCATCATATCTTGGGCAACACGCACAAATACCCCCTTACTGGCATAGTTAAAAACCACTCCCTAAATCCTCCTTGCTACAAATTAAGCTGATTTCATCCCATCTTTCCCTTGAAGGTCACTGAAAACATCTGTTTTTCTAAAACAACTCTTGACATCCTTGATTTTTGTCCCTTTTCAATATTCTATTTTCTGAGTTAAACTAAAGCAATGTCTTCTGCATCTCACTTGTGCTGTCCTACTCTCCCATTTGTCTACAGTTTTTTCCAAGTGTAGTGCCAAAAACTGGACACATTATTCAAGCTAAACCCCAATCAGAGCCAAATATTCAGAATGGAATAAAAAAATTCTGGCACCTGACACAATATTCCTGCTACATCAGCCACAAAGATGATGTATTTTTCTTGTGTGCTAAACCAACTCATACTACTGAGTTACCCCTGCTCACATTTCACAGCACTTTCTGAAGTAACACTGTAAGTTTGGAGCTGGCTCTCCACCAAGTTGCTGAGACCCAGTGAAAAAGCTTACTTCCCAGAGAGGGAAGGAAAAAAATGAACAGCCAAAGTTATAGCAAAAATATATATTTTATATATATCACAGTCATATACAGTGAGAATACTATGCACGTATAAACACAGGAACCGCAAACAGCTCCTGAAAAGGGGAAGGGGAAGGAAAAAAGAGAAAAGGGACAAAAAAGGACAAAAAAGGACAAAACAAAACAGATATGCACAATCAAAAAACCCGGGAACTAGCAAAATTAAGAAGTAGCAAAATGAAATCTCACCACTTCCCTTGAGAAAAGCAGGACAGCCAGACCTGGCCAGCACTGTCCCCTCCTGCGTGGCAGACAGCAGCAGTCACTGCGGGCCTCAACTCCAGGTAAGCAAGACCAACGCAGGGACCTACTCTTCCTGAACCTCACTGGAAGAGAAGAGAGCAAAGGCTTCTCTTCCTTTCTTATTTATACCTCTGTTCATGTAAAGGATAGCATGGAATACTGGGAACATAGGGTACTTCCCTGGTTACAAGCTAGTCTCCAGGAAGGCCTAGACTGAAACTATCACACACTGTCTGGCCTGAGATGTCCCAGTGGCAGTTCTAAGAGGGATTTTTCATTCCTAAGCATGGTGTTTCACCAGTATTTTAAACTTTCAGCTTGTGAAGATCTTTCTGAATTTGAATCCTGTCTTTTGTAGTCATTTCATCCAGTGTCACTTGGAAATAAATACTCTTACAGTTTTTGATATTTTAAGAATAATGCAAAGGAAAAGTCTCACTCCAACCAGCAATGTTTTGTCTGATAAATAACATGTTTGATGATTTCAGTGCACTTTTACACTAGTCACAGCAGTGGCACTACTGTAATTCCAGAAACAGCAGCTGAGACTACAACTTCAGTAAAGCCACCCCAGTGCTTTCCCAGACAATTTATTCCTACAACCCTGCCTGCATCCAAACCAGCAATATGCCACAAAACAATGACCCTATGAAAGCTAAGTCATATCTCCATTAAAACAAAATACATACCGATAGTCAATTGACAGACAAATAATAGTGCTGTACTATACCTGAGAATCCAGTCTAGTATTCAACAGAAATTTGATATATATATACATATTCATTCAAAGGTCTGTCTGTTCCAAAAGACAGTATGCATTATTTTCGTACTGGAAATGTTATGGCACTAAAAGTGTATTACAGCATCATGGAAGAAATCGCCAAGGTTTTGCTATCTTTCTTCAGACAGCAAGCCCCTGTGGGCTGGTTAATAAGGATGCATTCACTTACCTAGCCAATTCTCTTTTTCTGTAATCAGTTTGCTTTTATTACATGCACACACTTAAGAATATGAGTTAATCGATGAAAAAAATTGTTTATTTATACAGAAGACTTGTTCTACATTTTCATTAGACTGTTCACCCGTCTCTAACCATTGTCTGACTGTATGAAAGCACACAAGCAAACAGAGAAATCCTTTCAACATGGTTGAAGCATGCAGATTTTCTATTATCCATTCTGTAAATAAAACAATTCAAGCAATCATGAATATTTATATAAATGTGTATTAACTTAGTCATCTGATATATGTCTGATGTTTCTGCTTCCAAGTGTGAGCCTTTTTATTGCATATTTGTAGATAGCTGCCAGCCAGACCCTGTATGGGAGGATTTACAACCACGGGGGCAGCATGCCATCTGCTGCTATGAGGGTTGCTACAGCAGGAGAGACACAGCAATCAGATCAGTGCTGCCTTCTGCCTTTCTCTTCTCTGAGAATGTACACTAACAGCTCAGTTTATTAAAAATGTTTAAAAAACCCACCAAAACTGGGAGCTCAAATGCCTTTACACATAGCTTTTGTTAGGAGAGCTAGTAAAATACTGAGCTCTGGACCACGGGATTCTATCCATGCAAATGAGGGGCTGCTGTATCAGGTCTAACAGATCAAGACAAAAAAGAAAGTGTAATTTGACCGCAAACTAAATTATACTAGTAGATAATGTAATCAAACCATAAAAAAACCCAACAAAACAACACTTCAAAAATGCATTTGCAATGAACTCTGGAGTTTGAGACTCAGTTATGCACCATGAGAGCCTTGCAAAACTCCCACTGCCCCAGTCTGGTTCCATACAAGCACATGCCATTAGCAAAGGCAATATATAAAATATGATATATGACCAGTTTGATTCATGTCCACTGACTGGGGCAGGGGGAAAAAACGGAAACAATAAACCAACACAAAACCGTTTTCTTAAATTCATCCTGCAGGTTTTCCCCAAGTCCTTTCAGCACAAGTTCATTCTTTCTGTTCAAAGTGTTCTTCAATAAATCAAATGGAAACATTAGCCACCATTTTACTCAATAATTAACCATTTAACCCTCCCCACAAAGTGCAATGGCAGAGCCAGGCTTATGGTCATTCCAGCACATTGCTTAGCTGCCAAAGGCTCAACTTGGACATTTTTTGTTATCGATGACGGAGCTCCAGGCGATTGAAGTATAAATAATGCACTTCAGGTCTTTCCCTGCTGATTCATCCACATACAAGTGCTTCTTCTGGCTTTCTCTACGGATGGACATAAAAAGCTTGGGATACAATCTCCTATATCAATCCTTCGTAGCGTACTGGGGTTTCTCCATGCAGTTACAACTCCATGAGTCAGAATATAAGGTGAAATAGAAACTCTCAAAATTGGATAAAGGAAAAAGAATAATAAGAGTATAATTATATAATAAAAATAATGTAATATAAAAAGGAATAAAAGAATAAACATAACAATATAGTAATAAAAAGAAACTATAGATCACAATGACAACTACTGTAGAGCCATATTGCCTTGAATTCCATCAATAGGAATTTTGCTCGTGAAAATACCTGGAGCATGAGTACATTTTCACTGTGTACCTCCTGTTTCTTAGCATTAGAGCAGTCCACCATATTTAAAAATAACAAATCAGGTTTGACAATTGAAAGGAACACATCGCTTTAATGAAAAAGTAATTCAATACAGTGTAAAACTTTATTTTTAATATTAAGTGAGAAAGCATTTAATAAAGTTGAAGTACAGTTCAAACCTGAAGGGGTAAAAGAATTCTGGAGACTGGGACCGTCCACCAGAAAGCAAGGAAGGAGTGCTACACAAACTAAAAGCAAACCTCAGTCACTGTCAAAATTCTTGCTAAAGATTTGCTTGAGGCTCTAACAGAATTCTTTCTCAAGATCAATTGATCTCATCTTACTGACATTCTCTTTATAACATCTATATTATGACTGTCCCCTACAGTTAAGGTGAATTAACTGCTTCTTCTTCAAAAATGCATCTTACTTTTCCCTCTTCCCTATTGAAAATGCAGAAAAGCCAAGTAATGTGAGAAATACAGTGGAAACCACATAAATGAATAACTGTCAAAAGAACAGAACTATTAAAAGAATAAATCTTGTGTACCCAGCTGTGAAATATAACACAATATAGCAGAAACGAGCTAAATGTTTGAAATAAAAAATTGAAATGCAAAGTAACCTAAAATTGTTTAATGAACATAGCTGTTAAAATATTAACTCTTTGCATGCCAAAACTCCAAAGCAGATATGGAAGGAGGTCTGATCAGATGAACATCACATCAAGTAGTTCTCTCTCTCTCCATCCAGTCAAACTGCCCCCAGCTGATCTCAAGAGCTTTTATGTGTAAGATATATCTGCAGGTTGATTTCTGCACAAGACTTTTTTAGTTCAAACGTTGTGCCTTACAGACAATATTGACCTCTGAGGTGTGCTGAAGCTGGTCTCCCTCATATGTTTTACAGAACTGATCCAAGAACCACAGAATTGCCAGTTCTACTTTTTCATTACTAGACAGGGGTAACTGGCATCTATCAAAGAGATGAGCTGGAAAATTCTTAATGACATAAAAAAATATCTTCAGGAAGAATTCTCAAATAAAATTGTATTGTCACAGCCAATTTCTTTAGGAACCCATCATCTATTTTTTTTTGCCCAAGTTTAAGTTTCTTCTAAGATTTTGTTTTGTTTAGACACTAATTATGCTAATTGACCAGTACTGAACATAAACATCAACATAACGCTTTTCTAATTACTTTGTCACTTGACATTTTCTCAGATGCATATGTTAAACTGTGGTGAATTTGCTAAAGTGTTTTTTTTTTCTTAGACCATCCATTCCATGATGAAAGAAACAGAAATTTGAGAAGCATGGGGCTCAAACTGCAAGTGCAAGATAAGAGCTGTTTGGGTTCCCTGAAAACTGAAACTATTGTACTTAGAAACAAGTTTACATATGCACTATATAATGGATGCACTGTCGGCCTCACTTCTTCCCTCTTCTGCCTCTCCTAAAACACCCTCACTTTGTACATATCTCCATATTATCAGGACTGATTTCAAAGAATCAATTTCAGTCTATGCCAGCTAAGAAAATTTAATTAATTTTTTTTAAGGGAATATTCTGTTATTTAATTTTCAGTGTTCTTCCGCTATCTATTCCTTGAAATTCCAATTCCCTAGCAATTCAAAAATTAATTCCCACCTTTTGTCAATTCTGAAATATATAGTCACTGGATTAAAAGTCAGTAGATACTTCATCTGTAAGTCTGGATATTAAAACCTTTCACTTTTAATAAAAACACAGTGGAAGATTGCTAACACCACAGAGCCCCAGGGTAGATTAGGAAGGCAAGAAACAAAGGAGAAAATGCACAGTTTTTTCTCCAATTCTAAGTTGCATGTCCTTTTTCATGCATTAGATAGTGGATGTAAAGAACAGGATCAAACATGCATGAGGATTGAGAGAGTGTTTGCCACAAGAAATTGGTCATTCGTAACAATACCCAACTCACTGCAGAAAGAGGACTCTGGTATGCACACTCCTAAATCTAGAGCCTTCTTTTTTATTCCAAGCTCTAGTCTAGAAATTAGTCTAAATTTTCAACCAGCAGCTCCCCTGTGCTTCTTCACCCACAATAATTAATGCAAAGGAAGTGCTGCAGAAAACAGCAGCCAGAACTCAGAACTTACAAAACTTACACTTGTGTAACACACAAATGAAAACAGGCAGCTGCATGGGCACAGTTAAACACTGCTTATAGTAAGAGATATCTCTGCCTTTAATCCCCTTCCCTTCCTCTGAAACAATTTTGAAATGATAGCCTCGGTGACTCCACTGCTCAGGATGATGAATCAAGAAAGACCAAAGCCAGTGGAATCGTCGCGGTCCACAGAGTCAGTACAGCCCTTGAGCACCCACCATCCAAGAACTGGACAAAAACAGAGACATTTAAATTCCAAATATCTGCTGACACTACACATCATTAAAAAAAAATAATCACAATTACAAACAAGCCCTACTTCCCAACAGGTTAACTCCCCATCGAGGGCATCGTGCCCATCAGTACCAGTGTGTGTTAACTGTCCTCCCAGAAATGTACACACAGAACAGACCAGCCATGCCAGCACTCCTACATTAAACAGAAAGAACAGTTCATGATGATAAGCCCTGATGCCAGTACAATACACTCCCACGAGGTATGAGCAGATCTACACGATATCAAACTGTCAAGAGAATGGTCAGCTCTCCCCTTTACCCCATCTAAAATCCACCCAGACAAACCAACTAACAAAAAACTCGGAGCGCAACTGCCGTATAAACTAAAACAGCCTATTAACTTGGACATGCTTCTAAATAAAACACCAAAGAACTAACCTTAAATACAAACTCAGCCTGGATAACAGGCAATTAATCCAGCATCTTCACTTGCCTGCTACAAGTTACTTCAAGGTATGGAACAATTTTACCTACAGTGGGACTGTTACATCTAGTTATCACAGCATTACAAAGTAATGGAGTCTCCCCACAATTTATTTGTTTCTTAGTTCTATTTCAAATTCTTTGTAATTTTAAGATATTATTTAAAGTGATTTGCACATAAGAAAATATTTATGTCATAAATCAGACATATCCTTCAACAAAAGAGTCTTTGAACTACCACATAGTTTTGAAAGTCTCTGTGGACTACTTCTAAATGGGTTTGAAAGACAGAGCTCATTGATTCCAAGCTATGCTGTCATGCCTTCCAATTTCCAGACTATTTAGCTGTCACTCTCCACTATAGCACTTACAGGATCCAGTGGCCAAGTCCTTCTCCAGTAAAGTGCAACATAAGGATTGTAATTTCTCTAAAACTAAGGTTCTATAAATAACTCATTGAGTTTGTGTATGTGGTATATTTTGTACAGACTTTCAGATACTGAAATCCCTCTTTATAAATATGGAACTCTTCAGTTTACAAACACTGAATTCTGAGGAATTCTTTTGGCCTCTCTCTGCTGGAAAATAATTGCCATGTTGCAAAACATGGGTTATTTTAATCTCTCTAGCACATTAAGGTAGAATATCTTTAAGTTTGACCTCCTGACCCTACTGAAGCCACGTAGATTTCCTGCTTCAGCTTTTTAAGCTGTGAGTCCAGTAACTAATGGCATCTTCTCTCAGGAAGGATGCAGTATTCTATCCTGAGGTAAGATCAAAACGAAGACCTGAATAGCAAAGTAACCTGTTAAAACTTCAGGATGCTGCTAAAGGTTTCTTCCTCAAATGAAAGGCAATGAGACTACAGTAAAAGTTACCTTTAGACTCCACCTTCATTTGGTAAAATACTCTTTGTAATAAATTAAAATTGGGTGTCGATGACAACACAGAAAAGACAACTTGGAGGGGTTTCTACTTAAGCTACAAACAAGGCTTCTCAATAAGTGAATTACATAAACTAGAAAATGTCTTGCTCTCATTTCTAGGATTTTACAAAGTGATAACAGCTTAACTTAAAAGATTGAAGACAACACCCTGACGAATACAGTGTCTTGTAAATTCATTCTTAAGTTTAATATAAAGGATAAACTACAGATAAACCAATGAAGTCATATTATGACTGTGAAACAGTATTGTATTTTGGATATTTCTACATACATATCAGGACATGCATAGTATCTGCCTAAAGTCTTGAGATTTTATTTCATGTTTGTTTTAAATCTCTGATAAACTAGTCTACATTTACATAACATTAAACTCCACTCAATCTCCCTTATGTTTTGCACTATTGTTTTTTGAAAAACCCAAAACAGAGGGTTTTCATTCCATCCCCTTCAACAGTTCTGAGGGTTCCAGTATCCTCAGACTATACACTATAAGTAATTCTGCTTTAGCTAGAGGTATATAGCACGGTGTGTTCTATACATAAAAAAGATGCAGAGACAAATATACACAACGTGTGGAATAACACGTAGATGATTCCAGCAAAAGTACAGAAGGCATTCCGGTTTGTTTTAAATCTCAGTCTTTTTTTTAAATACCACACAAAACTGTAATACAGACTGAGATCTGTAACAGCAAACGCTGTGACAGGGAACAAGCACCGACTTTTGAGAGGAAACAAGACAAAAGAGGAAGACTACTAAATATCTTCTCTTATTGTTCCTGTGCCATTCCTAACAACCTGGAGGGGCAGTATCAGCTCTCCAAAAACCAACGTATTTTATTTCCCAGTTTTGAGACCTGTGCTTCTTGACAAAAAGGACACTTCCAAGGAAAAACACACCACACATTGCACTACAAACAGCTATTCATTTAGGACACTAGGAGATTGCACCATCATTAGCAAAACACTAAGGAGCTGAAGTGTCTCAGAGAACAGACATTGCTCAAATGAATTTAGCATTAACAGCTACTAAAGAATGGCCATTTGAAGAGGGTATCACAAAGCAGCTGTGAAGTGGTGCCAGCTGGTTCAGAGAGCACAGCACAGCCAATCCTGTGGCCAACAGTCTTTTTTAAAATAAAATCCTGCCTTCCTTCTTACAAACTGCAGGAGTTCATTTTTAAGCAGTTATTTTTGTGATGGTAATCCTCTTCTCTGAGCACAATACCAAGTAACTGGTACGACTTCTTTCCCTCTATCGCACCTTCACTATTTAAAATTTTCAGTGCAGTTGCTTTTGCAATTTCTAAGGCAGATATCTTCTGTTTTAGGAAATGATTATTGCTGTAATAACCTGCAATTATCTTTTGTAACAGCAAAAATCCCAAAGAAATCAGTCATTACCATAGACCACAAGTGATCACTAAGTAGTGCTGTTGTTTTAGTAAACCATGACCACATCACTCTTGATACAGAGATCAAGGCAGTATAATAAAACGAGATCTTAATATTACATTGACTTTGTAACATTAAAAGCCGTTAAACACGTAAATTTAACTATGTATATCTCGGGGATATAATAGTTGTTGTTCAATATGAAAACAAATGTTTAGTTTGTAGAAAAGCAACAGTATCTAAACCACACTGAATATTTTCTAACAGGTAACAGCAGTCCTCAGAGCACTGACACTGACAGACTCCGGCTGCTGGGTTCCCTCGGGCCTCCCACGACTGTGGAGTGCAGTGTCAACCCAGACTGCAACCACCCCATGACACCAGGGCATCAATCACAGTTCTCCCAAAGAGAAGCCTATAGGTGCATGGAAGAAAGTGGAACTCATAAAAAGGTATGTAGGACGTCTTTTATAAACTAATGACGAAATGGCTGCTACATAGAAGAAAATCAGCATATTCAAACTCTAAAAAAGAATAGCAAAATAAATCACAAACATTTAAAAGCATGTAAAGAAACAGCTGTATATTATGCAATAACCTGTTTCACCTTTTCAAAACAATACACTTTATCCATTTTAAAATGCAACAGACACAAGATAACTATATTAGGAAAGAGCCAGTAGTTATAAAGACAATGTAAATGAGAGGGGATGAAAATAAGTATATGAAAAACATATGAAAATATATATTTTTACCACTTACATTACAATAAATAATTTCAGTTTCTTGAAAACTAGGTAATACATCTTAACAGAGAAATATAAAAAAAAATAAGGTTTTTAATGTTGCACTAATTTTTAGAGACAGATAAGTGCAAAAGGAATAAAGCTAACATTTTAATTCAAAAAATGTTCATCATCTTCCAGCTGATTCCCTTGAGGGCACCTGAGGCATGAAATTGTCAATTTTCAGCAATTAAAAAGCTTTTACAGCTCTCATGCCTATATTCTAAAGATGTAACAAGATGTTAAAACAAACACATCAATGCCAATGTACCCCGTTTAATACAAAGACAACAAGCGAAATGTGGTACAAGGTGATTTAGATCATTAATGCCTGTTTGAGAAAAGGCCTAGTTATATCTGCCATAAAATCACAACTCTTTTTCATATGCAAGTATGTAGTTACTGACACATAAAACAGTCTAAAAACTAAATTAAATACTCACCTTCCTGAACTGTGATTTCTAATGGATTCCTACTAGGAGACTGCAATGGTTTTTGGTAGTTTTGTGCATTTCAGTCAAACAACTGTTAAAGAAGCGTACAGGTCTTTTGGTATTCACGCCTGCTAACTGTGCACAGTTGCTCCTGCTTTTGGAAAAACTTGCTGTATCATCCAGTGGATCTGCTAAGCCACCTCTAGAATAGAGAGAACAAGTAACCATGTAGCCACTATTGCTTAAAGGCTGTTTTCCCACCGTCACTGAACTGCTGAACTCACTGCAGCTGGTGAATACAAGAGACACAGATCTCATTCTATTTACATACATACTCATACACATCCAACAAACACAGAACAGTATTCTACTTAAGCCTTCCTCTTAACATATTTTAAAGAGAAAAGAGGAGATGAGGTTGGCATTATGAATTCAGAAATGTAAAACCTGAATAACCAAGGTCCACTGTGCCTGAATAGACTATGAATAAGGAGCATCTTTCTCAGAGGATGATGGGAGGAAATAAAGGGCTATTTAGTAGAAACGGATTTTGCATATTTATCAATTTAAGCACAAGACCATGATATCAAAGGCAACAAGCAGGCTTTAGTAAAATTTCATGCAACTGCTTTATAAGCCTTCTTCTATTCTGCTGTAAACCAGCTGAGTGCCTATGGAATGCCTGTAACTATGAAACCAATAGCTCTTGCCATAAAATGCATTGATACTCCTTACACAAATCACAAAAGGAAAGGTTTATTCATCAGATGGTTATGTTTTGCTGCACAGACCACAAACAATCTACAGACAAAAAGTGAAAGCCAACAGGAATAACATCCAAGCTTTGAAAGATACAAAGCAGTTGAAAATCATAATGTTCCAGATGGGCTGAAACAGACTGCTTCTCAGGTACTCACAAATACTTGAAATAAAAGATCTCCTTCTAGTTTGTAGAGAAGCATCCTCTTGTAGACCATTTGTAGAAAAATCACTAGTTCCTTACTCACCCTTACTCAAAAGGGAGAATAGCTCTTCAAACTCCCTAAAAAAGGACAAAAGTGACTTTCCTTTCATTGTTCCAACCTACCTCTTTCTCTGTGTGAAGAACGTGATGGATGGCTCCAGGATGGAGGGTGATGTTATCAACTACCTTGGTTTTTAAGAAACATGGTTACTCCGGAAAACAGGATTTGTTTGTGAATGTATCAATCTCCTTGGAGCAAATGAAAGAAGTCTTATGAAATTAGCTCCCGGACAACCCATGCTTCTCAGGAATGGCCTGGACATTTGATAATAAAGTCTACATTTGATATTGCTGTCTACAGAAATGCCACAACTAAGGATCTCCATCATGTAAGAGAGTAAGACAACACAAGAGTAGAATACAAATCACTTGGAGACAGGGAGGGATACGTGGAAACAGCACTACCAAGACAGTCTTAAGAATGACACAGACTGGTAGAAGAGAAGGTCAGTACTTTCCTCATCTTTTCCCTGTTAGCTTTCTACACAGGTTAGAAAGTTTACTCCTCCACAATGTAACATGAACATCAAGAAGAATCTTTCATCAGTACCAAAGAAAGAAACTGAATTTTCAGTGCTGATGGTGACGCTGATGAAGGCAATAGCACATTTCATTGGAGCTGATCAAGACAGATAGTTTGACCCAGAAGCTTAGCACTACTGAGTCCTACTCAGGAGAAAAAAGCCGAGACATGAAATTTCAACCCTGAGATTTCATTACAGAAAAGCTGAACAGAGAAAAAAACCTAAAGATGCCAAAAGAAGTGTAGCTGGTTAAGAGAAGGCCCAGGAAAATTGGCAGCACCCACAATGAGCTGCTTGTCCTTCCCTGTCCTAGCCCTGGATCACTGGAAGCTCCCCTAGGTACGAGTGAATCCTGTTCCTGAGACGATAGAAATGTTCATGATTTTGAACCATTAGAAAGTCAGCAAAGGCCCATGAAATGAAAAAAAGCTAGAATTTACATTTGATTTTGGCCTAAATTTAATAAGCAAAAGGAATAAAATGTTATCAGCCCATTAAGACAAGCTAAAGAAATCACCATGATAATCAGAACCAGCATACTCAGATTATACCAAAACATAATATGCCAATAAATCAGAAAATTAAACACTCCATATTACAGCCTGAAAGTTGCAATTACAAGTTTACCTTACAACTTGAGGAACACATTCCAGTCTAGAAGTAATGTAAGCTTTTGCTATCTGGGGTGCATACATTTCTAAGAGGTGGGGTTCTGCTGTTTTCACAAAGGGTACAGACCCACCATCCTTTGCCACAGAGTAACAAACACTGTTTGGGGCAAACTCCCAGTGCTATAAGAAAACAAAACATACTTCTGTTAAAGCACCCCAGTGTGACATTTCAGTTGAGAAACATGATACTTTTATCTTCAGTAGTCTTATTCATCCAGGTAGCTTCTGAGGGCCCCAGTCACAACTGAGACCAAACCTGAACAACAGCAATTGCAGAGGAGAGAGATTGAGTTTCAGAGTCTGCATAGTCACACTGCTCCTTGGAAGTCTACGAAAACCTGGCTTTAAAAAACAATGAACTGAGCAGTCTGTAATCTGCATATAGCTCTGTACAAATATACACCTATATAAATAGAGCTGTCAGGGGCTCTACTGCTTTATAACCCCTGTGGTGTCAGAATGAAAAGGGACTTGGCAAGCAAAGCAACCTGTCCAGAAGCATAAACTCTAAATCCTGTAAGTAAGAATATTTTATCGATCCACTCCTGTAACAACAGTAATTTAAATAACATTTATCTTGAAAGAAATTATTACCTCAAGATTACAATATAAAGACACTGAAAACATGAATCATTAGTCACTGACATAGTTTGCAAACATTAGAGGGAAAATTGACATAATTTCATCTAGAAAAGAAACAAAGTACATGCAAATGCAACAACTTTATCTAGTTCATCCGCTTGTTATTTAGATTCAAAGTCACATCTCAAGTTTATTAACAACAACTTTTTTAATTCAGATGACAGAAATTCATATCAACTGTGCCTCATTAACCTGATAACAACTGTTACATCATGTTAGAATTGACACTAAATTATAAATTCAGCTCTGAAATTTGAATTTCTGCTTGTCTTGTATAGGAACCACCTGTTCTGCCAGCAGTCCTCTCTAACCTTCAAAGTCTTGGAATTATTTTAGTGATTCCACCTTTGTAGTTGAGTGTATTTTTCAGTGTAACGCACACACTGAAATATTTCTAAAACCAGCTTCCTATACTAAAGTTGGCATTAGAAAGACAGCAATTATAATTTCTTTATATTTCTGTCTGGAAATCCCTGTGATGTCACTCAGACAAACTTTTCAACGCATGAGAGATTCAAGTACCTGCAGACCAGATGAACTTGAAGAAAGCTGAAAAGTGGCTACAGGTTCCCACACATCCATTTAATGCTTTAATGTGTAATGGGATTTACTTTATCTAAAAAGAATGTTCCAAAAGTATTCAATTCTTCTTTTAAATTATATATGATTTCTCCATTAACATGTAATTCCAACACTGATTTAAAACATCCTGCACAGAGTAGCAGAGCAGTCCCTCTTGAGAGATGAGGGCTCACACATTATTATTTCTGGAACAATTAATTCTGTACCAAAAAAATATACTGCCTGTCACCTGAACACTGGTAGCTGACCACATGTCCCTTAAACTTACTGCAAATGTGGGGTAAAACATGTTACTTAGACCAAAAACATACTGTGAAAGAAGTTAAAGCTAACACAGTTTATCTCATTTTTCACAGTAGTACCACAATCACATATCTCAACCTTCAGAATTACACCTTGGGCCAAAGAGAAATTTCTGCCACTATCTACTGACCCGCTGCGATGGCTCCTGTGTTTAAATTCTAGCCTAAACAACTGTGTCCAAATTTCGACACCTAATTATTTGGTTTTCAGAAAAACTGAGTAAACAAGCACTCTCAAGTAATTCAAAGAATAGAAATCATAGAATCATAGAATCAGACGGGTTGGAAAGGACCTGTCAGATCATCAAGTCCAACCCTCGATCCACTACCGCTGCAGTTACTAGAGCATGGCACTCAATGCCACATCCAGTTTCATCTTAAAAACCTCCAGGGATGGAGAATCCATCACTTCCCTGGGCAGCCCACTCCAATGCCTGAATGTCCTCTCTGTAAAGAATTTCTTCCAAATATCCAACCTAAACCTTCCCTGGCACAGCTGAAGACCGAGCACTCTTGTCTTACTCCCAGGATAGCTGCCTGGGGGAAGGGACCAACCCCCACCTGGCTACAACCTCCTGGCAGGGAGCTGTAGAGAGTGAGGAGGTCTCCCCTGAGCCTCCTCTTCTCCAGCCTCAACAGCCCCAGCTCCCTCAGCCTCTCCTCACACCACTTGTGCTCCACTCCCTTCCCCAGCCTCATTGCTCCCCTCCATGTCCTTCCTGAACTCAGGGGCCCAGAGCTGGACACAGCACTCCAGGGGTGGCCTCACCAGCACTGAGTACAGGGCAAGAATCACTTCCCTGCTCCTGCTGCCACACTCTTCCTGAGCCAGGCCAGGATCCATTGGCCTTCTTGGCCACCTGGGCACACTCTGGCTCCTGTTCAGCTTCCTGTCAATCCAAACTCCCACATCCTTTTCTGCCTGGCTGCTCTCCAGCCCCTCTGTCCCCAGCCCATGGGGCTGCTGGGGGTTGTTGTGGCCAAAGGGCAGGACCCAGCACTTGGCCTGCTTGAACCTCATCCCCTTGGAATCAGCCCAGCTCTCCAGCTTGTCCACATTCCTCTGCAGAGCCCTCCTGCCTTCCAGCAGATCAACATTCCCCCCCAGCTTGGTGTCATCTGCAAATTTGCTTATGGTGAACTCAACCCCCTCATCTAAAATTATCAATAAAGACATTAAACAGATTGGGCCCAACACTGATCCCTGGGGGACACGACCAGTGACTGGTGGCCAACTGGACGCAGCACCGTTCCCCACCACCCTCTGGGCATGCAACATTTAAAAAATAAGTTGCTCTCAAAAGCAGAGATATGTGAACTTAAGAGAAGTAGAATGTACCTGATGGTGCCACTTCCACTGCTATGGAAGGTCTTGATCAGCACAAAATCATTCCAGCTCTGATGTCAGCTCAGAGACCCAGCTTACAGCATGCTGCTCTTCACCACCTCCTGTCAAGGCTCTTGAGAGGCTTCAATTACCCCCCAATGTTATAGAGAGGATGAGGGAACTAGTGAAGGAGAAAAACATCTTGGCCTGATCTGACTGCGCTGCCTATCCACAAGAATTTGTCTTTCTTTTTGGTTGCTTCCAGTTCAGTGAATTAATTCTTTTAGCAAGTACTGAGATGGTAGGACCCAGCAAAACATAAAAAGAAGACAAGCCCAGAATTTAGATAGTTCAACCTTTCTGGCAAGATATAAAAAGAGAGAGACGGCACAGAGAGATTGAGAGACAGCAAGAGAGGCAGGGAAGGAAGAAGATAGAAATTTTTGTCTTTGAATCCTTTTTGATCACTTGAGCTTAATTGGGTGTCATGTAATCCATTTAAGTACAGAGTTCATCAAGCCAGAAAATATAAAGGGACAATAATGACATTAACAATTTAGGTTCAATCATAAAAAGCCTCACCTCCTTCAAAAGAGAGCACACAAGCATCAGTATGTCCTTCAGGGAGGTGTCATGGAATGTGGCAGCTATTTTACAATGTTTTGCTGAAGGTCTTGAATAATCAACCTGAGAAAAGTAAGGACAGAATAAACAACGCTCCCTTCCTTGCTCAAACTAGATGAAGAGGATATCTGGCAGATTAATTATTTGACACTAGAAATTAAAATGATGGTCCAGCACTAAATGCAGGTCTCATCAGGTTTTTGACACATCTCCTTTTTTCCCTTCAAGTTTGTTCCTCTTTCTGGATGGACAGGTTTGAGGCACTTCCTCGGGGTAAGATGTAAGCAAAGAAAGTCATTAGCAGAAACACAACTGAAAAAGTTGATTGTTCACTTCACTGGGTTTTACTAGTTCTGGTGACTGTGATGAGGGAAACGTATCTGGTACTGGTAGAGTCCCTGTACTAAGAATCTCTTGTGCCTCTGTGTATTTTGGTGGGGGAGGAAGGTGTTTTAATCCCTTGATGTCTAAGAAATGTTTCTCAAACCATTTTTATGAAGGGCTGAACCATCCACGGCTTTACCAGCATCACTTGCAGAAGGAAAAAAACAAACCAATGCTTACTAGATTAATTTCCCAAATCAGTTCTGAGAGGAGCATTACTTCTATTGTACTATGGTCCACAGTGCCCTACGGGAAAAAAAAGACAGGATTGCTCAAATATCAGCACTTGTAGTTACCATTTTCCAGCATTACTACAATCAGATTGTACTTAATATTTTTCAACATTTCTAGAATCAAGAGGAGTTGTTAGGCTGAGATATCCTAAGCTGTTTAGAAGGCTTTCACACCAAATTTCATCAGCATTAACGGAACTAGACCTCCAAGCTTCCTAATTATCTCTGAAAAAAACCCTCATCATAAATTTTAAGAATTGTCTGATAACAAAACCCCATCTGAAAATAAACTCTGAGTAACTGCAGTCTGGAAAGTCACTACTACACCTCTCAAAGTTCAGTATTCTAGTACTTGTAAGGCAAGCTGCATGAAATTCAAACCATTAGAAAAAATTAAGCCACGAATGGATGAAAAAGATCACAGAGTACTCTCAGAAAAAACAAAGTTTTGCAATGCTACCTGTCAAAAAATTAATTCTTTTCCCTCTACAGTAGTTTATAATGCATTGTTTGGAAGCGAATCATACATTTCATCTCTGAGAACTTGTGTCTAAAAAGTGAGGCAGAGGTGTTCAGTATTTCCATTTGAGTGTACGATCTGATCATCAGAAATTAAGATCCTTGGAATGTTTTGAAATTCAGATACAATGCAGAATTGTGCAAATAATTAATAAAATCTAACTGTCTTCACTGAGCTACCACAAAGCATTGATAGAAAAATTAAATCTACTTTGTTAAATATAACTAAAATCAACTGCAATGAGGCCTTGCCATTGAGCCAGGGGAAGATCTCCATGTGTACTTCCACAGCTGCAGTTTGCAGCCTCAGCTCCCCCGGTGCCCAAAATGTCAAGTCATCCTTGTCAAAATTTTCCTGCTATTTGTCACAATTACACTCATTTTTACAACTCTGAAGATCACCCGAAGTTCAACTAAAGAAAAGTCTGACTACTTACCAAGGGGCCTAACTTTTCACTGCCATCTGTTTTGCATCATCACTTGCACAAAAGCAAATCAGAAGAGACAAATGAGGGGAGCTCTCAGGCAAAATTAACATTGCTGCCCTATCTGCCTTCAGTAAGACTAAACATCCTACACTGTAATTTGAACACAACTTTCCTTTACATTTCAAATTCTTAAAATAGTCCATAGGAATGTTCCTTAGATCATGCAAACATGTAAAAATAGAAAATGCAACCTCCCCATTATCACATGTGAAAACCTGTGTGATTAATTACGAAGGAGCTGGGAAAAGAACTGCTAATCCCTTTCTCAATAATAAATCACATTCAAATTCACACTGGAGGAACCTCAATTCAGAATGCTAATGCATATGTATTTGAAACTACCATAGGCTAATTATTGACATATCTAATATTGTTTAAGGATTATTTCTTCAATTTTTGTATAAAATTTAATTCACTAGATCTATGACTTAATTTTCTTTTCCACAGAAATTCTTAATTTAACTAAAGAAATCTCTTAAGAAGCTAAATGTTTTATTTAAATCTCTGTTTTTAATGAGCTGCACACTGAAGAGTCACACTGCAATCATTTTAATAATAAATGCAAATTCCAATTATAGTACATTCATAAAAATAACTGCAAAATGGTAGAGAAGTATACTTGAGTTTGTTTTTAATAAACAGATTATTGCAACTTATCTTTTATTAGGCATTCCCAAAATAACTCAAAAAGTACATTAACTCAAACAGTATTATAAACAAAGTAAGACTGAAAAGCAAAGGAGAAACTCATTAGCAAGAAACAAAAACGGTTAACTTCGTATTTTCTTGCTGAATTACCAGGATCACCACCACATACACAGATAACAGATGATCCTGGAAGGAAATTGCCAAATAGCTTAAATTTTCTCATTACTTTTGTCAACAGAAGTACTGGGCTTAATGTTTACACAGACATGTATCAGAAATGTATCTCCACAGTAACTGGAAAAAATGAAGGCATTAAACAGAATGGCTTGACAACAGGAGCTGCTATTTTACAACAACACTACGAAAGACTGTTTCGGAAAAAGAAAACCAACAAAAATCCGTGACAACACCACGAATACCGTGAGGCATCAAACTCCCCAACCTCACACAAGTGCCAAACCCACCCTGGTTCTTCACTGCTGGGCGATCTTCTGCTTTAAGCAACGCTCTTTATGCTTTTGCCACCCAAGTATCAAACTAAGAGACATAATATGCCAATAACTATAAATGAAGAGGTCCGAACAAAAACAAAAAAAATGGCAGAAGTAAAAAATTGTTTCCTACCTGCAAAAATTTTTTTAAATCAGTAATAATGTCTCTGAATATAGGCTGATCTTTTGATACATCAAACCATCCTAATTTTGTAATTTTAGCAATGACTTGAATAAGAGCTTGGATGACAAAAGGAGCCAGTTTGGGTTGAAAAGATACATAGCTCAGAATGTAATTTCTTGTAACAAAGCATTTTAAAATCAGCAACACAAGTCTTCTGTAAAGAAAATGAGCTAAATAATTCTAATAGAAACTTAAGCTATGGATTTAAAAAAAAAAGAATTCTTATAGTTAGCACAATAACTGTAAGTTCTGTTAAATCATTAAATCCAGCTGAATGTTTAGTAACACAAAGTACATTACATACATGATCATTACTCTAGGACACATGAAAACAGTTTTTTTAATTCAGAGAACTGAATTACAGGCAGGTAAAACACTAATTATTCATTACAATCCCATACACTGGGTATTATTTCACTACATAACAGCAGCTCTCACAGTCAACTCAAAATAAACACAAGTTTTCACAGATAAAAGTCCCTACTGAATGTTCTCAATTCAATATAGAACATCCCATGGAATGGGAAATGCACATTGCAGTTCTGGAAACTCTGCTCTAACTAAAAGGAAGTTAAGCTGTTTCAAAAGTTGTTGAAATGTATAAAATTCAAGTTGATTAAAGTTAATTTTTACCTAAAAGAACACTAAAAACTTTTATCAGAAGCAGCAGGTTCTCAGCCCTGTGTTTCAAGGTACTGCTGTCCACAGAACTGACACAACAGTGCAGATTTTCTAAAAATCCAAACTGAATCATAAGCTTCTTATGCAAAGCCTTTTCACTATTAAAGACCTAATGCATACTTGCTCATTCTTTTTGGATATAGCAATGGCTTTAACATAGATCCTAAAAAGTAAGGAAAACTATGTAGGCTCTTAGTCCTGCAAGTCTGAAGCTGCCTTGGCATGACTTTTACAAATATTAAGAGCTGAACATCAGCAACGTGACGTGACTGACTAGCGGGTGTACCAGAAATATCTGCAACTTTTATCCTTTACAAACATGAGCTGAATCTCTTTAGCATCTTATGGAATAAATACAAAGTCTACTTTGAAAAAATGAGCAGTTTTTTCAAAATATGAAGTAATCTGAGCAAAAATATTTATTTTAATTTTGAAAATACAAAATGTTATTTGTGAGTTAATTGCAGAGAAATGATGGAAGATCTCATAATCACCTTTACATTCACTCTCACACAATGATCACCTTATGAAAACCAGGCTTGGTAAACTGCGAGTACAACTGAAGGAACAACCAGAATGTGCTTAACGGAGTTTCAGCTCCAACTCATATATTGACATTTTAACAACAAACATTACTCATGAATGTCAATTCTGTGTTCAACAGGCAGTGGGGAGCCCTGCTGACAAGCTTAGGCAGACACGTTACTGCTAGAATCTGCATGTAGGATGCCCACAAAAACACATCAGAAGGTATTATTCAAAAATGAGTGAAATAAAGGCAGGGAAAATACATCAAAACCTGATAAATAATGAATAAATCATTTTGTTAAGTGTACCAAAACTTTATCAAAGGTGTATTTTAGTACCATCTTTGTTTCATTGTAACTAAACATAAATTACAAAACAGTGATAAAAAAGCTGAGGCCTGCAACTTTCATCCCTTTTGATGGGATGATATCTGTTTCATAGCTAGAAACGAGAACAAAACGAGAACCACCAGATTATATCACACTGTGTCCCAACACTGCTCTACAGATGACACAATCCCTGATTATAACCCCTCTGAAAGTACTGAAAGCTGAGATCCTTCCTCCTTTTGTGCCTGACATCTCTGGTGCAGGTTATAGTCACTTCCACAAAGACCATTTAGATAAAAATCATTTAGATATAAAAAGAGAAAAGCATTTTGCCTTAATTGTCCTGACCTAGTAGTGGCCCATGACTGAGAAATCTGCGTGAGCTTCCATGAGCATAATCACCTTCATGGATAACACACCTCCCAGACACTCACCATGCCTTGTTCCCACAGCCACTGGTGTTGGCTGAGACATTCAGGGCTATCAATAAATTCTGGCAGGACCTTCTCAGCTTGCGTTTGCTGGGCTGGATCAGTTCCTCCAGACAGGTGGTTACAGAGTACCTCTACTTCTGCCAGACTCTCCTAAGGGAACAACACGACTGAAACTTCCACAAAGACTTTTCAGCCACATAAGATTTCTTTGTTTATAATTTTAGATACCATAGCAGAAATATGAACTGTTACCTATGCTCAGCTTTCCACTTGTTTCACAATTCAATTAGAAAAAATTAGGATGCCTTCTGTGACAAGAAGGCAAAAAAACTGAAATTAAACTGCCATTTCTTCTCTTAGCTATCAAAGTATTTTTTACTATGGTTCAATCCATCTGTTTTTCTGAGCCTTCAGATGGGAAGCCCAAAGGGAGATGAAAGATGGAGAATGGTCAAGTTTGAGCTACGCTACCTGGAAAACTTCTGGCAAATTTATTTTAAAACCAGTAAAACTCATCAAATTACCACATCCAGAAAAAAGTAGCTTTGTATGCATCTATTCATGCAAATATCAGTGAAAGATGGGACAATTTAGAAGCTGTAGTAGCAAGACTAGAGCTAAAAGTCCTCTCCGCTTTGGTAGAGAAGGTGTGTATGTGAAACCTCTCCCTCCTGTGTGAGCAGTATGATTTATATCTACTAGTCACTGTCTCACAAGAGAGATGAACCCCTTGAGCGCCTTTAGGAACCATTAAATAAACAGAAGTTTTAGCATCCATCAGGTTCCCAAAGCCTATATAACTCTCCTAAAGTGGCCACGTCATTAGAAGGTACTTCATGATTTGAGTGTGGTCTAGAAAGAAAAGAGAACACATAGTGTTTCACCAATCTCATTTAAAAGTTTGAACCAAAATCCTGTTCACCAGCCCTTCCAAACATATGTTTTGCACTTTAAATAAAAGACTGGATTTCAGCACAATCTATCTCACATATACTGTAGTTCAAATGTCTTTTAAAATTCCAAGACAGTGTCTTTGGCAACTAAAATACATTTGGTTTTGTCAATCAAAGCATGTAATTTCCTTGAGACATTAAAAAAAGATCATCGTCTTTTCCTCATTTTTGTTGTGCACAGGTAGTCCCTGGATTTGATCTGCACCTTCTGCATTTCAGTAATGATGGTATTTTAGGAGTCCTTGATTTTCAATCAAAAAGTAGCCGTGTACTTGTTCCTTTGGAGAAGTTTTAAGAAACAGGATATTTGCTCCTAGAGTGAACAGATCGAGTACCTCAAATGCTGAGCTCAACAGAGACTTCTTTTGCTTTTGTTTTTCCCTCTCCCTACACTGAGAGTAAAGGAAAAATAAGGAACAGGTAACAATCCCAGTAATGCAATTTTAAATGAGGCAAGATCCATACCAATTAAAGCTCATTAAGGCTCATAAAATGCAAGCATATACATTAGGGAAAATACAACACAAACCCCACACAACTGGGGCAAAACTTGCAAATAGGGACATCTAGCAAAGACGAGTACATAACTACAGACATAACTACAATGCATCGTTCCACAACGGAACAAGCCCAATACAAACTAAGAAGTACGAAACAAACTATTGTGCCATAGTCAGCAAAAGTTAAAGACCCTCTTATATTTGATTAGAAATTTGACTTTCAAGTCTGGACAAATTTGGCAACAAGTTTGAGAAAGTACAGAATAAAACTTTCAGCCCAATCACCAAGGTCTAAATCACCTCTACGATAACTGACATTAAAATAGCAAATTATTTATAAGCTGGCTAAACAATCATTTATACACAAAGAATTGACAGTGGAATCACTGTGCACTTTAATGCACAGTGTTAATGTGTTCAGGTTACACCAAAATGTAGAAATTTAGGCTAAGGATCACTTCTTGTTGACAAGTTAGAATTATGAAGGACAGCTAAAAAAAGTAAGGCCTGAACAAACACTAGATAATGATATTCAAAGAACAGCTGGTTTATTTGATATTGAGACTGATGACATGCAGCTCTTTGAAATACTTTATTTGGACATGTTTGTTCTCAGGAGAATGTTATGACAAAGGTTCTTATTGACAGGCTGGAGGCATGGCCACAAAGTGCTCAGAATTCTCAGACTGCCAGTGAACTTGTTAGATGTTCTCTGGGTTACATTTTAAGTGTGGTACTGAGGAAATATGCTGCTTTTCCTTGATTCTGATAGCAAAACCAAAAAATATGACTTGAAATGAGCAAATACAACCGTCTTGTGTGTGATGGCAACTCGGCTGAGCAACAGAGGTATTATTTAACTTTATTAAGAAAAAAGTAATCGGAGAAAACAATGAGAAGTCAAAAACAAGCTCTCTCTAGATTAGATAGGTATTTTCTCTAAGGAAACACAAGACTGTCACAATACCTTCTTTAATATGAGATAAAAATGCCTTCAGATACCTCACTTACTCAAACCCTGATCAAGAGCTGAAAGGTGATTCCTGAGAAAACAACTGTGTCAGTGGAGACAATCCAGCTACCAGATGCTGGCTGCTTTAAGTGAGATGGGAGTAGAAACAGATCTGAATAAGAAATGGCGTTTTTGATCACAAAGAACTGGAACTTTTTCCAAGAAACAGATTCATATACTAATAAAAAACGTTAGATACTATGATTTCCCACCCCCACCCCCACCCCGGTCGTCACGTTTTCATAACACTCATGAATATGCTGAATAAAGTTCTCTGGATACTTCTAGTCCTACCTCTCCAGCTCCCCGACGTCCCTGGCAACTCTCCTGTGAAAGAACCAAGGGCCAGAAATGCTGGGGGCCTGTCCCCGTAGAAACCCCCAGGCAGCCCACGAGCCAAGCAAACTGGCAGGAAACCAGGCAGGCTCCTAATCGAAGTTTTGCTGACACTAACAAATTCCCTCAGATGTTTTGATTTTAATCAGAATTTGCTGACTGAAAACACTCTATGAAGAAAGTTCCACCAGGTTTATGCAAGAGCAACATGATGCACGTAACTTAATTGCCAGTTTAAAAAAAAAAAAAAGAAAAAAAGAAAAAAAGGGTATTTTAGTGGTCCTTTTATGTGCCGTGCCTGGTACCCAAGTATTTAAATAAATGCCTAAAATGGCCTCTCTAACAGTGTCAAAGCCTGTTGCCACCAGTGCAGTGAAGCCGCGAGAGATGACGGCACACGCCTGACACCGCGGTGTCTCCCGAGGCCCTTTCCCGCCTCCCCTTTCCTTCCTCCCTTGTTTGAGGGCAGTTTCAGTGGCTGATGCTCGTCTCGGACAAGTCCCGGAGCCCGGCTGCCTCTGGTTTTCAGTGAAGAAGTGGCGGAGGAGCCCAGCGCCGCCTTCAGAGCGCGGTGGCACCGGGGGCAGGTGCGGCTGTTTCAGCGCCGTGGAGCCGCCGCAACCTGAGAGCGGCTCCCGGGAGCGCCACGGCGGGGCGATGGCAGCACGAACCCGCCCGCCGGTACCGGCTCCGTACGGGCGTGTCCCGCTGCCGACAGCCCAGCCGGACCGCCGCGGCTCCGGGGCAGGCGCGTTCTGGGCACCTGTCGCCCCGCTGCCCAGGTCGGCGCTCCGCATCCTACGGCCCCTGCTCCGCTCGCCACCGGGCCGCGCCGCCCCGCACCACCTGGGCTCCACCGCGTACCTCAGGAGCCCCTCTCCCGCCCCGACACTCCCGGGCTCGTCCCCCAGGGCAGCCCCACGGCGGCCTCGGCCCCGCACAGCCCCGGCGCGCTCCAACGACCAGGAGAGGTCCCGCCGGCCTCACCGCTCTGCCGGGGCGCACCGACCTGGACACGCAGCGCCATCTTCCGAGTGACGCCGAGAGCAGGCGGCGAGCCAGCGGGGACAGGAGCAGCACCGGGGCCGGCCGGCTGTGCGGGGGGCGGGGGCGCCGGGGCGGCGCCGGGCGGCGCCCGGGCGGCGGGGGCGGGCGCCGGGGCGGGCGCCGGGCGGGCGCCGGGGCGGCGCCGGGGCGGGCGGGCGCGGGCGCCGGGGCGGGCGCCGGGGCGGGGCGCCGCCTCACACGGGCGCGCCATTTTGTCCGTGCAGGTCGAGGTCGTGTGGTGGCTTCGTCTTTGTGCTCGTCCCGCGGGGTCCCGGTAGCCGAACGGAGCCGTGGATTTCAGTAGTCACCGCACCGAAGTGCTGCCGTACACCTTCATTTGGCCTGGCGCGGTGCAGATTAACGCACAATTTCCAAAGAATTTACTCTCAGACTGTGAGAGATTTATAAGGATATTCTCGTTTTACAACAGCAGTTCACAAGTTGCGTGGGAGTAATTCAATGTAGCATGAATTTCTTATATTTAAATACAAATAGTCAGTACATGGGCCAAGCCATCGTGGTGTTGCTCCGTCTGTACTGAAAAGATGCAAACCGATGCCTGTGCTGCTGAGGCAGGTTTTGGACCAGCACAGCAGCCGGGAGTTGGATTCCGCTGTGGAAAGTGCAGTAAGTGTTCTGAGAGTAGAAAAACACGGAACGCTGCTTCAATCCAACAGGGCAAATAGGTGGTGCTCAGGCAGTTAAATCTGCATCCGAAGGGACAGATTACACTGTGATCCCAGAAAGGGGGAAACCTCTTCTATAGGTGTCTATAAAGGAAATAAAATTTAGAGAATAAATTTGTCTCGGTTTCCAGTTGAATGAGATGAATCCCATTTTTGCTAACCACTGGTGGTTAGACAATAGGTGGAGCCTGTGACAGCCAACATGGTTAAGTTACCACAGACATTTTACTACTTAAGTACTGCAAAGACTGGGTCTGATCCAAGACATTCTCTTTCTAGAGTTAAAGGAATAATTCAGGGTTAGTGGGGAAAACATGTAATGTAAATCAGCACAGAAGAAGGTCAATATGTTTCCCTGATGCTTCATCACCTGCATTGCAAATATTCCCATGTGAAGCCTGGTAGCCCCAAAGAAGAGGCCCACTGTGGTAGAATGTCTCAGGAAATAGAAATTGCTTTAGATCTGGAATGAAAACATGAATTTGCTGGATTCATCTTTGGTAGCAAGGTTGAGTTATGACAATTTAATAGGGGGGAGAAGAAAAGTAATTTCTTTGTACATGAACTATCACAGTTGAATCACTTAACCATACATTTTTGTACAAAATACCTTAATTAATTATTTGAGACCGAAGCAAAATTAAAACAGAAATGAGGTGAATAAGTTAAATAAACAGTTAAGGAGCAGAGTCTATGGACAGCACATGTACCTAAGTGTGAGTGAGAAATGGGGTTTGTGCAGGATGAGCTAATTTCCAGCTTGTCTGGAATAAGTGTGTTTCTTCCTAGCCAGGAACGTCTGTTTCCCCCCAGCCTGGGTCTCCATGTGGTGACAGCTGAGCACTAACAAGTGGAGAGCACAAAGCTTGTGCCAGGGACAGGCAGGGAGCACACACTTGGCTCTGTGCTCAGCTGCACAGTGCAGCCCTGTGACTGCAACTGATTTAATCATCATTGAATTATTTTAATCTCTGAAACACAATTGCCTTTCTATAGCCGATTTCTGTCAACTATAGCCTGATTATTTTAAGAGGAAAGAAATTGGTCTAGTGGAATTAGTGGATTCCTAGACTAATACCTGACAAAACTCCTGAGATTTACCACAGCAAGTAAGAATGTTAGATTGTGAAAATACCCCAGCCTATGTCAGGGTCCTAGGCCAAAGGACAAAGCTCATTAAGTAGCATAATTTCTTTGGCAACTTTTATAGAATGTCTTTACCTTTACATGGGAGGGGGAGATGACAGAGTAAAGATGATTATGTGACAGGAGGAAGCTGTGCCATGAAATTCAGACTTGCTTCCATGGAAAATAACAAAATTCTTGCAGTGTTCAATGGAAGCTCAATCAAACAAGGGTTTAGGTCTGCTTCACAAGATACAGTACCAGGACTAAAGCATAGTTTCCAGCTTGTTTCCTGCTAGGTGGAATAAAACAAGCTTTTTGAACTTGCTCTTACTTTGGGTTATCTGTTGCTACAGGCAATCCATTCACAGTTAGATCCATTCATTTGCCATGCTGCTTAGAGAGGGCTGAACCTTCTCCATACTTTTTATAATTTAATGTTAAATGACTTGATTAAAGCATGTCAACAAAACCAGCCATTTCTGTCTTCTCCCATAAAAAAGGAACTAGGAATTGTGTAGGGTATCAGTGTTCCTTGTCTTTTTGCATCACATTGGTATTTTTCCTAAAATGCAGTTTTCTTACTGAAAGGAATGGCTTATATATTGTTAAATATATTAAAAAAATACATACAAGAGAAATGCAACATATTTAATTTAGAATCCTTTGTTCTGCGAAGGTTAGCTTTTCTTAAATAGACATAGTCCATCAGGCCAAGCACTCACAGACTGGTATTTGTTTTGGTTGTGCTGCATATTTGTTCATTCAAACATTCTTTTCTTTCTGTTTTTCATTTTACATTAACAACAGCAAAAGGCCCTGAAGAATTCTAATTTCTTTCTATGGCTAATGATTTCAAGATTATTTTCTGTGCCATGTACCAGGCTATGCCAATATATATTGCCACCATTTAGTGATGACTTTAGTACTCTAATTCATTAGTTTGCAATGCTGATGACAATTGATCCTGAATATATTAAATAGTTTCATAAAAAATAATCAGTGATTTCTACCAGATAACTTTATGTTCAAGTTAATATATAGTGGATAAACAAAAGAAGTTACTAGACATATCACTAAGAAGACCAGGAAGAGTCCATAAAAGCAAAATCAGTAATCAAATATGAAGCCACTTCATAGTCCTAACTTAAACTAATTAGTCTTTTTCAGTGACACAATTACATGCTTTCTTATCACAAGTTGACAATACTCTGTGAAGTCTGAAACGAAATAAATTATTCTTTGCTTGTTTGCTACCTGGGCAAAGGTCAATAATACCTCAGGGCAAACACAGTCTATAGCCAATTTCCTAAAGTAATTCAAATTGAAAGGAAAAAATCTTTCTAATAGCAAAAAAGGTGCAAATAGCACATTAAAGAAGGAATTTGTGATGCATTGTGTATGCTTAAAAATCCTACATGTGTATGCATACAGTAGCATTGCCCCTGAAGCTTTCTTGTCGCCATCAATTTAACTCATGGTTACCTTGGTGTGTGCAGTAATCACTATGTGAGTTTGTCCCTTGGATGAAGAAGACTGCAGATACCAAGGCTTTCCAAGCAGTTGCCCGAACTTCTGCTTCCTTAGTCCTAAATGTTGAGTAATTTACCTCTGTTCATCTGCCCATAGGAACCAGAGATGTAAGTGCCCCCCAGAAGTGGGTTTCATAGTTGATGTCTTCAGTCACATGTTAATTCAGAGCCAGCCTTCATGTAAATAGTTAACAAAAGCAAGTGGAGAAATTTTTCACTCTACACTCAGAAGTATCGTGTTTTTGAACCTGTTTCCTTTGCTGTCTGGTTCCTGTGGGTCGATTTGAATAATGTGCATGTGTTCAGTGGGTTTCAGAAAGAACGATTCCTGCTTTTCTGCTGCCGTTTCCAGCAGCCTGGCAATGCTGTCTGGGCTTTAGTCGGACATAGCATGGATGGGTCAGAGCAGGAGCAATTTGTTCACAGCACAAGATAAAGGAACCCTTGTAGGGCAGATCTCTGTGTTTGAAAAGCAGGCACCGAGCTACAGAGCCACTGCTGCCTTTAAACTGCAGTGATGCCACCAAACACTGCCCTGTTCAGAGTGAAGTAACCATCCCAAACTCTGAACCGCTCCCTGGGCTGGGGGAAGGAGCCAGCACTTTGAGGAGAAACGCAGGAGCTGTTACAAAGAGGAGTTCAAAGGTGTGCTCAGCTGCTTGAATGCACAAAGAATCTTTTCTAGGAATATCTGAGTATTGCCAATAAAACAGCACTTACTTGCTTTAGACTGGGATTGCTTCATGTATCTATTAAAAGTAAACAAAATAATCCCCCAAAAGACACATAATTCACATTTGATGAGACTAATCATGGAACATTTCAAATGAGAAGGAAAATCTTGCTGAAACTTAAGAGAAAACAGGAACTAAGGAGATTAAAGACTAGTTTGCAAACTCCATACTTAGGCTTGTTACCATGTGAACAATCTTTTGATATTTTGTAGTACATTATAGAAAAAAAGCAAATTGAGACAAGGTAAAAATTTTGTTTAACTATTGACATTTTTGCTAGACAAATTAGAATGTGTGAAAGAAATTATAAAATAATTTTAAAATTAACATAAAATTTGATGCCTTTGGTATATCTAGTAGAAAGGTGCATGTTGAAGCATTATATTTAACAATTTAAATGTGAGGTGTTACAACTGTTCTTATTTCTGCTGAGTAGCATGATACACTTTATCCAAAGCTGAATTTCAGGAAGGTGGATATACATGTGTTAGCAGAGGAGCCATTTACAGCACAGAGATTACTGATAAATATAACAGTGTGAAAGGTATTGGACAACAGATGTATAAAAACTATTATTCAGAGTTGTTTCCATTATCGTAGTCCCCGGATTCATATTCTTCATCATCATCTTCATCAGAATTGTCATAATAGTCCTCATATTCAATGCTGTAGCTTGCACTTCTACTGCCAGCAGTAAATGCAAATGGAGGAGATGGGTCTGCAAAGCATAATTGAATCCAGATTAAAATAGTTGAAGATAGGAACAAAGTTGAAAGTACAGGTTTGGATTCATATAGCAAGTTCAGTGTTTCTGAATCCTTGTTATCTATGAAAAGAAGAGGGGTTTTATCTGATGACTTGACCTCATACCACTGAAGCTTGTGATACATGAGCAAATTTCTGTATAGAATCGTGGAATCACAGAATAATTTGGGTTGGAAGGGACACTGAAGCTCATCTCATTCACCCCGTGCCGCGGGCAGGGACACCTCCCACCAGCCCATGTTGCTCCAAGCCCCGTCCAACCTGGCCTTGGACACTTCCAGGGATGGGGCAGCCACAGCTTCTCTGGGCAACCTGTGCCAGGGCTTCACCATCCTCACAGCCAAAAATTTCTTCCTAAAATCTAATCTAAATCTCTCATATTTTAGCTTAAAACTGTTCTACCTTGTCCAACCACTGTCTGTCCTGCCTGTATAAAAAGTCCCTCTCCCTCCTTTTTATAACCCCCCTTTAGGCACTGGAAGGGGCTCTGGGGTCTCCCTAGAGCCGTCTCTTCTCCAGGCTTAACACCAGCATCTTGCTCAGCCTGTCTCCATAGCAGAGGTGCTCCAGCGCTTGGAGCATTTCCGTGGCATCCTCTGACCCACACTAACAGGTCCACATCTTTCCTGTGCTGAGGACATATTGAAAATGCATTTAATTCTCAATACTAGTAAACTATGAGGTCAGTCCTCTGCAGGTCCTCTGCACCTGCAAGTATTACCAGAGGCAGAAAAGCTTTGAAAGCCACTTGCAGAAACTAGATTAGTGACAAACTCCTCTAGATCAGGAGGCAAATATAAGACAATGTATCCTTATTCTAAATTTGCCAGGAAAGCCAGTTCCTTGGAGGAAGAAGGATGTTATTCTGAAAGTCTGGGCCCAATACAAAACAACAGCAGAGCTATTTCTTACATCTTTCTAATCACTCTCATTAAGGAACAAAAACTGTTTCCTTCCTAATTTTTTGAAAAATAAACAGCTAAGCAGACCTGCCATGGTTCAAAGACTCCCTCAGCTACAACAGCTGTTGTTCTGGGTCCTACTAATATCAAAGGACTTCTGTAGGATAAGGATATGTCTCAGCTGTATGGCTCTAATCCACAGCTTTCTGTTTTCTGGGAGCTGGTATAATTTGCAGCAAAATATTACAATATCAACCCATTAGGGGATAAAGTAAAAGAAAAACACCCAGAAAAGTTAAAATATGGGCACTTTTGGGTAATTTCTCCTATCCTTCATCTGCATTCTGACAAACCCATCCTTTGCAGCCTGTTTGTATGCATTTTTATATTCTTTACATCCAAATAAAAAAAATTACCATCAACGACTTTCAGTCTTGCAGAGGCATATGTTGCACCATACTTATTTCTGGTGTGGCAGATGTAAATGCCTTCATCTGACTTTTTGAGTCCTTGAATCTGCAGCCAACCTGTCACGCCATACTTCTGAGGCCCACCTCTTGCCTTTGAGAAGGAAAGAAATGTTTGAAATAAAGTAGCTAGGAGACACCATGATATTTCTCAAAATAATTGTGAATGGATTAAATATCATTACAACCTTTGCTTTTTTTTTTTTAGTGCCATTGTGCTTTGGTTCTGTTTGTTCCTGCTCTATGTTTTACCTTCTTACTGCTCTGCACCTCTGGGTTCATGTGCTCCCATCTCTGCTCTTTCACCTTCATTGCCCTTCACAGTTCTCTCATTCCTGTTCCTTCTCGTGCTGCTGATTCCCAGCGCTCCTCCTGTCTTTTGTCCCGGCACCACTTGCTGCTCCTTCAAAGCATTGCCCCTTGTTCTCAAGCTCAGCAATTTCTTCAGGATGAGAGCAGGGAGTGGATCTGGGTGAGTTGTTCAGGGCCAAGGGGCCTGCCCAAGCTGCCACTCAGCAGCCAGGTTTTAGTGGATTGGCATGACATTCCAGGAGCTTTCACACTTCATGACAATCAGTTTCTACTGGCTTGGACTAGAGCCTCCTAAAGGGGTGAGCTTTCTTTGCCAAACAAATAATGCAAACCCATTCAGAGATGTTAACAGAGATGCTCTCATGCTGAATGTATTAATGAGATAGGTAAACAGGGGTCAGTTTAGCCTCTGAGGTGACCAACATTTGTATGTGGCTCCTTGCACCATTGTCTCTCAGCAACTTTAAATCCACTAATCCCACCTGTGTTCATTCTGCCTCTGGAAGAATTTCTGAATAACTTCCACTTCTGGTACTTTGGTATTTTTGGTACTTTAATTAACTTTTTCTATGTTTTTCCTCTCTACCGTTTTTTCAGGTTGTGCCCCATGTCCATTGGATCTGACTGCTTTTGGGATGTGTATCCAGAAATTTGCCATGCATTTCACTGCATAGTCTCTGCTCATGTTTTTTGACCATTGGGGAATGCATTAGTACAGGCTTCAGCCTTCCTGCAGGCTGCCTGTACAGCTGGCATCGTTTGCCAGCCCAGAATGTTATTTCCATTTAAAAGCGTTAACATTTTGATTTATTTGGTTTCAGCTAAAACTTTCAGCCTATTTCTAGACTTGCTTGAAGCCTATACCAATGCCATTCTACTCATTCCCCTCAGATTAAAACACCAAGGCCACCATAAAATGAACCAGTTTCTTTGATTTCCTTATGAATGCTTCAGGGACAGAACCCAAATGACAGTTCTCAGAAACAGCATCTTGCACAGGAGAGCTTTAGATACCTGTCAGAACCAGGTTTCCTACCTCAAGAGTAGAAAAGGTGCTGCAAACAGCCATCCTTCCCAGAATGTTCCTTCTTTCAGGCAGTAGCCCAAATGGTTCCATTTATGTGTTTGCTCAGTTTTTTTCAGAATCAGACCTACATGAAGAGACTCTTCCATTGTTTCTTTCCCTGAGCAGGCCAGATGGTACCCTGGCTGTTGTTCCTTCTGCTGGGACTGCCAAAGCATTAACTGAAATAATCATTTTTTGTATAGTCAGAGGGCCCCTATTGGGAATCTATTTATTGCAACAGTATTGTGTTTTGTAGGAGGAATGCACAGATTAACCACCCTGCTCCTCTTGCCAAACTGTATGCCATGGAAAACTCAAGTTTTACCTGAACTGAGACGTGGGTGTCATCTCCTGGCAGAAACATTTTATTCCCCTTTTTTTTCCATTCAAGGTGTGGCATAGGATAGGCTGACACCTCACAGCCAAAAATGACATCATTGCCTGTGTAATTCTGGGCATCCTGAGGTGGCATAGAAATAACAGGAGCTGCAAAGAACCGACAGTGGTGTTTTAGAAGACAGTGCACCAAAGACCACAAACACAAAAGGATGTAACGTTAATTCCTGATGCATGTGATACATTTCTTGAGTACAAGAAATTCTGTAGCAGACAGTCACAGAGTGACTTGATTGTATGATAGTTCTTCTGAATATCTGTTCCATTTTGGTTAGCTAAAGGTCAAAATACAGCTATTGTGAACTTGTCAAATTTTGGTCTTGCCCTGAACTTGCTAAAACATTGTCCCGCGCCCATGGAACCCATTGCCACAAGTTACAGAACAGCAGCATTAATGCATTCCACATTTGTCCTCAATTGCTATTGATTTCATTCAATAGTCTTGTTATGAGACAACGAATGAAAAGGATTGAATTCAATTAATTCTGTAAGGGTCTATCTTATATTTATTATAACTCTTATATTTCCACTTACTTGTTTCCTATAGTTCTCTTACCCTCACCCCTCTCCACTATTTATTGGTTGCCTCTGAATTGTGCTTTCCCTTTTCCCGAAGCAATAGCTGCCGGTAACCACGAGAGGGAGCCAGCCCGGGGGCTTGAAGACATTGAAAAAATAAACCATCCCTTGATGTCTTCATACATGATTTCAGTACATATTCCTCTATGACTATGTACGAACATACTAAGTGTTAACAGGAGATGATGATATTTAGCTGCAAAGAGCAAAATAACATATTTATTGTCATCATGGATTTC
The DNA here is from genome assembly GCF_001715985.3 of Manacus vitellinus. Classification (NCBI taxonomy): domain Eukaryota; kingdom Metazoa; phylum Chordata; class Aves; order Passeriformes; family Pipridae; genus Manacus; species Manacus vitellinus. The sequence goes on from NW_021938850.1 coordinate 149,019, forward strand.
CTGTTTTGGAGATCTCTGCTTTCTTTCCCCCTGATCTATTTGTTGTCAACAAAAAATGTTTTTCCTTCTAAAATCTGTTTTCCATTTCCAGATCAATGCTCAAAAAGGAATTCATTTTCTGGTCCATTGGGCTTGTATTTAATTAGCGATTTTATTTTTTTACAGAGTCCAGATTTCTGGAAATAGAAACTTTAGTAAATAATTAATATAATACTATTATATTATTATATAATTATACGTTATTATTTTATATTACTAATATATTTTATTAATAAGTAAAAACCTGCAATATTTGAATCAGTACAGAGGTGCAGCATTTATGCTTCAGCATTTGAAATTGTAACAGCCCATTCCATGTTTTCAAGCAATATTTTCTAACACATTTGTCAGTTTTTCAGGATTTGTGTCTATGCAGAAAATATGAAATGCATACTGATTAAAATTAACTGCAAACAAATTATACAGCAAACTATCAATTTCCCCATTTATAAATAGCTCAATAAACAATCTTGCTGCTCTTAAAAGTAAGGTTTTTCAAACTAGGATACTTAAACCCTTAGATGTTTGTTCTTTCACGAGAACTGTACATTCAGAATCTGTCTATTATTTAAAAAATCTTGTATTCAAATCAACATTAACTGAATATCTGGATGAGAATTTTTTTTTCCCTTCAAATCTTAAAACTCAGTGCAGCCACACTCCTTTTAGTGATACATCCAGTATCATCAGACATCTAGTTAAGCTTAAAATGTACCAAAACCACCAAATGTGTACATTGACTCACAGTAGTTCTTTGAATTACTCCCACACAGAGGCAGTGTAAAAACTTTTTAGAGAGGCAGATGTTGCCTGGTGAGTATTTTTGTTGTGGTGCTGACTCGGGTGCCCTGTGCATCCCCTGGCAACACTGACATGGCCAAGGACTGAGTCCCAGCTGTGGCTAAGCCCAGTGAGGCCACCCCAGTGCTGTCCAGCACTGTCCCCCATACAGCTGGATGAATTCCACCCTGGAAATACCCCTCCTGCTATTAACTGTGAGGATAATACAGCTTGGGAATGCCTGGGTATGGTCTGAGTCCCAGCACTTGAGTACAGGGCTGACCAGGACTGGCATCATGTGAGCTCAAACTCACAGCAAGTAGTAGTTTTGATCTAACCAAACTGCTTTTCCTAAATCTGAACACTTGACAAATATTTGCATTATCTACTCAAACTTGAAGTGCCTTCAGAAATAAAATACTCCATGTCTCACAACACCATTTTGCTGTATTTGCAGAAGAAAATTGAAGTAATGAGGTACCATTTTAACAGAAATTTATAACCTTCATTTTTGAGTGTTTCAGATTTTGTGTTCAAACAAATTCTCCCATGCGTATCTGTGTGTACTTTTTTTGTATAACTGATTAGAAACAGAGCTTTCCTGTTATGATAACCTGTCACTTTGATGCCTGGAGTAGATAAATTTTTGTTGATAGCCATAGAAAGCATTCTGATGTCTCAGCGTCCAGAACTCAATGGGCAGGAGCTGCTTCTTTCCTTTTACAGTCCCAGTCAGTCGCGAATGATCCCCATGTGTTACAGAAGACGTAAACAAGAAGTCAGGAAAAGCCAAAATACTGCTTCTGCTTCACCTTTCGCAATCAACCCAATAGCACTCCTGACTAATGAATTACATAATTCACAGGATATTTTTTCCTCATATTGTATATTATTATTTTTTTCTAATCTGTGTCTGATTTGATGAAAATGGCAGAAAATTTTGTGGCTTATTTATTTGGTTTTACTCCAAAATTTACGTTTAAAATTAATCATGTGACATAGCTAAATATAAAGAGAATCACTGCTAGACTGTTCTGTTAGTTCATTAAATTATCAGCAAGAGAGGTTTGGATGTGAATGGGGATGGTTTAAGCATGGAGAATTTGTGCATAATTAATGTACTTAGTAACTTTGGTAAAATATTATCAAAATAGGATCAAGACTAGCTTTCAGGAAAGGTTATTTCAGTATTTCTTTAGTGACCTAGGCCTTTTTCTTGTGATAGAGGAAAGATGAAAGGCTGTACTCTTCTGATGAAAGGAGTTTATTGTTATTTATTTATTCATTGGTTGCTGTATACAATTAATCTATTTGGCATCAATAGAAAACAGCTTTGAAGGAGAAATAACAAAACAAAGTACTTTGAGTTGAGTGAAAGTTATATTTATAGCTTGGTATCAAAAGCCCACAGCGCTCAGTGTTTGTTTCACATGCAAATTGGAGTGGGTAAAGGCGGTGCTGCAGAGAGCTCGCTGCTCTCAGAGCCAGGCTCCCCGTTGCCTTTTGTGCTCGGCTGCAGCCCTGAGAAGCTCGGTGCCCTTTCACATGGCCCTGCGGGCACACCCGGGCTGGCACTGCGGCTCCGACGGGCCGAGCAGCGTCTCTGGGCCCTCCTGCTGCGGGACGGCCCCGGCTCCGGCCGGGCTCCGAAGCACAGCTGAGCCGCAGCTCGGGGAGGTGGGGGACACGGCACTGGTGTCCCCCCGCCAGTGCAGCCCCCGCCCAGGCTGCGGGGCTCTGCTGCAGCCGGCACACACACCAGCTGGGCACGGTCCTCCCCAGCAGCTGAGGGCATGGGCCCTGCTTTTCTTAACTCAATTCTGCACAGCACTGACATGGCTATGAACATTCCCCAGGCTTTGGTGCATTTCAATAAGCCGAGCAGCCTTAAGATATTTCTCTGCATTCCTGGAGAGAGGGTCCAGCCTTTCTGGGAACCCAAGGAAGCAGCAGGAAAACATTGGGGGTGATTCCTGCATGCAGGGCAGCTAAGCTCATTCCTCCTGCTTGAGGAGCAGCCGTGTGATGTGCCTTAGGGGCGACTGGAGGCCTGGTGGGTAACACCAGCAATTAAAAGTGGTAATACTTCCAAATTAAAGTTTCTTGTATGTGGCCAGTTCTGTTAAATTAATTAGAGGTACCATTGCTTTAAGCCTGTGTGCCTGAGCAGCTGCCTCTGCTGCAAAGACACCAGCACTTGCTAACAGAGTGGCACTTCCACCCGAAAGGCCGACAGGCTTTCAGTTGTACTGCAGGCTGGTGAGCATGTCTTTACTGATAAGCCTCATTTCCCAGCTTAATACCCTGATGGCAAATAAAGGATTCTTCAATGGATCTTTCTCTTGCAACCAGAGAAAGAGGAAAGAAGCCTGGTATAAACTGTTCATCACTTTTCCTTTTAAGTGTTCAATATCCAGTGTTCATTCAATATAAAACACAGCATACAGTCTAAGACTGCTAGAGAGGAGTGGGTAAAATGTACCTGAGTTACTCCCATATGTGGTCCTTTGTCAGAGTTGCAATTTTGGATTCCCAAAACTGTGACCCATTTATGACCCGCAGACCTTTTCTACTTACTTCATTTGAGAAAATATTTCATTTACTTAAAAAAACCCCAGTAATTTCTCAGTCAGAAAATAAAAGCCTCTTCACATTTTCATTTTATATTCATGTGTCTTAGGAGAAAGGTGCTCAGGAGTAATGACTTGTAATAATATGAAGAATGGGAACAGCACATGAACAGGAGTCAGCATTCCCCTGAAAACCCACCTAAGAATCCTTCCACTAACAATCATCACAGACAACTGTTCATGCACTGTGTCTTTAGAGAAATTGTTTCAGCTTTATTCTGTTCTAATATTTGAATTTCTGTTTCATGGGTTAGCTAGATTTTATGATGATTCTCAAATTGGATTATTTTGGATTATTTTTTTGTAAAAAGAACAGAGCTGTTAATTAAACCCTATCTTCTATTGCCCCTGCTTCACTGCTTACCATATATACTCACTGGTGGATACACACATGCATACATATATATACACATATACATACATGTATGTGTGTGTATGTATGTTTATGAATGAGATCTGCCTTACTATCACCACTTTAAAATTAGGTTAGTCCTCTTATAATAATAATCATTTGCCTGTTTTTCCCAGTCTATCCTATCTGTTTACTGATTCCCAACTACACAGACAACTTTTGTAGAAAAAAATCATACTCTGATTATAATAATCATACTCTGATTATTCAGAGAAGAACCAGTCTGTAGATTGATGGCTTATTAGTCACCATGTGATTTAATCGACTAGTCTAATCTAGAGGCTTATAACATACAAGATTAAGTACCAGCTGCTAAACCACATGTTTAACACAAAGTAGTATTATAACAGAATAATAATAATTGTAAAAAAAATGCCGTATTAGTTTAATAAAGCTAGATTAGAGCAGCTAGTAAGACATCTGGAAATAGAATCAGCTTTTTTTTCAGTTTGGAAGTGCCTCTGTACACATTACCTGATTCACATGGCCCTTTATGTTTCATGCTGATATTTCTTTTTGCAGCATAAGCCTTGTTGAATTGACAGATGTTCTCGTAGGTTTTCCCTTCGGGTCCACAGATGCTCTCTTGAGACTTGCACACACACTGGGGTTCGGGGACTTCCCCAAACCTTGCTTCATCAGCATCCAGCCTGCACTCGAGGTCATCCCCACATTGCCCATAAAAATGATTGCCCTGGTCCAAGTCGCAGATCTGACCTTCCACATTCCCACATTCCCGACAGCAGCCACAACGATCCAACACAGTCCCGGCTGGACAGTCTTTAGGCTCCGAGCAAAGCGTCAAATCACATTTTCCACAACTATCTCCTTCCCTTAGCAGCCTCCACCAACCTCGGTGGTACAAGGCAGGGAAACTCAGAGAAACCTGTACCAGTGCTATCAGCACTGCTGTAACCATCCAGTGCTTCATCTTGAGAGTGTAACAAACAAGCAGAAAAGGTCCTTGGAGTAAAGCCAAGGGGAGGAAAAAAAAAGAAAAGATAAAGAAGAGCAAGCTAGTGAGAGAAAAACATCACAATCCTGGCTTTGTTTTAGAATATAAATGCTACTGCAAACACAGGCTTTAAGAAAAAATTAGCATCAAATTCCTAGTCTGGAACTGATAATAAAAATGCATAAACCCCCACCAGCTTTTCCCTAATGCAGTTTGGAATGTGAGTATTGCTTGCACAGAGACCAAACTGCCCCCTCTGACAGCTGAGTTGAAGCTCTCTGAAAAGCTGTTTGCTCAGTGGCTCCTTGAGCCAAATTTGCAAAGCAGTGCTCTACTGAAACAACATTTTATTGCAGCTATTGTAGAAAGGGGAACAGGGTAAATAAGTGTAAAATGAAAAAAATGACTTCTATGAGTGCCCCTGCCCTCTATCAGGTGAAAAAGATGGTCACAAAAAGATAAACATGGGTACAAAGCAGCACCCAAAATCCCAGTGCCCTAGGGCTGGGCCAGTGCTCCAGAGAACTGGACTTGGTTTACCACCAAATGTCATCTATTAATGATCACAGCTAGGGGTCCTGAATTTACAGTTTACTTACAGGCTCTATACAAGCAAGAGACAATCCAAAACAGCTGGAATTGACTTTAAACTCTTGGGTTTAAGATGAAAGATGCCTATAACCATTAAAAAACCCATTGTTCTCTCTCCATATATCTTCTTTTTAGTGTTTATAGGTGTCTGTGCTTTACAGCACAAAATAATGTGTTTGTCTCTAAGAGCAATATGCAAAAGGTTTAGAACAGAGACAAACATGGGCAAGCTGCTCTAGCGTCTTCAAAAGAAGATTCTGCTGAAGTTTTAGGTGCTGCACTCATCTTTTCATAGGTCTTCTCTGCCTTAGTTTCTTAAGATGTAGTTGCATTGTGGGTTATGAAGGAAGATGAAAGAGGTAAGTCTGATTTCTTTCCCTGCTCTTTCTGTATATATATGTCTGCCAGTTCAGGGAGATGGCTTTGCAGGGTCATTGTTCACCAGGTGTTACACTTTTCTTTGTCCACCTCAGGATTTAGACATGCTCCCTACCTCCTTGGCAGAAATCTCCCCTCCCTTGCACTGCTGATGAGATTTGGTGTCTGTAGCCCACAGGCTGCTGTAACCATTGTTCAAACCACATGCAGCTCACCAGCGATGCATCTTCTTGTCTGTGGGAGGTTGAAATGAAGCATCATGGAGTTACAGACTCTACAAGTATAGCTCAATGCCATGGGTCAAGGATCACCACTGCCTACAAATGAAGTGTCTCTGTGGTTAGATTAAAATAACTCTACGTGCATCACAGTTTAAAAATATAAAATTATGACACTGTTACCAAAGTGGAATAAAAGAGAAGTCATGCTTGTCCTGAAATCATCCCCAAGCAGCTTTTCTTCTTCTTTTATTATTCATGGTGCAGAGCTGCTACATAAGCTCAGTGAAGGATGCATTTTGTTGTACCAGCCTTGCATCCTCTGGGCACATCCACAAAAGCAAATATTTTAAGGTCATTTACTTTTTATCCCAAAATATTTCCATGGCTTTTCCCAAGTTCAGCTTCATACCTTCTGCACCTCTTGCTTTGAGTGAAGTAGCAGGCTGCTTCATAATCACTTCCTTCTCCCAAACAACATATAATGCAATTTCCCCCAGCCTACATTGGTGGAACACTTCTTGAAGCCAGCCTGGAGAGATCTGCAGGGCACTGCTTTTTTCCCTGTGATCATTGGGCTAATTCATATTCTGCAGTGCAAGTTTTTGCTTTGAATTTTGAATCAGATTGTAAAGGAGTAAATTGTGTGTGTAATTGATGCTTTTAACATTGAGAGTCAGAAAAAAATAGTAACCACTAAATTTAATGGGAAATTGATTTTTTGTCCCACCTCCTTATTCTGTTTAATGTGTTTTATTTCAGACTTCCTCATCGAGTTCTAATTGGATATTTAGTTTTGCATTATAAGGTCTGCTCATCACTGTCTATTTCATTACCTGTGTCTACAGCTGTAGGAGATGAGTATCTATAGGACAAGGGTTTGCTAAGGCTCATATAAAGTAAAAGAACGTTTACAAGGGTGAAACCATATATTCAAAGTGGAGCCAAAGCAGGAAGGTCTGCAGGCCAGCCCTGCACTTGGTAAGGCTGAGCTTCACCTGGGGTCTTCCAAGAAACCTGTGATCTGAGGGCTAAAAACCAGTACATTGCAAGGAAGTACCTCATGTGAGCTGGCACAAAGGAAACCCAGCACAGATATCCTAGAAAGCATATTTGGCATTTACCTGACTCGTGTAATCTGAATTCTTGGTGTATTCAGCCTCTACATTAAGAACTGAGAATGCCTGTGATCTCATTTAAACAGCTGCCACTTGGCAGAGGATCTGCACCTGAATATTATTTGGCCACTGATTCCTGAGCTCACCTGGAACAACTTGGGGCAAGAGAGGTTAAAGCATTGTTGTATGACATGGCCTGATAGCTGTCTGAGTGTCTTTCATTAGCAAGGCCTCGGTGACAAGCTGAGGAGAACTCTCCACACTGGATGAATGTGTGGCAGTCAGAGCAAGAAGTATAAAGGGGGAGGAAGGACAGAGATTAGGATGCATAGCTGGGTTTGAAGTGGCACGTCTAAAGGCATAGTCCCATCTGCTTCAGTAATAAAATACGCATTATTTCAATATGTCTCTAATCCCTGAAGCTTGCTTTGGTGGAAAAAAGAGTTGATTTTCAGCACAAACCTTGAATTATCTTAATCCTAAATATCTCCCATAAAAAACCACAAGCAGCAGTGGATTAATGTCACTGGTGGATGTGCAAGACAGGCACCAGTGCTTCCTGTACCCTCAGGCTGTGTTGTCCATCAGGACATGGGCCACGTCTTGCAGAATTCCTGTAAGTGATTTGTTAAGCAAATTGTATTCCTATTCATTTCCTGCCTTCTTTTTGGGCCCTGGTGTTATGCTAAGCTCCTGACTTGTATTGCATTGTTTTGCTTTGCATAGTTATAGGTAATGGCTGATGCAATTTGAAATCCTGTTGCTGGTCATTCCTGAGGTACTGCTCCTTTAGAAAAAATAACGTTCAGCTCTTCATTCTGTTTTTATTAGTGTCCATTTGAGTCTTAATTAAGTTAAGGTTTCTGAATGTGGCTTTTGCGAGACTTGCAGATCTGGTTTTACGCAGACATGCACAGGAGTCCTGTGACGAATAACAGCAAAATACAAAAACCTTCCAAGTGTTCCTTTTACCTTTTCTAGTTCCTCTCCTTGAACAGCTAAAGTCAAGTTTGGAAACTAGAGTGCTCTGTCTCTTAAGTTGTACTACCTGTACTTGAGGTACCTTTAGAGAGAGGAAATCTTGGCTGACTCAATGTGTTTCTATCCAAGGAACCTTATACTTGTATTATGTGCCCAAAAGAAGCGTTAAAGAAAAAGAATGTTTGCTGTTGTACTGGGTCAGAGCAGGCCACTGGCTGTGCCCAATGGGTATGTGCATTACTGGCACTGCACTGGTCTCCTGGGATAAGTTTTCCCCCCACAGTATCCAGAATTGAGCTTCAGTGGAGGTGTGTTTAGCTTGAAGTGGCAACTGGGGGTGAGTAATGCCAGATGAAGTGAGAAAGGTGGGTTGCCATCTGCAGGTTCCTACCAGAAGTGCTGACTGGCAGTGATGCAGCTCAGGCAGTCCTGGGGTCTCCAAACAATGCCTTTTCTGGGGCCAGTCCTATTTGCTGACATGTTGCTTTCATGAATCTCATCATTAGGGCTGTAAGCACATGAACTATAAGTTAATTCTGCTGTAACATGATTATTAAATCCATTAATCAAAGGCAGGAGATCCGTAATTAACTTATTCTCCAGCATCAAGTAAATGATTCTGCTGTGAGCTTTAAGAAAGCAATTGTTCGCTAATATGCAACATACAGTGGGGCTATTAGACTATAAGGCTCTGTAATTGTATAATTAAATTATAAATTTTGCATATTTTAATAATGCTTTAATTATTTTCTGTGTAAAGTTAAAATGGAGGTTCATTTTTTTTTGCATTTTTAAGGCCTTACATATAATTTATAAAAAAAAAAAAAGAAAAAAAGAAAAAAAATCAAAATTAATGTCCGTCCTCTGCCTGTAAGCTGACGCTTTCCATGAAAGGCTTTGACCAGGCTTTTGGTGGCTCACCTGTCTCCACCAGTGGCTGGCTGTAGATTTCTCCTGTTACACATTTCAGCAGCATTGTTGTTGGTCACTGTAGGCATTCAAATTTTAACCTGCAAAGACCAAAGAAGTGCCTCATAGCACTGTGCTATACCAAATGCTTGGGTTTGCTTTAATACAGGTTTATGGACTCCTTTTCACACAAGCTAGTATTTCTTTCCAAGGGGCCAGAGAGTTCAATGATTCCTTTCAAGACTGAACTCATTCTTTTGCGAGGTGGGAGCTGTAGTGAGGAAACTTGCACAAAAGGTATCAGGAGGACATTTCACCCATAGGCCCTGCCCACATTTCCAGCCTGGCAAATCTTACTTGCTCATCTTAAACCTTTCTCTGTACACTTTAATCACAAGGGCAGTATGGAAGCAATAGCCACCACTGTTCCCCTTCCTGTTGAGGGAGAGGGACATGAAGGTTTGTTTACCTTCTGCCTTTATTTTGGGGATGCTTTTCCATTAGCTCTCTGTTTTGCACAGAACACAGTGTTTTCAGGTGTCATATTCTACTGCAGCAGACACTGTAGTTTAATGCAGAGTGAAACTATTTGTGTGTCAAAGGCAGTTGCTGTCTACATCAACAGTGCCACAGGAGTGCTTTCAGGTACAGCAGGGCTTCAAAGACACTGGAGCTTGGGGAAAACGTGTCAAACCTTGACACACAAAACCAGACAATAAAAGAGCAGCACAAGAAAGTGTGTCTTTCACATGCTGACAGCCACAAGCAGCAAGACAGAAATGGGGCAGCGGGCTGGGGGGCCTGCATACAATGAGCAGGAAAGGGTGGGAGTTACAGGAAAGGCCCTGGGATCCCCGGCCTGTCCCAGGGTTCTGGGTGGCACCCACTTACCTCTGTCACCAAGGCATGGCTGGTGCAGGTGTTAAAGGGTCTAGCAATGTCCAGGTGTGCCCCTTGCTATTCTCAGCCCCTCTTGGGTGCAATGTTCAGCAAGTTGTCTGAAAACTGGCCTGGTCCCTATCACAGACCTGCAATAAATGTGCTCTAAGCATTTGGAGAGAGGCTGGAAGAAAACAAAACAAAAAACCTCAAAGCCACATGGTTCTGACTTTGACAATGTTTCAAGGTGCTTTTACCTGACAGACTGAAAAGCAACGTTAGCTCTGGCAGCTGAGACCCAGATGTGTGTTTTTACCTGTCCATCTGTTTCCCAGCAGATGCACAGAGACAGGAGGCACAGCAGGAAGTGTAAGCCCAAAGTTGACACTGATGGTGCTGCCAGTGACATGTACCAGCAAAGTTCTTAAAAGGGGCAAACCACAGTGTTTCCTGGGAAAGCCTAATAGAGAGAGCTCTCTGAAACTTGGAGACAATGAATATAGTCATTTTTCTTGGCAACCCTAACGTTGATGGATAGGAGAGTTTGCCATGTCCAGCAGCTGATATAAAGTCGCTTCATAGCTGGATATTTATGAGAAGTTTCATTTCAAATAATATAGTTTTGCTTCTAGCAGTGCTGTGGTTTAGCCCTGTTATTACTGGGAACTAAATCTTTAGGATATTCTAACTATAACTTCAGGGCCTGTTTGTTCTATGCAGCAAGGTGAATATTTTCCAAAGCAATGGAAACTTTATAATGGAAAGTTTTATTAGCAAAAACTACCTGTCCCTAAAACCAGCCAGGAAATCAGGCACAGAGAAGAAACCTGAGGGATGCTCCTTCAGCTTCTCCTGCTTTCTCTCACAGCAGTAGTGAGGAAAGTAGTGTTCTTCATGACATCAAATGTACAGGTATCCTGTATCAGTCCTCCTCTAGGAAAGCAACTAGAAATCAAGTTGTGATACAAGCAAAATTCTCTCCCCTCATCTCTGCTGCACATGGATCTTACATAAACTACTCTTATCTCTTGAGGGAAATAAGTTTCACCCCCAGTGCCAGACCTGACCCCCAGCCAGCACTGCTCTGAGATCTGTGCAGAAGGGGATGCACTTCCATTGAAACTTCCAAGGTGTTTTTAGAAGTGTGAGTCTTTCCTGTTCTATGCCAGAACAGTAATATAAATGGGATATTCCCAAGTGATTCCCTTATCTCTTTGGAGCGTGCAGAGCAAAGGGCTGCAGTCAGTAAGGCCTATATGTTGGGAGGGTCCCTGTGGTCCCACAGCAGCCTGGAAAGGCAGAGCAGGACCTCCTGGAGCTGCCAGCTGGGCTAAAGTCTCTTTTTCCTCAGGCTAAACCATAAATCAGACTCCAACCTCTTCTTTCCATTTCTCCTTCACAGACGCTATTAGCTCTGCCTTAGGTTCAGGCTGCAACCCCTGGTAATACAGTGTCCAAATAAGTTGTGTCTGGGCAGTGGTGCTCGGGTCAAAATGATCCAGCAATGAAGCTGGAGAGCAGGAATCTGCCTCCCACCACTGCGCTTCAGTTTGTTTGGAATTGTTCCAAAATTTAACACTTCTGACAAACATTTATGTTCACTTGTGATCAGAGAGCTTCAAAGAGATGCCCTGTGCTGTCCAGAGGAGGGGACATGCAGGCTATGTGTGGGGATGGTAGGCTTTGCTGGATTTAGATGGTTTAGGCACCCATGACTTATGCATCAGGAGGAGGTGGAAGTTGTGAGAGGGGACAGGAGAAATCTTTAGAGTGAATAAGGACAGAAGGTAACACTTGAGACAAGCTTGGAGGAGCAACATTTAGCCCCGAAAGAAGGGCTGAGAGCACAGGTATTGCCTCTTGCTGTTTAATTTCCTGCTCTTCTCAGGACTTTGTGTGTTGTCTACAGAGAGACAGGACTGCATCAAAGAATCCTGCAGATCAGCACCCTGGGCTTTTTGTGTTCATACCTCCAGAAGGAGTCATGAAGGAGTAATCTCCAGACAACATCATTCATCTCAATTACCTGAGGGAATGGCCTGAAGCTGTGTCAGGGCAGGGTTACGCTAGACATCAGGAAAAGGTTCTTCCCCCTGAGGGTGATTGGGCACTGAACAGGCTCCCCAGGGCAGTGGGCACAGCACCAAGGCTGAGGGAGCTCAAGGAGTGTTTGGACAACACTCTCAGGGATGGAGTGGGATTGTTTGGGTGTCCTGTGCAGGGCCAGGAGTTGGACTGGATGATCCTGATGGGTCCCTTCCAACTCAGAATAGTCTGTGATTCTTTGAATACTTGGAGGTTAAAACAAACAAACAAACAAACAAACAATCAATGGCAGATCTCTGGCACAAATGCTGGCAACCATGTTGTGCCACTGGGAAGATGAAGCTTGTCTAGGGATATTTGCTTTCACTAATGCTTGTGCTCTTGGGGTCAAGAGAGGGCAGAGCACTGGGGGGGCTTTGCCAATCTCTAGAAGCCCAGTGCTAGTCCTGTCCCCTTCACTATCCTGATGTTTCTAAGGGTCACAGTACCAAGGGTACCTCATCTGGGATAGCTCTTAGCTTTGCACATTTATTCCTAATAAAAGTCATGGAAGCTGGAAATGGCATTAAGTGAGGGAATATGAATAAAGACTTGGTGTGAGCATGAGTTAAGAAGTAAAGGTCTATGTCCATTTAAATTGGTAGCCAGACTCCCATTAGCTTAAATGTGCTCAGGATTTCACCCTGTCCTTTCTTTCAGCTAAGCTGGCTTCCTGTTTGAGTTGGCAGGGCAGATACCTTTGTCCCTGTCCAACAGGGCATACTTGGAGTTGTTTTTCTCCCAAGCTTATGGAGCACTCTTAGAAGTCTCAGTCTATTCCAGCTGCAGCGTGGCTGGACACACCAAACAGAAACATTGTGTGTGCACTGCAAGTCAGAATGGTTTTGTGTTAAATGCTGTTCTAAAGTAAATGTCTGAAAGCACAAGCAGTCTTGAAGGCCTGGTCTGATCTTGTATTTGTCATTACATTTCATGACAACTGACATGAATCTACGTCTGCACTAAAGAGGCTTTCTCTGCTTATGACAAACACCAGTTAAAAGGTGTGCAGTGATGCTGGAGGGGGGCATTGCTCTTATTATAGCAGTAGAGGGGAAAGGACACTGCCTGGCTGCTCTCCTGTGCCACAGCACATGGCAAAGGTAGACCCAGTCATGTTTGTGGGCTGTAGCAAAAGAGGAAGGCAGGACATCTCTGGGAAGATATGAACCAATAGTATAAAGCCAAAACTTACTGTCTCCTTGGGAAAGGGGGAGGGAAATAATCTCTATATTTAAAACAAGGCATTGCAGGTGGGCATATATCTCAAACTGGATAAATTTAAAATTCTGGAGTGATGGGAAGACTTGGTCTTAGTGTTGAGAGGCATCCACATGGTCTGACTTCTACCTGCAGAGCTTTAAGTCCATGTTCTCTGAAATCTGAGGATTTGTCTTCCAAAGGTCTCAACCCAATAAAAACATAATAGAGTCCCAAATTAATAAAGCTGTACATGTTCTATAATTTAGTGGAACTAAAAAATCCACATTGAAACAGACACAGGCCATTTCCATTCAAATCCCTCTTCTGCTAGAGGCTTGGGTAAAGGGAGGGACTCTCCAGTGTGACTGAAAATAAAACCCCTATGACATACTGGAAAGACCAAAACCAGATGGCTTCTGGATTCACAGGCTTCCAGAGTGCCACATTCTCAGGCCATGCCTCCAGGCAGTTCAGTGCTAAGCAGATGCAGCTGCCCGGCAGGCCCTGCTGAAGCCCTGTCCTAAAAGACAGGAATCAGAACCTCATCATGCTGGTACACCCTGGATCTGAAAACTTCTTCTGTTTCAAAACTGTGCTAGTATACACTATACTTATCTTGGTGTAGGATCTGCGATCTCCCCAGGGAGTACATTGACGTTATACGAAAGCTTTTCTTTTTGGAGGACAAAAAAGCAACTCCATATCAAGAACTAAATTTGCTTCCTCTTCCCTGTTCATAACTCTTCTGTTCATTTAGCTTACTAGCAGGGATGAGCACCCAAATGTCAGCTCTAAAATACGGATTTCTTGTTTGCAATCCTCTGGTCTAATCTGATGAAGAAAGTAAGACATAACAGATTTTTGGGCCCAAGCAAAGCAGACTGCAGTTCAATATTGAATTCTTGTGGTAAACTACCAAGAGAGTAAAAAACAATTTAAAAGGGTTTGAAACTACAGGAACTTCATGAAAAACTGCAGGATTTGAGACAAAGATCTGAAAAAGGTAAGAAGAAAGAAAGAAAATGTATCAAATTATTCATTATAGTCTTAACACTCTCCTCAGATTAACAAGAAGCCCATTGCCTGATCCCAAGTGTAACAACAGGCTGTAATTTAAAACAACTTTTATTCATTAATGAATAGAAAAGTTATATCAGTGAGAACTTTGATAAAACCTGTGCCAAGTACCAGCACTAAACAGTCTTTCCTTGTAAAGATGTGGCTTGCTACCTGATTGTGTGTTGGGACACTAGCTATTGGCTTATGCTACCAATTCAATCACTTGGTTTTAAATGAAATTAACCTTGTGAAAATGCAGACTATTCTTTTCAGCAGATGGTACTGTTTGTGTATACAAATACCTCTTGGAAATGTTAATGTAAACCACATGCTCTGAAATGACAGGATTCCTGCACTGAGCCCTTTATCCTCCTGAAAATGAAAAATAACACTCTGTGAGCTCAGACTGGTGGCTGCTGCAGCAAGACCAGTGCCTGCTTATTGCTTATGCTGGCTGAACTGGGCACAAGAACAGTGAGGGGAAAAACAGGTGGAGGGCATAGAAAGAATGTTGGGCTGTGGTGCTTCTCTCCCCTAAACACCTGTATTAGCTCTAGAGGAGGGATGCAAATAGCCACTGTTAACCTGTTTGAGCTCTCCTCTACATTGCAGCTCCTTCATATTTTACTGGATAAATTAATCCCCAAAGTGCTTTATGCTGCTGTTCCTAGACTGTTTTTGGTTGCCAGCTAGGGTGACTCTTCAGAGCATATTCTGAGGCTTTACATTCCTCTGGGTTACAAGCATTTGCATCTCTCAGGAGTGCCTCAAGTTACGGCATGGCCTGATGCTGTTTACTATCCATCTTGCTTCCCCATGTCAACATTCACAAGGATCTGTCCTCAAAGCCTTAGAGAGCAAATGTTCTTAAAAAGAGACAGATTGCAAAAGCTGCACCTTAGGGCAACGTTCTGCAGACCAGAACTATCACTGCAATGCAGAATTATCTCAAAAAGCCAGTCAGTCTTTTCCTCTGTACATTCACATTCTGCCAAGAGCACAAACAAACAGGCTTCCTGTAAATAGTGGAATTTACAGTGAAATAGTAAACCTTAGGGATAACTCTGTCCTCTACCAAGCTCCCTCAGAGCTATACGGCAGATGTGGTCAGTGGGAGATGAAACAGCCCCGAGCACAGAAACCATCAGGTTGGAAGCTGCCACTCAAACTGGTTCCTGTTCCCTGTAGAGCTGTACAAGGCTGAATCCTTAAGCAAAACAGAGCTGTGTGCAGTGCTTAACCTGTGGCTTTGTCCTCACTGCAGATTATGTGTTACATACCAGTCCTTTGTGGGAAAGGCTGATTCTCATATGAATGTGTCTGAATATCTGGGAAAAAACCTCCTTCCCCTACTACCTTCTGTCCCTCCTTTCCTTCTTGAAGTTGCCAAAATCAGCAATAAATTGGAATAGACAGAGCTGACACTTTTCAAGACAACATGTGGTTGGCTAGGCTGGGTCACCGAAAAGTGCACAGAGGTGTAACTTAGAACAAGTCCTGAACAATGGCAAAACATCAAAGTTGTAACAAAAGCTGCAGGTAATGAAAGCAAGTTGAGGGTGGCTGGCTGCTGTAATCATGGAATTGGTCAGGCTGGAAGAGGCCTTTCTGGGGAAGAGTATGAAGCACAAGTCTGATGAGGAGCAGCTGAGGGAGCTGGGGGGGCTCAGCCTGGAGAAAAGGAGGCTCAGGGGGGACCTTCTGGCTCTGCAACTCCCTGACAGGAGGGGGGAGCCGGGGGGGGGCTGTCGGGTTCTGCTCCCAGGGAACAAGGGACAGGAGAGGAAATAGCCTCAAGCTGTGCCAGGGGAAGTTTGGAGTGGATATCGGGGAAACTTTCTTCACTGGAAGGGTGGTGGCATTGGAAAAGACTGCCCAGGGCAGAGGGTGGAGTCCCCATCCCTTCAGGGATTTAAAAGCTGTGTGGATGTGGCACTTGGGGACATGGGTTAGTGGTGGCCTTGGCAGTGTTGGGGGAACAGTTGGACTTGATCTTAGAGGGCTTTGTACAAAGAAATTCCTTTTGTTAACATTAATATTTGGTGGCTGGAGCACATTAGGACATTTTAGTTGGGTTTTACAGAAAGAAACTGATACAGAAAGAAGGTAATGATTTTTTTAATAGAGTATCTCTCTGGGGGGTTGTGTTCATATCACAAACATTCACTTTATTACATTTTATGGAATGGACTTTAAATGCCAGTATATACAAGACAACATTTCATTATTGGAGTTTGTGTTTATTCACTTGCCATTGTCAGTCTGTTCCCCTTTGTTTTCTCATGCTGCTTTTTGTAAAAGCTATGATTTATGAATATGAGGTTTAGATCCCTCGCAATATAGCACAGTGAAATGGTTCAATAAAAAGTTATTAAAGTAAAAAATCTATAGTTTTGTGTGCTCTGCCCACCTTGTAGAGGAACCCCCAGTAAGAGATTCTTACTCTAAGCAAACACTGTAATATAAGCTGCCTGCTGAGAGGCCTCACTCAGTCAGAACTGTGCTGAATGGCGGCCATTGCAGGCAATTCCAGTCCTGCCCACATAACTGCAGGATTACACCCTCCCAATTACAAAAGTAGCATAGACCAAAAAAGGTCGGGGAGAAATCTGCCATAAAATGTCAATTTTATAACCAGGAAATAAAGACTTCCAGTAGCCTTAAGCTGCACAGTACCAAATGGCACATAACTGTGTGTGCACCACATTTAATTTATCTTTAAAAGAAAGCTCTGGATCCTGCTGATTGCAGGATAAAGAAAGATGACTTTGGGCAGTTTCCAGAGCCCACTTAGAATCTGAATTTCTGAAGAAAAGTAACACTTTTCCAGGCTAAAATAGAGAGTGAAAGGGTGATTTAGACTACCCTCCCTCAGCCCACACGTGTTTTTCACCCAGCAGTATTGACTTGCCACAGCTGCACAGCCACATAAAAGAGGGGATGACAAATGGGCCACTCAAGCCTGTGGCTGGCAAGAAATGAGAGCTGCTTATAACAGTGAAAGCTGAAGGAAGCATTCTCCAGGCTAAAAAATAATGTGTGAGGAAGACATGGAAGGTGGTAGAATCTGTTCAACTGCAGCACAGCAGCAGGAGTATAAGAGATGGGTTACCAAACAATTTTGCTGCCTCTATTTTGTGTTCCCAAATCTCTGAAAAAATTTTGCTCACTACAAACAGCAAGCCCTCCGTCTGTCTGAGGGAGGGAGAACTTCAGCAAGTGAGGATTACCTCAATGAGTGACAGGCGTTAAAAGCACTGAGGCACACCACAGCCAGCAGGACCAAAATCCCCAGCCTGGCACTGCGTGCCCCCAGGAAGCACCATGCCCAGCTCCTGAGCACACAGCGTGCTGCTGCACTCGGCTTCTCCCACTGCAACAGAGCAGCTACTGAGGAAGCAATCACAGTCCCTCTGTTATCTCTGGCAAACAAAGAATAACAGCTTTGTTTTTGTTTGTATAATCCTATACACTCTCTTGGAGATCTAAACTTGAAGGTTCTAACCTGCTCCAGGCTACCAAAACAATTTTGCCACCTGCAGTGCTCTGCTCCGTGCAGTCCTGCACACCCATCTCCAGCAGGTGAGATGCTGAAAGGAAACACAGGTACGAGTGACAGGGCCCAGCACAGCCACTCAGCTGAACAGGCTGCTGTCCAGTCAGTGTTGCATCTTGCACACCTCACACACTCTTCTGCTGGGTACCTGAGGACACAAGCATTTTGTCCACATTGAATTCACCGATGTTAGATACCTGGATACCCATTGGCTCAATTCCTTTCCTGCTGAAGTAGGAGGATGAAGCAACTAACTTCTACTAAAAATATAGATAATAAGCCCAATAAAACACATTGACCAGCATGAAAAACAAAGGGAAAAGCAATTTGGAGTAGTGGTCCACATTGCCAGGGTTCTGAATTGTGAAATAACCAATAATCCTGTGCATTTTGTTTCTCAAGACACATTTGATTTTCTCATGGCTTTTCATAGTCAAATCACTGCAGTTAACATTATCACTGGAAATTTCAATGCTTGTGAAGCTGATTTTCTGTTTATAGCTGGTGATGGAATTGTTGAGGATATTAGTGATGTTGACATCTTCCATTTCTTTAGTGATCTTATTTGCTGGCCCCTAGGAAACAAGAGTGCAGAGCTAGTTTTAGGATCTGTCTTCTCCTGCAGAGGAAGGAAACCATAAGGATATAGATAAAAGAGTGGTTGTATGTGGTCCACTCAAACACGCCTTTCAGCTGCTTCCTATTTTTAGGAGGGCCTGAGGTCCCAGAGATGCCTGTGTTTCCACCACTGTATTTCTAGAGGTATTTTTAGACCTTGAGCAAGTCTCACTCTGTCACTGAGCAACCCAGTGCAACCCAACATGCATCTCCTCCTGGACATCCATCCTTCATGTCTACTCAGTAACTTAATGGCTGGGGAACACAGCATTGAAGTGGGAAACCTCTTTTCCCTCTGACAGGATTTGGGCCTTTGATGACTACTGGACTATGGTCATAGTTGACTTTTTAATTTCTCACGCTAAAGCAGAGCACTTGAACAATGTACTCTCGCAATCCCCATGGAACATGGTGGGACTGATGTTTGGTAGTGTCTTCTGGGAAGGGAGGAAGAAGGGTTCATATTTCCTTTGTAAAAAAAAGAGCAAAGTACCTTCCTAATCAGAGTTATTCCATAGGAGAGCAAAGAGGTTTGTTATACCGAGTCTTCTCTGGCTGCATTTTGAAAGGAGCAGAGGTGCTTCATGCTCACGTGAGCTCAGTTCAGGGCCACAGACCCAATTCCAGTGGCAGGCCAAAGTGCCTTCCTGAATGTGGTCTGATGAACCCAATATGACTGTCAGCTGAGGCTGCTGCTCAGAAGTCTGTCAGAGACACAGTGCTCTAGAGCTATTCATGTGCTTGCTGCACACAAAAATAAAGATTTAGTGCCATTTAGGAGAAGCCAGTGTTAATGTACCTGTAACAGGAAGACCATTTGTCTTATTCAGTTAATGGAGAACTAATTGCTGCCAATCCAAGATCTCTGGGCTTATCAGGCCTTACCTCTTGAGGTACTTTAGGTGCACACTTTTGTGATGAGCTGTAGTGAGCCACTGCATATTCCACAAGGGCACCAAAGATGAAGCTGAAGCAGATGCCAAGATAAACATCAATGGCCTTAATGAAACAGTTGGTTTTTGAAAGTGAACTTCGTGAGCCGATCATCAGAGTTGTCATGGAAAGCACTGTTGTAACTCCTTGGAAAGCAGAAAAAGAGATACCTTCTCTTGTGGACTCTTTGGAAAAGTCCTGGCCTACCCTTCTGCCCATGTTGTTGCTCATATCATTTCTTACCAAATCCAAATCATCCATCGCAGCAACTGAAATGCTTTTGCAGCACTAGCTACAAGTTTCACACAGGCTCTCCCTGCTGTTGACAACCTGGCTCCAATAAGCACTTGACTCTCTTCTTTTTCTGGCTTTCTGTAAAAAATTCCCCCATCCTGCTCCCTCCAAAGCACACCACAAAGAATGTGTGCTCTGTCCTCTACTCTCTGCTGTGAATCTCCTGGGAGCCTTGGCAGGTGGGCACGTGTACCTGCCACAGCACATCCTCCATGCTAACCCAGCTCTGCCCCAAGCAACAGCAGAAGGTCAACAGACTATCCCGGAGCAGAGAGCTCAAGAAAAGGACCATCTACCCAACCTTCAGAGGCTGCCCTGCCAGCTTAAGTCTTCTCAATTCCTCAGGCAATAACTCACCAATGCAGGTTCTTGCAGGCACTGAGTCCAATGTGATCCAAAAAGAAACCCAGGACAACATGACAAGCAGAGTGGAGGGCACATAGGTCTCCAAAATGAAGTAAAGTACATTTCTTCTTAGCTCAAACTGTAATATCAGACGTGGGTAACTGCCTGATCATGAAAGGAAGAAACTCAGTGAGCATGAGATTCCCAAGGACACCTGAAGTGAAACTGGAACAGCCCAGCACCAGCCCTTCAGCTGAGGGACCTCAGCAGAGCCACACCATGATTGTGGGGGAGGCATTGCTTCACCTCAGAGGGCTTGCTTTGCCAACACATCCCACACGAGAGGACACACAGCACTGACAGGGCAGGGACATCCAATGATGCAGGGTTTGCAGAGGGGCTTCTGGGCTTCAGCCCCAGTGGAAGTATGTGACAGCAGTGCCTTAACTGGGAGCAGAGCAGGGCTGGTGCTGTCCCCTGCTCTCGCACACTCAGCTCAGTGCACTTTTCCCAACACTGCTTGGAAGGGGCATTGCCAAGTTCAGGCTCATCTGATGGCTGAGAAACACACAAAAGATTTGTCTCTCGATTTCAGCAGGCTCTGGCTCACATCCCAAAGCATCCCACTACCTTATCATCACAAGGAATTAGATGCTCTGTTTTCATTAGCAATTTGTGATCTTTGATAATGGTATCCTTTTCTGCTCAAAAAAATTCAGTCAATTTTTTAAAATCAATTATTTGTAAATACTGACATAAGGGTTCTGGGGTTGGATCAGTAATGTTTTCAGGATATAGTTCTGCTGTTTAAACAATAGCTCCCTTTGAAACGTAGAAACAAAGTCTGTGTTGTTCATGGGCTGTGTACACAACAGAACAACAAAACACTGTTATTTTTAAAACCTTCTAAGGAAGTTTTGCCCCCCTTTCACAGTGTCTGTGATTGGAGAGAAGAGTATTTACACTGATAATGAAAAAGACATTGAATTCTGATGTACAAAGAGATGTTATTCCATCATGATAGAATTGTAATTTACAATCAAAAGTATATTTTAAAAATTAATTTTACTCCCAGTTACTGTAACTTTATAGAAAGAAGGGAGAAGGTTTCTTCAGGTATGTGTGGAGATGTGATGGGAAATACCCAAGAGCTTTCCTTACCTTTTTCTTTCACAAATTTACCTGTCTCCTGCTGTGACTTGGAGACCAGGGTGTAGTAACGCTCCACCGTGTACTGGGAGAGCCGCAGCTGCTCCATGCCATGGACAGAGTCATTTCCTCTCAGCCATGTGAAGGTGACATCGTTTTCATCATAGCCCCCTAAGGAGAACACAGAGACCTGTCTGACTGTGGTTTAGCCATTACAGCTTGGTTGCTGCCCTGCTCTGAGTCCTGAGGGGGAACACAGCCACGATCCAGGCACTACAGGCTGGACAAAGGCCCTCAGAGCTGTGTCAGACCACAGGCGGACCTTGGCTGTGCCTTCATTGCTGCACTTTGTCTCCTGGTCCAGATTTCAATAGGAACACGTGCCTTTGGGAACGACACACAACATGCAAGCCTGCAGAGAGTCTATTTCAATCCTTTACATGGGGTATTTCTGATTTAAAGATAATCGATTGCTGTCATGCACAGCTTGATTACATGCAGCAGGATTAAACACTGCAGCAAGTAAGCCTCAAATGTAGTCTCTTCAGTCTGAGAGGAGAGCAGGAGATACACAGTGCTTAAAAATAGAGAATTCAGATCCCACTGAGTCCCTTACCAAGGAGCAGAAGCACATTTCACTGAATCACCTATTCAAGTGCCTAAAAATAGGAGAAAATGCATTTTCAGTCAGTCAGAAGCTTAGAACTGAGACTGCTACATGGTTATGAACTAGGTTCCTCTGACTGGATACGCATTGCCCAGAAAACTTGCTTATAAAGGCAACTGTTTCTACAAATCATTCCTCCTATCCCCAAAGGCATTAAGTTACTGAGGACAAATAAATGCCCCTGACATTTAAGTAACACCAAATTCCTGCCTCCAAAGAAGTGGGACTCCGTATATGCCACCTGAGTAAGTGCTTCCAGGAATGTAAGTGATGGCATAACCTCAGGTTGGACTGAGGGATATCTCAGTCTGAGAGATAAAGCTTGTACTGAATCACCAGCCTGCCATTCTCTTCAAAAATTTCACTTAATTTAGGAAACAAGCCCATCAGTCTCACTGATGTAATTATTTTATTTTATTTGAGACCACGCGTAAGGACACTGTGATTCTGGTAATAACCCGTTCGTCCTGGTAGGAGGAATCAGATGCAGTTGCAGCTCTGTTTTCATCTAATTGTGTTTTCTTATTAGACACAAATTACCAGAGCTTGAGCGAGATAAGCTCCTAAATTAGGTGTCCAGAGTATGAATCCCTGAGTAGAATCCTAAGCATACGACTTTTCTAAGTTTCTAAGTGGTTTTATAAATTGTAGTTACTCAGGAAAATTTTATAATAAATGATAGATTGTTGTTAATTCATCTGGTATATATTTAAATAGCATTATTTCTGGGCACTTATCCTAATGAAATCTCCAGTGGGCAATGTGTATGTAATTTCATTGGAATTATACAGCAACTCAACATGATGTAGGATCCAATCACTTTTAAACCAGGCCCAAACAAGCTCCGCTTTAGCAGAAGAGGCCAATCATTATTATTTCAAGAGCTGTGCTTTGTAATAAAGTTAACCATGGTGAACTAATATGATTTTAATGTGAAAATAATATGTGCTTCCCTAGGTGCTTCATGCTGCAACCTCAGAAGTTAAAAAGATGATGTTTTCAGTGCTGAGATGTTTGGTTTTGTGCCATCAAGCAGGAGATGAAGCCTGCTCATTGTGGAGCTTCGCAGCACACAGCAGCAGAGCTGGCTGAGTTCTGGGCTAACAACCCTGGAGTGGTCTAAATTTTCCTGGAGCCTTTCTCAGCCAGCATTGCCATAGATGAACTTTTAATCTCATTGAGAGCAGAACTCACTGACAATTCCTTTTCTTGAGACTTCCCAGTCAGAGACTCTTCTGTTGACAAGGGTACTAGATACCTAAAAATGTGAGAGGTTGTTCCTTGCCATACCCCATCCCATGCACTTACCCCACAAGTTAGTTTTGAAGAAGCTATGTGTTCAAAAGGTACCAAATTTGGAAAACCAGCCAATATTACTTCAACTTTTCTGTGCAAAATTGAAATATCTGCATTTCAATATAAATATTCATTATTATCACTCTTTTTGCATAGTCTGCACAGTGACAGAAATTCTCTGGACCGTGGATTTTAACACAAACATTTGAAAATTGATGATGCAAAAGTTGTTTTCTTTTGGACATTAGTATCTGCAGGACTGAAAGTCTACTCCAGAAAGCCACTGCACTGAATCCAAATATTCAAGATATGTAGTTATTTATGAATAAACAAATTTAGAGTTTTCTAGAATGTTACACTTACAGCTTTCCAGCTGCAGTCTGCATGTTTGTGTGTCCATAGGATATTTTGACAGGTCCATGTTACAGGCAACAGTAGTAGTGATTCTGTAGGAGGAGAAAGAACTCTGAAAGTTGCAATAAAAGCATGTAATGAAATACCGGTTTTACATAACAAACTGGATGACAAAGACTTTGCTCTGTCATTAGGCCTATGAAATGAATGAATTTAGAACCCTCCTTAAGAGCATGTGCTCTCTGCAGCCACCCTGATGAATATGTAACCCAAGCAGGAATTTTGCTTTGCTCTGGTGGGAGATTCGGTGTAGATTCACATTTTTTTTCCAGTGCTACAGCTTGCACGTCTGAAGAAGTCACCACTTGTGACGTGAAGGAACGTTAATGAAGGGCACACATATTCTGGCTTGCTCTCATGGGGAGGTAAATGAGTTTTACTTTGCAGTTGAGGTAACTGGGACCTAGTTACTGGGAGTAACGAGACAGAGCACAGTAGGAACTGCTAACACAACCACAGAGCACATTCCTGCAGTACACAGACATATACAGTTTTTGGTAAAAAACAGAAGTCATTGCTACATGGCACTGGATAAACAAACAGGTTTCCACTATCAGTTAAACTTTCACTGTTATGATGTCCTCTTTCCATTCCTCCTCTGTCTCCACCTGACTCAACTTTTCTCGGGTGACACCGAAACTTGTGAGCTTTCTGAGTGCAGGACACAGCATATACCATGATGAGAAATCCTGATCCTTGACTGGCATTTGCAGGAGGCCAGAACAGGGGGAAATGCATTGGAAGAGTATGGTCACAGTAGGCTCACTGACCCTAAGCTCCTGACCCGTGACAGCTGCTGTCCGGTGTAATTCTGGGAATCTATTCTGACCCCTCACCCCCAAAGCAAAGGGTGACTCACCTCAAGGCATACAAGATGGTGCCATTAGAGAACAGCCTGATGAGACGGTTGCCCACGGTGACGTCGTGCAGGAAGGACCTTTTGGACTCCACGATGTAGGTGTCTGGCACCCAGAGCAGCTCCGCCAGGCGAGCATCCAGCGTGAAGCTCCTGTTGCCGTGGAAGACCAGCCGGGGGTCTGTCCAGCGCTGCCGCAGGGATATGGTAGCTGTGTAATCCTGGGAAAGAGAGGAGAGCCTGTGAGGATGCATGTCCAGAACCTGCACAGCACAGCCATGGGCATGCCACGTGTGACAAGAGACATGGCACACATTTGTTTAACCTGTCACAGCCAAACTTCAATGAAGCCTCAAGCTTTATTTTCAGCATAGTTTTATTTATTCAGTAATATTTTTAATATACTATATTCTAAGGTATGGTGTTTGAGGACTAAAGATTATACTTACAGTGCTTTTTTTAAAATAATGAGCAATTACTGTGATTGATATTTTTTTGTGTTCATTGTGCAGGTAAGAAAACATATGGGAAACACACACTTGAGGCCACCCAGTAAGTCATTGACATTACAGATGAGTCATTGTCTAGAGCTGGGAAATTCCACACGCACTATAAATATGATCGTGAAAGACACACTGGCACTGGAGGAAAAAAGGTAAGTGAATCCAACCTGTTACTTCACTGAGGTCTTAAAAAAGCCCCAAACAAAGGAAAAAACTAAACTGATATCTTTTAACAGGAGTTTTGAATCTAAGGACACTGGGATTAACTTGTGTTTAGCCTGCCAAAATCAACCTGCAGTGGCTGAAGCATTTTCACAGAGCCCCAGCAGAAAAGAATAAGCAGCACTCACTCAGCTCTGAAGCCAATGCTTTGCTGAGCCTTCTGGACACACACAGGCAGTGCTGGACTATTTCACTTCCACCCTTACAGCCCAAGTACATTCAACCAGTAATGCCTTTTATTTTCAGAACATCTCTGTCACAGACGGACTGGCACTGCTGGACTGGCACTTGTGTTAACAGCCTGAAGTCACTGTTTCACCACAGAAATGCTGCCTGGCTTTGGAAGATCAAGCAGTTCTGCTTCATTCCATCTCTAGTTTTTAAAATGCTCTAAGGAATTAAGGAATATCAGTGTTAGCTTTTGCAACTTTTAAAAATTCGCTCTTCGCCTGTGATGGAGTAAAAAAAAAGTCAAAGCCTTGTTATGGCTTTCAATACAGTGAGTTATAGTAGTGACAAAAGTGAAGAATCCTGGTTGATTTTCCAGCTTTGAGCAAGACACAGAGTGAGCCTCTGCAATATTTTCCATATGGTCAAAGAAATTTAGATGGATCATCCAGAAAAACTCCAGAACATGATCTATTTTACAAGGCACTTCAATTAAGTGAGAGGTTTGTGAATAATTGATTTTGTTGGTTCTGCTCCTTCCCCAAAATTAAAACCTTTAACAAAGTTAAAATATTTTATTTAGTGAACTTGTTTAATTTGTTAGAAGGAGGCAGAAAAACATAATTGGTGGTGGTAGTCTTGAAAATGCAGAAATTAAGTGTCGACATTTTTCCTGAATGACCTTCTAACTGTTTGGACTGAAATTATTTGCTGAATTTACCCAAGTTGCCTATGATTTTGGCCAACCCGAAACAGGAGCTTTCAGTGATCAGTGTTTGAAATCCAGCTATTATCAGAAGCAGAATGTACCAGACTCACCAGTGATGGGAAGATTTAAGAGATGTTTTGGGGTTTTTTTCTTTCCTTGGGAAGGCCAGTCCTTTGAGCCTCAGCCTGTGCTTCAGCTCAAAGCCTTACTTCTCCTCCTTGAGAAAAAACCCTGTCTGGGATTTCAGTCAGTGCCAGCACGTCCAACAGAGCCCATCCCTGTCCCATACAAAGGGCTCCTACATGGAGGAAAGGTAAGGGAGAGGAAATGCCACACAGTATTGATTTTTTCCATTCCCAAGGGGCCTGATTTCCACGAGGTGCTGAATTTTTGACCAGTAGGACCTTTGGAGCCACTTCTATTTACTTGCAAGCCCACATTACTATGGCATCTACACAGTCTGCAGTCATAGATGAGCCCTGTTTTCATCAGACCTCTGAAAGTGGTCAATAGCCCAGAACAGCAAAGTAGCTTCAAGTGACCATTTCTGTGGTCACAGAATATATGCCAAGTCTCTCAGGCTCTTATCTCATAAAATAAAAATTCTTTCACTTACCATGTTGCTCTCGGATATACTGGAAATACTTGCAATGTCCAGACTCATTGCAATTTGAACAGGTTCTCCTGTGGAGGGAAAGAAATGCCTCAGCAGACAGAAGGGAAGTGTGAAGGGCACAGTAAAGCCACTCAGGATGCTGTGCAGGGTGGGCACTGCCCCCAGCCTCACACGCTATCCCTAAAACCACAGAGGGCCAAAGAGCATTAGGCTCACAAGATTACATGATCCAAAATACAGTTATCACTGTCAGGGAGCTGGAGTTCTCTTCTGGTGCTGGTAGCAGAGGGCAAATACCCACCAGCACCATCTGTGAAGCTGAGCAGTTTGGATCGGCAGCATTTCAGTGGCATTTGTGCGTGGCCGGGCAGACAGGGCCACTGTCCCTTGCCTCCCAGCACCCCCCGGAGCGGCCCGGCCGCTGACTCCGCACTGGGCTCTGCTCGCAGCTCTGCCCACGCACGGCAGCCATGGGCAGCCCCGGTGCTCTGGGAGGCAGGAACGCACTGATTCCCGGGAACAAACCGCAAGTGCAACAGCCTTTGCCTCTTGTTAGTTACTACTCGACCGTTCTATTTGCAAACCAACTTTCAGCACTCGCCCTGGATCTGGGGAGTGCTGACACCGACTGCGGAGATCCACCGCGAGAGGGCGGCACCGCCCGGGAACGGCCGGGAGCGACCGGGAACGGCCGGGAGCGACCGGGAATCGCCGGGAACGGCCGGGAATCGCCGGGTACGCCCCAGGAACCAGCCGGGAACGGCCCAGGCATTGGCCCGGGAGCGACCGGGAATCTCCAGGAAGAACGGCCGGCGAATCGCGGTTACGGCCCGGGAACCAGCCGGGGGAACGGCCGGGAATCTCGGGCGGGAACGGCCGGGAATCGCCGGGTACGCCCCGGGAACCAGCCGGGAAGGGCCCGGAGCCAGCAGCGGCCCTGCAGAGGGAAATGCTGCACCAGCGCAGAGACACAAACTGTGCATTAGGTTGTGCCTGGTTTGTCTGATCCCCGGGACGAATGTGGGGCTCCAAGCAGGGCTTTCCAAGACATGCCTCTGCCTAAGTGGCGACACAGGAATGCCTTTCCTCTTGGGATTGCTAAAACTCAGTTTCATCATTTAAATGACACTTAGGAATGTCCAAGGGTCACAATTTCTAAATCGTTTTCCAGGTGGTCTTGGCTTTGTTTGTTTGGTTGCTTGGTTTAAGCTGTTACAAAATAAGTTTCATTTGCAAAGGATGTATTTTTTTAATGTAGGTGTCATTCATGCCCTCCGTCTATTTGGACTCTTGAAGCCCAGTCCAGTTACTGACCACAGGTTCAATCTGTGAGGACTCGGGCCTCTGGAGGAGGTGACACCAGAGTCCTGATCATTTCTGTATAACATCTGCCATAGATGCAGCTGATCTCCGTTTCATCATGGAGAAGCATCTCTTCACTGGTGTGACAAGAGTTGGAGGAGCTTTACTAGTCAGTCATGAGGTCACACGTTCCAGGCAAAACAAGACAGCAAATTCTGTATTGTCCCAGAAATTTATTACCATGGTCAGAAAATGGAAGAAGCTCAGTAGCAGCAGGTCAGTCTACAATGGGAAACATCCAAGGCCTTGTGAAAGTCAATGGGAAATTTTTGTGTCAAGCAGAGTTTCATTAATGGGTTCTGGCAGAAAACCAAAATGAATAGAAATAAAAAATGGTCATAGCTGTTTTTTAAACTTTCATTGATAGTTTTCAGATGCTGAATGTCATTCTGAGAAACCTTTTACTCTGTGTGATTACAGCACTCATCTGGAAAGTGGGAGACCTGACACCAAATTTGGTCAAGAGCCTCAGGTAAGTTTCTAAATGCCTGCCTGCTCCCGACTCCCCAGTCTCACCAAGGTTTAAAGCACGTTTGTGTCTCAGTGGAAAGAGAAGATGTGTCAAAAGTCAATATTTCTGGCAAGAAGGGTGCCTTCGTTCCTCTATAGCTGCAATCTACTAAATAGCTGTACATGAACATCTGTAAAGCAGAAAATCAAAGACTCAGGCTCTAAACAAAAGCTTGTACAGTTAGAGCAGAATTTAGTTACTTGGTCAGGTCTTTCCTAGAGATGTTGAAGTTTATAAATTCCCTGCTCTCAGCCTCAGAGATGGACATGTTCTCAAGGCCCACACATACATGCACCAGGTATTCAAGACAACAGTGGATGCACAGGAAGGAAGGGCAGCCCTGGCCACCACCTACTTTGAAAGAAACACAACCTTTTAAACTGCAGCATTCTAAAACAAGCTTAAAGCATCCCCTCCACCTGAGCCTTACAGGCTGTTCTTGAAATGCTCACATGCATGGAGCCAACATACCACCAAAGTAGGGCCGGAGGTATTTGTTGTATCCCATGGTGAGGTTCTCAAATCCAGGAAGGGATGTTGTGTCGCTGCTGTGCAAGCTGGATACGTGACCCAGGGAGCACCTCCTGGGGACACAAATACATACTGTGACGTGGGCTGGGCACATCTGGTGTGCAGCTGCAGCTGTATTTGCAGCTTGTGCTCAAACAAGCAAACTGCATAAAATAGTTATTAAAAACAAGTAGATAATTGAAATTACAAGCACTTGCTCACATTGCTACCTTGGCTGTATAATGAGCACCTTGAAGAGGTGGAAAAATGGCAAATTGCTTCCGCTGATAGCTACAGGTTGTACACACAGTCAGTACCTTAAGGACCTTCCTAAAATATCACAGAGATATCAAGCAAAGTCTATAGATCACAAGTTTTAACAATAACCCCCAATTTTCCCTTCCCACTCCTTCTCATACAGTCTATATAGGGAACATGCATTTCTTTTTCCTCCTGCCTAGGACAACCTGAGACAAATCTTACTGCCCAACAGCTCTTCCTCCCTAATCTCTAGTCTCCTAAAGAGGCTTCATCCTCAGATGTGAATGTCAGGCAGCTCCACACAGCTACTGCCAGGAGTAACACAGGGAGAGGAAAGGTGGAGCACTGTGCACTTCAGAGACACCCCCAGAGCTTTGAGGGCAGAACCACCCCAGCTGCATCCAACTGAGTGTCCAAACTGACCCTTTGTGACTGGACAATGGAGGCAGGAGCTGGCACTGTCAGGCTGACAGATCTGTACTATCATACAGACAGCAAGAGACACGGGGGCTTTGGACTGTACAAGGTGACTGTTCTGGTGCAGTGTCCCCAGGTGATCTCGTGCTCACTTGAGGAAAGCGTCACTGAGTGAATCCTTAGGAGTTTGTTATTGCTTTGGGCAGGGCAGAAGGAGGTGGGAGGCAGAACCTCTGCCACTCCCAGTCTCAGGACCCCGCTCTGGGCAGGAAGCAGCCATGGACTTACAGCTCTTACCAATGTTTTTTCTTCTGTTCCCTTCAAAGCTGGGTTAATAGGCCTTGTAGCTGCAGGTTCTAAGGCCATACAGGACCTCACAGCAGAACTGAACCAGTTTTTGCACATTATATACACAAAGAATTAAAGAAATTTGCGACTTGTAGGTCCAAGGATGGTAATAACAGAGTTGGCAGCCCTGGTGGGGTGGCATTTCCAGCAAAAACCTACAAACTGTGCTCTGGTTCTGAACAGGAAATTAGGGGTTGCACTAGTAATGGACATATTGTGGTTTAGGGACCTGTGCAGGTTGCTCTCTTCTATGCCACATCCCTTACTGCACCCAGCTTCCTTTGGATGGGCTGGATAACTGGAAGCATAGTTTCCTTTTGACCCACATTACTTATGTGAAACATAATTCAAATTTTCCCTGTAAAACAAAACAAGCCTTCCACTTACCTTTGGGTTGGAAGGAAAAGACACAGACTGAAGAAGGAAAAATATCTGCAGAACATCTCTGGAGATTGTTTCTGTAGTTGCTCTGCTTGTCTGTGAAGCAGAAAAGAAAGGCAAAGTTTTGTGGTTTAAGAAAAACTATTTTAAGGGAAGGGGACAGGGAAAAGAAATGCTGCACTGTCAGAACCATCACTGTGTGATGTTTAACATTCCTGATACACAGTGGTTCCTGCCCTTCTTCCTGGCTAGTGTCATTTTTCAGCACATTCTGTCTTAACACTTACCACCATAAAACACCCTGTTGACAACTCAGGTCCTGAATTCCTTGATAAATTTTAGCTGCTCTTCTATCAGTATGGGATGGCCATTAGATGATGTTGAGAATGGCACCATGGGAAGGGATTTATTAAGTAGGAAAATGTTGGGGTAGTTCCCAGAGCAGTCAGACTCTGAAGGCCAGGTGAAATCCTGCCCACAGATGACAGTTTCAGTATGTTTTAGTCCCAGGCTCCACTAGCCAGCTACACAGAAGTGCTGTAACTCTGTGCTTCATTAACTTGTACCTGGGATGTACCATGCTATTAACAGTAATGCTGCCAAGTCACTCAGCCTGCAGTACAGCATGAAATCATTTCACTTTAAATGGGTTTCGTTGACTTTTCTGGGAGTGGAACCAAGTCTTGGCTTTTGGCCTGAGATTCCATGGGCTCATGCTGGCCTTGGAGCAGGTGCCACAGTGGGCAGTTCTGAGCTGTGCACTGCTCCACTGTGATTTTTTGCTCCCAGCTTGAAGTGCTGCTCCAATCACACACCTTTCTTTCAGGGCCTCTCTCATTACACAGGGCAATTGGGGCCTCAGCTTCCAACCTGGCTGCTCTGTAATAACCCAAATATCAGGAATTTTCTGCTTGGGTTAGATTCTTCCTGTGGTAACTCTCCACAGCCCAGAGGACACTGTCTCCTCAGCTGGAGGCATGGCTCTGGTGCTGTGTCACAGGACAGCTGAGCTCCAGACAATAACAACATTGACCATACAGAGCCAGTAAAACCCCCTGAACATTTAAGCACCACAAATGCAGGGCATCCCAGTAGAGAAAGGATGTTTTTTCAAAACAAACAAAATACGCTCTAATACTTGTCCAGCATCTGAATTCCTAACAAGGCTTTGCACTTTTAGGCCATTCTTTGAACATGGTATTCAGGTGTTTCCAGATGCTATCGAGTGCTCCTCATTATAATGTGATGATGCAGGGCTAGAGAGAGAATTATTTACCCACTCGCAGCAATGTCAGATCACAATTTTGATGGAAAAGAGGGAGGATTAGCCCAGGTAGTTTAAAGAAGAATTTCTAGAAAGAAGTTAATTTTACAAATTAGACTTTAGTTGAAAGTATGAGAATTCATGACCCTCAGCAGAGGAACCCCTCATGAGCATCCCTCATGACCACCTGTTTTGCACAGGATGATGGTAAAGATATTAAATACATCAAAGACTATGAGGCAGGGAAAGGGAGATCTGTAGGTACTGAAGAGAGCTAAATACTGGGCATGCCAAAGTGCTCCTGGGCAAGAAAAAAGTGACACCAGTGTCTAGAACTGAACAGAACCACAGCATTTCTTCACTACTCAGTGTATTGGTTAATACAATGGCAATTCTGCTTTTATAGGACAGGAGATTTCATCAGAGATTACCAGTACAATATACCGTGAAGAAATTAAAATCGTATTGTGTATTTATGTCTCTCTCTGTCCAATAAAGGATTTAATTCTAATAGAAAAACATACCTTTAAGCACAGTTTAATCTGGCCAGTGAAAGCATGGCCCAGGCAATACAGAAGAGCAGTACTCATGAAGGCAGTACCAGTACTACTGGTGCCAAGGCTGCTTCCAATGCCAAAGTTATAGAATAGTCAATCATTATGTAGACTCAGAATGAAACCCCTGAGAATATAATAGCTTGCCCACTCAGCTCTGTATTCTCCCTACTGGCTGTGAAAATCGTGCAAAGAGGCAAGTTTTGAAGCAAACTAGATCCAGTTAGAGTCCTCTGTGGAAGCCTGTGTCTGCTTGCAGAGAATTTCCTGAAACAAAGCTTCGTTACACCACCGAACAGCAGCAGTATGCATCTGCCACTACACCTCAGACTGTGCTTCCTTAATCCTGCTCTATTCCTCTGTCTTTGAAGAGGTGGTAGGAGTGAAAACAAAAAAAGGAAGAAAAATCAAAATCACTAGCAGCATCAATAATTCTGTTTATAGAGAATGGGGTGTGAAGTAAGAGAGATGTGCACGCTCACCTGATGGGGCCTGAAGTGCTCCCCAGGCTCCCGTGCCCTACTGCCAGTGTAACCCACAGTGGCAGCTCCTTCACAGCCGTAAGGGCCTGTCCAGGGAGCCCTGCCTCACCTCCTACCTGCCACCCCTGTCCCTGCACAGAGCAGCACATTGGCATATTCTCCGATTTTCCACTGGCTGGTGACATCCCAGTGCCAGGCAAAGGGAGCATTTACGAGAAGCTAAAATACCATCCCAAAAACCAAACCCATATGAGCTGTTTACTAGGCTTGAGATCATAACTCGCAAGGTCAAACATTAGTGGAGCCGGATTGCTCTGATTGCAAAATGTGCAGCACGGGCAGCGTGCGTCTAGAGTAAAGCCTGGATGGGGAAGATAGAGAAAACAAATACTGAAATAAAACCAGATTGCATTTAATTTGCCCATTTAGGTGATGCCTTAATTTATTACAAAATGTTAAGATTTTCATGCTGAACTCAGGCACAATTTGTCTGTTCTATTTCCCTCGTAGGGAAATTATTTCATTGGGAGTGAAAGCTGTGCAGGGAACCCCCAGGCTGTGTGTGCCATGGGCAGGGGTCACGGGCACAGAGGGGATGGGCAGTCCATGGACAGCCTGTCCCTCAGCACAGCCCTGCAGCCCCCGGGACACCCTCGCTCCTGAAACGCTGCCTGAACCAAACCAGTGAGACCACAGCCAGAAATGTCAGGCAACCACTGTCACTGGAGTGTTTTCACAAGTGCTTTGATTCCCAGGACAAGGTTTGTCAGCCATCACTTGGGGACACTTGTTTTCACCCCAGACATGGAGCTGGGCATTGTTTGGCTGTGCCAAACATTGTTTGGCAGCAGCACAGCCCTGGCTGCCTGGTGGCTGCCCTGCCCTGCCCTGCCCTGTGCTGTGCTGAGCTTCCTTTGGCCACTGACATGAATGTAATAATTGCCACATAAAATTACAAAATGATGGGGGAGGCACAAAGCATCACACACTCTGGAATCAGACTTCCCTGGCTTTGCCAAAACGTCACTTCCAGTTCAAAATATTTGTTTGTCTAGAAGAGGTTTTGAGTGATTTAAGACATATAATGTCTCTCTTTTTTTAATGTTTCTTTTTTTCAGGCTGGACAAGGCAACTGTGAGCAGTTGTCTGATCCTAAAAGACAACTGTTTTGGGAAAGTGCATGGGCAGAGGATTTTGTAAGGAAAGGTTCAGCATGACAGCTGCTGTGAAAGATCAGGTATACTGATATTATGAGAGCTGTTCAAATTTTAACTTTTGACCCCACAAATCACGAGATCAGCTGAAAATTAAAGTCTTTAAAACGATATGGCCTCTTAATTTCTACAATTTTAAACTTTAATTTGAAATACTTTTACTTTAAAGCTTGTTCTTCCAAGAAAAAAGAATAATTACTATCTTTTTAAATTTTTGAATGCTGAATATTTATTTTGGCAGGCCAGAAGAAAATACAAATCAACTACAAGGAAGAGAATTGAGTTAACAGGAAAAAATTTTTGCATCTTTCGATGCAAGCACTCTTACTGGGAACGTTAGTTATTTGACACTAAAATAAATTCAGAAAAAACAAATCCCATTATTACAGAACTGAAGAGCTGGTGGGATCCTGTCACATATCAACAGATATGTGAGGTCAGTCCTTGGCTGGTCAGAACAAAAGGCAACATTAGAAGCTGGTGGAGGTAAAGGGAGTGGGAGAACCTGGAAACTTGGAAACCCATAGGCTGGTAACACTGAGACTGTTTCTGGTTTTTACTTTCAAAAATCTCTTTTCATGCCTATAATATTTTCTGACTAAAACAAGATATTGAGAAAAGACTTCCAGTCTGTGAAATAAGAGAAGGTAAACCAAAGCACATAATTTGGGGTTGAAAAGAATGTCTCATATTGACTGAAGTCTTACATGCATTTGTATTCCGTCAAAACCTCAGAAAGTTTCTGCTTTGGTTGGACACTTTTTCTGTCCTGCTGGTTTCCCTGTCTGGGAAAATATAAACTCAACCAGGTTGTCTAATAACTTGACCAATCCCAGAAGATCATTATTTGGGCAATTTTTGCCTGGAAGAGCAGGAGGTGTGTTCCGGAGCAGACACTGTGGCAGCCCAGGCCCCAGCAAGGCAGGTGCTGGCTGTGGCAGGGTGACCCCAGTGCTGAGACCTGGCTGCCCAGGGACAGGCACCAACTGCTTTATTCTGCTATTTGCTTTTTGTCAGTAGCCCTGAGTGGTTATCTGGAATCACGGACAATTAAAAAGGTGACTTCGTGGTACTTGCAGAAATCTTTCAAGACCCTGTGTGAACTTCTGTTCTTGGTAAAAAATAAATTCTTTCCATATATGTCACTGCCATTACATCACATGAAAAATGACCTCTCCGTTCTAGGAGCAGCAGGCACAGCTGAGGTGACCCTGCTGTGTCTGGGCACAGCTGAGGTGACCCTGCTGTGTTTGGGCACAGCTGAGGTGAGCCCTGCTGTGTTTGGGCACAGCTGAGGTGAGCCCTGCCGTGTTTGGGCACAGCTGAGGTGACCCTGCTGTGTCTGGGCCCCGCTGACCTCAGCGCTGTGCAGGACTGGCTGGCAGGTCACAGGAGCAGCACCTGCCCCCACAGGCCATTGGCCCCCCAGAGATGTCCCAGGCTCTGTGGGACAAACAAACACTGGGTCACTTGCAGATACAGAGCCCACTCCTTGTTTCATACCTGCTGGTATCATTAGTGGTATGTGCATTCACATTCATATCCTTTATACATAGTATGGGAGAGGGGAGACCCTGGCCTGTTATTTATGACACCCCATAAACCACATGCCTGATTCCCCTCTTATTTGTGCCAATGAAAGTCAGAAGCAATTCCAACATACATGGGTTTACATAGAACTAGATTCAGTGCCTATGTAAGAATGTTGAAACCAGGCCTGGGTAATGCATTTATGTTTTCAAGATATAAACTCTCATCCTTCAAGCTGCTCACAGGAAGTGGCAGTTTATGCTCACATCTGCTCCTCCAACACGGTACACAGGCCTGCTGCAGCTTGCAGGCCTGAACTCCTTAAATACACACAGAAAGTCTTAAATTCTATATAAAAATGAAGATTTCTGAGATTTACTTACATGAAATAAATTCTTCCTTCAAAATGTCAAGTTTGGCTTCTGTTTGGTCAATTTGTTCAATTTGAAAAAATACAATGTACATAAAATTTATACATAATTAAAATTTTATACAGAAATCTGGCATGCTACAGGCAGTTCTTTTTCTCCTGCTCTAGATAACTTAACTCTAGGTCTAATCTAAACTTGCCTGCAGTTGTCACTCTCCCGTGGCTGCAGATCCCCAAGCTCAGTCACGATGGGCTGTGCCTTCAGGTTCAGTCAGCTGGCAAACCTGCTCCTCAGTGCAGACAGGGATCCAGGCCTGGAAGCAGAGTTCACCTGCCCTCCTCCAACAGGCAGACAGATCACAGCCCAGCCACGCTGCTTTCTATGATTTTGCTGCTCTCTCCTTGCCAACCCTGTGACTGTAACCCTATATATACAGTCCCTCCCACCCCGGCAGTTCTGCTCCCGGTGGCTCATCCATTGTGAATGTGCAAGTATTTTAAGTGAGACATAATTACACTTGTTCCTATCAGGTGAGGTGAGCATGCTCAAGATTAACTCCCTCACACCACATGAAGTGGTGTACCCTGAGTACCTCCAAACTGTACATGGAGAGAAGAGGATAACAACTACGGGTACACGTCATAAAGCAGAGGTGGTTTACTGAGGATCTTTAATAAGTGCTCTCCTCAGTTCTGGGTGTGCTAGAGGAGGAAATGGGAAATAAAAGGTATTATTACAGGAAGATTCTCATGTGAGCCAAATTTGGAAAGAATGAATGAGTGTGTCATTTAGAGTGAACGGAATAGAGGGACAGAAAGATAAAGGAACACATAGAGAAAATATTTCAGACATCTGATTATTCTCACATTGTATCAGACCAGGGGCATGGTCGATACACCAAAAAGCTATAGCAAACACATGGCCACAAAGTCCTCAATGAACATGTAGAAATTTTTCTTCCAATTTTCCAGGTAACAGGTAAATGTAAAATAAGCTGTGCAGATGCACTGGGTAATGTGGGATTACTTTCCTTGGTCATCTTTGGTGGCCCTGACAAAGGGAACCAGTTTCCCTTGCAGCCCTGTGCTGGGAGGATTTTGCCCCGTGCGTGGCAGGAATGCCCGTGGGGGTGTTCAGCAGTGAATTCATTTAGCTGAGCAGTTGCTACGTGCCCTGGCCCACCTCTGCAGCAGGAAAAGCAGCAGGGACTCGCTGACCTCCCTGAGGAGGAAAGGAGTGATGGACAGGATCACTTTATTTTGTCTCTACTCTGGCTGAGCACCTGCCGCCTGGGAGCATGGGAGGGAGGGGTGTGTCTGTGTGGGCAGCACCTGCCCAGGAGGGGAAAGGACCCGCCAGGGCTGAAAGGAGAGAGTGAGGGTGAACAGAGCAGCCAGTGACGCATTAATTGAAGGTTTGACAACATGCTGACAAATGAGCATGTAAAGAAAAAATAGGAGATGGGGCCTCAAGGAGCACAGTTCAGACATAATCATTCATCTTACACATCTATCAGTCTGAGTTTCTGCAGCGCAGTGAAACACTCCTCCCCAGAGAAATTTTTAGGGGTAAAACACCCACGTAATGTCTTGAGTACCTCCATACCCCACTTTGACCCAGTACATTTATTTTGACCTTGCAAGCAGCACAGTCAAAGCTGCGCTGCAGCTGCATGTCCTCCAACACCAACTTCCATTTTTCCTCAATAAATAATCAATATAAACAATAAGCCATGCACATAGAAACACAAAGCTCCAGCATTTGATGGGGCAGAATTTAACTTTTACCTATTGCATTGAGGTATAACTTATAAATAAAACCTTCTACTCAAAGCCAGTGAACACACCCACAACAGGCCACTGCATCTTAGTGTGAACAATTTACGCTTCCTTAAAACACCTGTAACACTGTCACAGTGCTTTGGCATGGCAGGATTACCTGGTTGCATGATTGGCAGCCCAGTCCCCGTGTGCCCATTACCTGGGTGACCTTACAGCTGCAAAGAGCTCATTACACGAACAGGGTCAGTTCTGGACAACAGTTAGAAGCAGACACAGCACTGAAAAGCTGTGACTGACTTGTCCACAGCAGTTGCCACTAAGACATTGGATTTGAACCCAAGGGCCCCACATGCTGTTTGCCTCTGGCTTGCTCCATGTGCACAGGGGCTGTGTGCTGGTGTCCCAGGGGCAGAGCTGTGGCCCGACACAGCCACCCTCAGATGGTCTCAATTGTCACTCAGGTTCCTGCAGTCAATGCTTCCATCAACTGGGTGCCTCTGAGGGGTATAAGAAAACTTAAAACCTAGTCCACCCAAAATACCAGGCATGAGGTGACAGGCTCTGAAGCCACCTCAGTATCCTTTCAGGTTTGTCAGGTCTTGCCAACAGTTTGGCAGCAGCTTCATAGCTCACACTGTCCCCCATCCTAGGCCACGGCACTGCCACATGGGTAGTTCAGTACCCTCAGCCTGGGCTCAGAGCGTCTGAACATGCCCTGGCCAGCTCTGCCTGGGCCTCAGTGGTCCTGTCATCCCTTCCCTGAGACAGGCTTTTCCGAAAGGTATTTCATCTGGATTGGTTTCCATGTTACTTCCTTGAGGGCCATTCAGCACCATGTTTTTTAGTGAAATATAGAATTTAATAGAGCAGTAAAACAAGCAAGAATTGTTTTTTATTTGGATTTGTCCTCTTTTTAAATAACTCAAGAAATAGCATAAATGTTTCCCACTTCTAAGAACAGAGAAATTAAGTTACTCAGAGGTCAAGTTGTCTCTTATCATCAGTAGCAGACTACCAGGCAAGATGAACAAGCCTTCTGCAGGACACATGCTAACACCTCCTCACTCAGATCATATGCAATCTCATCTCATTGCTCAGATCATACCCAATCTCACATTTCGCCAGGAAATTCTGGTGGACAGCAGCGCTGCCATCCACATGAAGGCACTGCTGTCTTCCCCCATGGTGTGGAGCAGCGTCATCCTCCAGACGTGCACTGATTTATTTTCCCTCCACATTCCATTGAGACCCATTGCCCCAGACCCTGGGCCCCCTCCCTGCTGGTGTGGGAAGTGGCCCAGGGGCAGGCACTGATCTGCCAAGCACCAGCTTTATTTTACTCCTTCACATGATCAACCATCAATAACTGCTAACCTACTCTCTAAAAGACACAGATCAATTGACAGAGTATTATAAACCCTTAAAATATTAATGCCCTATCAGGGAGACAATTGCACTGAGCCTAGGGACTCCTCCACTATTAGAAATTATGCCTCGGCCTTAAATAAATTAACTCAATAAATGTCTTACCATGAATACAAATTCCTGCTTAGGGCTTGCAAATAAAATGATTTAGAGCTGTTCTCTGAGGAAAGATGAGGTGTTTAAACTTGCAAAAGAGGAAGGGCTACCATATTCGTTAGTAATTTGTTTTAAATGGACTGCTTTGTTTTTAAACTCAAGGCACCTCTTTTGGAAGGGAGGGGGAAGTATTTGGAAAACTATTACATTTTCTTATTCTGGGCTGCACAGTTTCAGGTCTGCAAAGTCGCAGATCTCTGCTTCAAATTCCAAAAGCAGCTCCTCAGGCAGGGGTGCCCAGCACCATTGGCACCACACCCCTGCAGGACATGAGGAGGAGCAGGATGGTGGCCCCACTCCTATCCATGCTGACAGGAGGTGGGCACAGGCCACCAGCTCCAAGAAACTTCATCTGGATCCTTGAGGCTGGAGGGAGCCTTGCCCCAAGGTTGAATTTTGGCAAAGAGAAGCTCTTTACTTGCTGCCGGCATTGGGAAGGCACCCGGACTCCGGGCAGAGCCAGAACTGCCCCTCAGCAGCTGCTCAGCTGGAGCACAAAGCTCACTCTGCACAGAACTGCAGCGCGGTGCTGCCACACCGAGAGGAGCCAGGAGCTGCTCTCGGGGCCAGGCTGCAGCAGCAGCCGCCTTTCACCCCTGCAGAACTGCTCTGCTGCTCTAACCAGCTCCCTGGCCACCACTTAGGGGTAGAGAACACAAGCAACACTTAGTGAAACTGTTTCTGTAGTATGCGTGTAACGCCGAGAAGTGATGCCAGGCCCGACCAGGGCTACTGTTCTCCCACCTGCCTCAGTTCAGCCAGGCTCCAGCCCAGACCATACCACATGCATACCCTGAGGCCTGCCATGGTGCTGGTTGCTTCAGCAAGAGCCTTTCATCCCCCACCTCCTACTCATCCATGCCTCAAAGACTCTGTTCACCAGGTTCCCATCCATAAAGCTTCAACCTCAGCAGGTGTTTGTCATTTCAACAGAGCAAAGACAGGCACAGCCCATCCATCATCCCATGCCCCAGTCATGACATTTGCCCTCTCCATGCTGATGGGAAAGCCACACCACCACGTTTAACAAGAACTGAATCTCAAACCAAAGGCCCCAGATGTTCCAAGAACAGCATTGCAGCTTTGCATTCTTTTACAAATCTCTGAGCTGGCAAGCTGAATCCAGAGCAACAGCACAGCAATATCTTGGCTTGCTGTTAGATGTGCTCCCACGATTTACATTTTTGGCCCCAGATTTGGAGATGTTACAGACACACACGCAGACACAGAACCTGTTCTGGTACCAGTGTCTCGTTTCAGAAAGTGCCTGTCTCAGGTGAGCACAGTCTGTTGAGCTCCATCTGCACAGTCCTTAAGGATCAATGCCACGGTCCGAGGGGGGATGGGGCCGTGACACAGCACGGACAAACCCAGAATCAAAGCAGAGGTGCAAATGAAATGTTTCACTGAGGTGGGCCGGGGTTTTTATGACTTCGGGCGGGGAAAAGGTTAGAACATGGGGTGGAGCATGAGACAGACAAACGGGGAAACAAATCGGGATAGGGACACAGGCAAAGGGGGAGGAACGTGGGAGGGACCGGGGAAGGAAAGGGCGAATGGGAACTGTCTCCTCTCTGCAGCTTCTTCGGCCCATCAGAGAGGGGAGCGGGAAGCAGGGACCAGGCAAAAGTCATGGCAAGCCCGGGCGTGCCCAGGCTGTGCACTGTGTAGTGTGGATACAATGCACTACACATGTCTGAAACCACATAATAACGGTAAAGTCCATATAATAACTGTAAGGTCCATATAATAAAGTCCTGTCAATTGCTGTATATCTTCCTCCATGCCTGGAACTGTTTCCACTCTGCTTCCTGCTCCTTCACAGATCAAACCACCCTGGACAGCATTTCCCCAAAGGATGTGCCTTAGCTCAAAATACAGCACACACATGCATTCCTAAAACAGGGCAAGTAAACGGACGCCTTCTGCAGATAATAATCAGCAGGAATACCACAAGGAAGACAAAATCTGTCTTTTCTTTGTGCTCAGGTATTGGTTGAACGAGATTTTGCATTTTGACAACCTGTTGTTCTCTGGTTAAGAGCTCACATGACTTTCTTGGCCCTGACTTAAGAACATCAGAGCATACCTCAAAGTGGATGCGATGTTTCTGATTTTTATTTTTCCGTTTGTACATACATGAACAATTCAGCCCCGAGCTGCAAGATACACATAAAGTACACAGTTCAGGGTGAAAAAACAGCCATACTGATTCCACTTGACTGAAACAGAGAGGTTTGTAGAAGAGACCATAGATTCAGCTTACTTCTTCTGCCTTATATGGAGGAAAATTCCATCAAAAGTCACACATACAGACCCTTAAACACAAGGAATTTTACAAGTGGCTCAGGGGCCTTGCCTTGGCAGTGGCCTCCTCCTCTGTGTCTTCTCGTTGCTGCACTGACTTTGCACATGTATCTGTTGCATTCCCAACGGATGTATCAGTGAGCTGTTGAGCTGCTAATGCAAACCCTCCCAGCAGGAATGCTGCTTGTGTGCTGTAGTTTTTACTTAGAGCATCTGAGTTCCCTTCTTAGCTCCCTGGGATAAATTTAATGCAGGGATAAATTTAGGGCGGGGATAAATTTAATGCAGCTCTCAAGAGGAATTGAGAGAAAGAGAGTGTGTGAACAGGGAGAGGGGGTGTAGCCTGCCTGGAGGTGGGCAGGCAAGCAGTGGCAAGAACAGCTCCCATGCTCCTCATTGACCCCCACATCCCTGGGACTGAGAGCCCACTGTGGTGCTTGTGCTACCATGGGGCCCTTGGGCACCCACCAGCACCTGTGGACATCATTTCCCAACTGCTGCTCCTCAGAAACCTCCCACCTGCCCCAGTTTCCCCCCAGGCCTCACATTTACCAGCTGTGTGCAGCCACCAGCCCTACCTGCTGGCCCCAGTGGCCAACACTCATCCATGAGCAACCCATGCAGACACCACCAGC
Organism: Manacus vitellinus; assembly: GCF_001715985.3. Classification (NCBI taxonomy): domain Eukaryota; kingdom Metazoa; phylum Chordata; class Aves; order Passeriformes; family Pipridae; genus Manacus; species Manacus vitellinus. The sequence continues at coordinate 191,111 of NW_021938850.1, forward strand.
CACCAGCACAGGGCTGTGTTACATTTAGGGCCATTGAGGTCTTCAGGTGACTGGAAAGTGTATCTGCAGCAATAATGAGATTCAAAGCAATTTGGCAAAAAGCAAGGTTAGAGCAGTGACTTGCCAGGCCTGAGCAGCAGGCTGCAGCCTCCTGGCTTCTTGGGAGGGCAGCAGCAGGTGACCACCTCCTCCAAGCCCCTGCTGCCACCCTGTCCTGTCCCTGGGACCTCTGTGTCCCTGCTCTGTCTCTCAGCTCTGTTGCGGTGCAGCCGGCGATGATCCTCTGTGGGGCCGGATAATGCTCTGAGAGATTATTCCTTAATAGGCTGGTCTCTGTGCTAGCACAGGGCCTCAGAGGGAGAAATACATTATCAGCTCTGACCTGGCTTTACAGCCTGCTTGCTGCTTTGGTTCTGCCTCCCAAAAGCAGAATTAATTGCTGAACTAGAAAATGCAGATAAATCAATCAGTTCACAACACATTTATATTTCTGTAGCTGTGCATTGGGCTCCTGGCAGCTTAAAACAGCAGCGATGCCCACTTGTGCTACAAGGAGAGATAAAGGTGGGACTGTTGCCAAAGACTACCCCAGCTATAGGCAGAGCGAGGTGGGGGCACAGCTCCAGCAGCAACCTGAAGCCAAATGCCATCACGCCAGCAGTATTCCTGCCCCATTTCAGCATTTACAGGGATTGCCAAGCCAGACCACTGCATAACTTATCTTTCTAGATTTTCCAAAATAAATGCCTGAAAGACAGGCTAGAAAGAGGAGGCAGAAAACTGACATTGTGAGAAAAGAAATGCCATTTTATACCATAGACTTATTTACAGCAAACTCTGTGACTTGACAATGGTGTCTACAGCAACAGAGAAAATAAACCGCTCAGTCATTACCAGTACGCTCTTTTTGGGTGAAGTGATAAAGCAAACACAAACCTCAAACTGGACTTGGACTGCACAGGAACCGCTTTTGGTCTGTGCTTTCCCACCTAAGGCCCTGGTCCCAGCCCTGGCTGCACTGCAGGTCAGCCATCCCCATTGACTGAGGCCTTTGCCAGAGAAGGTGTAAATCTGGGGAGTGACCCTTCCTTCTTCCCTTCCCTTCCCTTCCCTTCCCTTCCC